>NC_080109.1:24393500-24704000 GCF_950005125.1 Chionomys nivalis | reverse complement strand
AAACTCATGGGTTCACCGAACAAGCCTTGAGTGGAATTGTTTCTTTGGTTTGGTTGTGGGTGCTCCCTGGGGAGGGGTGTGGATAAATACTTAGTTTGCCATCCCTGGAAAAGCTCATACCATAGCTCCTAGCATCCCTAAGGTCAGCCTGCTGGATAGGGCGGCAGGGCGGGGCTTGAGGAGGGCAGAGCTAGAAATCTGAACTTAGTCTTTTGCACATGTACATCTTGGGCTAGAACCAGCTTCTCAGAGGACCATGACATGTCAGGGAGGGTCTGGGGCCAGGTAGAGCCAGGGTGGGTGACCCTGGGCCTGACACATGGGAAGCCCTTTGAAGTTTTATTTTTATACATACTCTGTACATGCGGTTTGACAATAGGGACGTGTTGGCGAGACCGAAAGATAACATCCATTTTTCGACTTTACACTGCGCGCCGTTACTCACCCAGAATGTTCTATGTCTGTTGTCAATTAGCATTCTTCTGTGCGCGCTCACGCATGTGAAGCTGCAAGCATGTGCATGTAGGAGCAGGCTTAGGACAATCTTGGGTATTGTTCCTCAGGAGCTGCCCATCTGGTTTTCTAGAAGCAGGATGCCTCCTAGAACTTCAGCTTGCCAATTCAGGCTAGGCTGGCCGGCCACAGAACCCCAGAGATCTGCTTGCCTCTGCCTCCCCAGTGCTGAGATGAAAGCACATACTACAGGCCTGATTAGTTTATTTGTTTACTATTATACAGGTGTATGTGGGCCTCTACATGCATGCACACGGGTGTATGTGTATGTGCACACATGTGTGGACAGTTTTGTGGAGCTGACCCTCTACTTCCATTTTTACATAGGTTCTAGGCATCAAACACGGGTTTTTGTGCTTGTGTGGCAAATAGCCTGTTGGTCTCTTCCTAGCACTTTTTACGTGGCTTCTGGTGTGTACCACGATGTTTGGCTTTTAGAGAACATTAGGTGAGTTCTGGGAATTGAACTCAGATCTTTGTGCATACAAAGGAAAGCACTTTTGCCCACTGGGCCATCTATCCGGCTCTCAAGGAAGATTCTTTCCATATGCCCTGCATGTTAGAGAATACAAATGGTGCGTTCCCCCACCCTTCTTAGCCCTACCAACATTTTTGTTCACTTATAAATATATATGTGGTGATTCTAAAGAATGAAACTAGCCCAAGAATTTTCTTAGCCTGGAGACCTGGGGTCAAAATGGGATAGAAAACAGATTGGGGAGAAATGTGGACCTCAGTGAGAGTTTCCCAGTCAGCGCTTGGCGGTCAGAATGGCGTACAGTGAGTAGATGCTAGCCAGCCTGGGCGGAGGTGCAGGACACTGGACTCAAAAGTTAGCTGGCTTTGCACAAGACAGAAAATTTCTGCTTCGTGGATAAAAGAGGATTTGGACAGGAGTGCAGATGGATGTGTGGCTTTCTACTTGAGTGGAAGAGAAGAGAAGGAATATCCACCGGGAGGCAAGAGTGAGGTATTTGGGTGTGTGGGAATCCAGCCTTGCCCGTGGGGTGAGGGAAAGGACTAGCCACACAGAGGCCTGGACATAGGCAAGATGCCCGACATGACCAATGAGCAACAGGAGCCCAGGTAGGCTGTCAGGGAGTAAGATGATTAATGCACACTCTAAGATTGGCAAATATCAGGTAGGGCAGAGATCAGATCGGGGCTGGATGAGGAGGAAAGTGGGCAAGAAGGATGGGGAGGCAGCCGTTGCAGGTGGTCTGGTCAGCCGGTGAGGTGAAGCTGGCTTCTTACTGTGGAAACCGCGAAGGATGAACCAAGTCCCTCACAAGGTATTATCTGGGAAAGCTTAGAGGCCTCTATCATATGCAACGGCCGCTTTCTGGTCCACGGAGTCCCATCTCCTCATGTTCACTTCAAGTCTGTTATTTCCCCTTTGCTTAAGCCCATGCTAGCGATCTGGCAGGGATGATAAGCCCTACCTACAGATCAAGTGTCGAGTGAGGTACGGCAGTGCATGCCTGCAATCCCGGAACCAGGATTGCAGGCTGAGGCAGGAGGATCACCAGATTGAGATGAACAAATGAAACAGAAAGTTTGATGAAACAATTCTAGTGTGTCATGTCCTTTCCAGTCTTACCCAGCTCAGTGCGTGGGCTGGGGAGGTAGCTCAAGGGTTAAAGTGCTTGCTAGTAAGCAAGAGCCATGGAGTTGGTGTCCTCAGCACCCATGCTGGGTAGGAGCCATGGTTCATTTACTGTTCCAGCAACGGGAAGATGGAGATGGGATCTCCAGAGCAAGCTGGCCAGCCAGTTTGCCTACTAGCTGATTAGCTGCCTTGCCAAGTTCTGGGTTCACCTAAGAGACCCCACCTCAATGAAAAATGTGGAAAGTGATCAAAGAAGACCCTCCATGTCTACTGTGGGTCAAGTGCATGTGAATCTGCACACACACATACAAACAGGTTCTCACACACAAACATGTATACACACACCCATGCATACCACAAGTTTGCACACCAGACACACATACAAATGAGCTAGAAGAACTTAATGTATATCAATGTACACTTAGCACACCACGTCTAAAATGCTGTGTGTGGGTGGTTTTCAAAGGGACCAGAAGGTATACAACATGAGTAGACACGTGTTCTGACTGTTTTCAAAGCCCTAATGGCATTTCCTGGGGATGAAGGGAAGCCAGGAAACAACGGGAAAGAAGATCAAAACTGACTCGAGAGGAGGGCGACTTTGAGTTTGTGTTTCTTTCACTTGGCTCCTCAACTTTCTCCTTCATGCTCAATGCTTTGGTTAATGTCTCTCTAAGCCTGGCAAGGCTTAATGACAGTTTGGGGGCTGCCCAGTTTGGGTTTTAACAAGTGGTCTTCATAACAAGTGCAGTAACTAATTATTTCCTGGGCTTAAGCTCACTCTTGGAGAAACAGCCAGAAAAGTACTTGGTTCTTACTGCTACATCTTGTTTGCAACAGAAATATTGTGTTTATCTATATAATCACTATATATATGTGTATATATATATACATAAAATAACGGTTAAGTTAGCATGTGGCGTGCTATATTCTATGGGATAGTGTCATCCTTTTCCACTAATTTTTAAAACTAACCTAGAGATGGTGATTAAAAAACCATTTGAACAAGCTGGATAGGAGATTAGTGTGAAGCCACCCAGGTCATTGAAAATTCTGAGTGAGGTTGAGAACCTGCAGGCAGCTCTAGGTGAAAGCCTGGTTTGTGTTTTAACTTGGTGGCTTCGTGTCTCCTGTTGAACACATGAGGCATTTTCCGCTTGAAAAATCTTCCCGTTCTTCGGATGACAGTGGGGTGAAGCAGAGCCTGCCATTCATAACACTGAAATTCCCCTGCTTGAGAGACGGATGGCGGCACCTGCCCGGCGGGCTCCCTCTCTGAGAGGAGGAGCCACAAATCTCTCTCAGGTTCCCAGGGCCCCTGCTGCCGTGGTCTTTCCCACGCTGGTCTCTGTAGGAACAAAATTCCTCAGATGGTTGACACCAGCCAATTTGTTTCCCTTTCCCCTCCCCCTCCTCCCACCCGTCCCTTTCTAATATGGCGTATTCTGTCCGTGACCCTCACAGTAGCCAGGGGCTGGCAGCCATAGCCTCTCTCTTGTCTGAATGAACCTCTTCTGTTCTGTGTTCTGTGTTTTGAAGCAGGAAAAGAAGGGGCTTCCCCTTAAAATGTACGGGGAAATCAAACGTGATTTTGCTTCATTCCTTTCTCTGAGCCACAATCTCGCTATACGACCCTGCGGCATGTGGGACCGCGGTTCTTTGCGACTGCAGGTATGGGCCACAGTGCCTAAACATGATGTCTGTATTATGGACTCCTTCTCAGGAATCCTGAGGATCTGAAGGAGGAGGCAGGCAAGTGGTAACCTAAGTCCCAAAGGTCCCAGTAAACCCACACTGTTAGTACCACTGAGGAAGACAACTCGGACGGTCTTAATCCAGGGTATTCTGCCAGCAGTCCTTTTGAAAGACTGCAAACACAACCTGGCTTTGTTTGGCTGGCCTCAGGTGACAGTGTGTCTTGGTGACTCTGTGTGCACACCATTTCTGGTCCTGCTTTTGTCTGAGTCCTGCAATGGTCAACAACAACCCAGCATTTCTACACACAGCTCAAATGTAACACACACACATCTGCATATACATACATTTATACTACATACATGCACACGTAGATTCACATGTGTGTATGGAGGCTGGAGGACAACCTCACATGTTTGTCATGCACTGCCCACTTTTCTGTTTTGGAGACAGGTCTCTCATTGGCCTGATGCTCATCAAGGTACAAGCTGGCTAGTGAACTTGAAGTACACGCAGCAGGGATTGTAACGTCATGCCACCATGCGTGGCTTTTCTATGTGGGTCCTGGGTATCAAACTCAGGTCCTCTTGCAAGGGCTGTTCTGACTGAACCATGTTACCAGCTCCGTAACAAATATTTTTCGCTCCAGAAAAGATAAGAAATTTCCTCAGAGTGGGAGAAAAATCAAGGAATGGTTTATAAATATAGTTTCTATATATTTACAAGAATTATAAAAACAGTGGCAATGTTTGAACCCGGCCTTATGTTTTTAATTTGGTGTCTTGAAGTTTTTAACGTGTCTGTGTCTTGCCTGCATGTATGTGTGTGTATCCCATGCATTCCTGGTGCTCATGGAGGTCAGACGGATTCCCTACCTCTGGGGTTGAACTTGTGTCCCATGGAAGAGCAACAAGTGTTCTTAATTGCTGAACCTCCCCCTCCAGACCTTCTGCTTTCAATCTTGAGGTTTCCTTGCAATTGCACAGATTCTTAAAAAAGAAGCAAACAGTGACGCTAAAATGTTGGAACGTTCTCACTAAGAGACGCTACCACTCAAGAACCTCAGGGCCACATCACAGCTTTGGCAGCTTGAACAGTGAAGTGCTCACGGCTCCTTCCTCAGCTGTTTTCTCACGGATCCAAACGTCACTCCGATTGTTCTAGACCTGGGCTCCACAGACGCTTGTCCTGAAGGCAACGAATGATTCTCTTTGGTTCACGAGCTCTGGCTACTATCTATGGGATAGAGAGGTGCCCATAGGGGGAATCTGAAAGTCAGGAGTCTATCAGGACATACAAGAGGACTCCGCACTGAGGCCATGTTCATGTCCCACAGTTTGTACAAGCACTTCTGAACAAGTACTGTCTTCATGTGGGATCCTCGAATGGTGTTAACTGGTGAGGTTTTTTCACTCAACTGTGGTAGCAAATAGGAGCTCTTGAACACTATAGAGCCGTTAGCCACTACATAAGTATTTTACAGTTAATCAACATTACTGTCATTCCATGATCTCTCTGTGCACCCCCATAGTGGAGCTGAGTGAGAACACCGTTATCCTACCTGCATGCCCCTACCCGCCAGGGTAGAATTCATGTTACTTTAAAAAAAAAAAGCTAGATGATAAAGAAACAATATGGATGGATTATTCATGTCACCAGAGTGACATGAGTTTATAGCCTGAAGTGCCAACAGGAAGCCAAATGTAACCGCGAAAAGCCCAAGAAACAGAACTCTGGAATTCGTCTGCAAAAACTATTCTTCGTCAAGATGAGGTAGCCTGGGTCCTCCCACAGCTCTACGGGACTGGGAGGAGAGGGAGACAACCATCCAGCCCTAGCCGCCATTAGAAGCTTACAAACTTAATGTGGGTGTCCCTTGTGTATCACCCCCCCCCCCATCCAGCTTCAATAAAAATCAGCAAAGGGAGGGAAGGAGAGGCCTTCTAGGCCTTGTGTGTGGGTGGGTGGAGGTCACTCGCTTTCTTGAGGACCTGTCAGCATTTGCCGCCTCTGAATTCCAACTGAATTCAAACCAGGCCTGCTCTAGAAATGGCTTCTGGGGCGGGTTTGGGGCTCTTTTCTCTTTGTTCCTTAGAGACAGCGAGCCTTACATCCGAGTTGAACCTCAGACTTAGCAAATGAACCGCAGCTAAGCCAGATTGTACCACGCGATGAAACCTGAACCCCTGGAATTCTCCCCCTCTGCTCACTCTTTTGACCCCAGCGCCTCCATCTGTGGAGCCCATAAGAAAATAAATTTAAAGAGGGAGTTGGGTCCTCTTCAGGCTCCATTAATTTCCTTGTATATGTTACCTAGAAAAAGGTTTTCCCTGAGACCTGTGTATTTTGAATTTCTAAAGCTGGCAATGCACCTCAAAATCAGAAATTCTCACGTCTTGGCCTCAGCGGCCCCTGCTCACTCCTCCCCAGCCTGTAAAGTTTTATTGTATCATTTATTTATTTACTTTGAGATAAGGGCTCATTTAGCATAGGCTGGCCTCCACTTGCTAGGCAGCCAAGGATGGCTTTGAACTTCTGATCCTTCTTGTCTCTACTTCCAGTGTGTTGGGGTTATAGACCTGGGCTGCCACGCTGGCCTCTGAAGACTGAGGTGAAAAAGCTTCCACAAGGGTGGGTGGGGGTTGTTTTGCTGCTGGTCCCAGGTTCATATGGGAATGAACAGTGTTTCTGGGCAGGCAGAGGAAAAGGCACCTGCCTCAGTTTGGGACAACCTGAGTTTTCTCCCGTGATTCATCAACTTCTTCCCCAAAGCAGTCACATCTAGATGTGGAAAGTGAGGACCTCTAATGTCCTCAGATCTGAGGATCTCACTCTGGGTTGCCATGGAGTTTGGACTAAGGACAAGTGTCTTTTTTGGGTGGGACAGGGTACAGGGTCTCTCACTAACGTCGCCTTGCTCTTTTGACCTCCCTGCCTAAGCCTTCTGAGTGCTGGGATTGCAGGTGAATGCCATCACACTAGGCTGAGGATGAATCTTAAATGTGAGCCTACTATGACTTACCAAATAATAAACTTCTTCTTCTACATCTATCTATCTATCTATCTATCTATCTATCTATCTATCTATCTATCTATCTATCTATCTATCTATCTATCTTTCTGAGACAGGGTCTCTATGTAGCCCTGGCTCTCCCATAACTTGCTACGTAGACCAGGCTGGCCTTGAACTCAGAGATCGTCTTGCTTCTGTTTCCCGAGTGCTGGGATTAAAGGAGTGCATCACCATGCTGACTAACAAAAATGCTTCTTAAATTCCTCTCTCACATCTTTGTCCTAATATAATATTTTTTTCTCCAAATGTATTTAGATCCTTCAGAAGATGGTTGTACCTCAAATGCTACTTGGGATGTAATCAGATAGGCTCTAGGTGGCTCTAGGTACCCAGGGATAGGACTTTGTGCTGGGAACAAGATGTGGGTGGGGATGGGTGGGGTGGGCAGGGAAGGGTGAGATGGGTGAGGTAGATATTGACTTCAAACCCCACCCAAGCAACCATTTCACCCTCAAAAGATCCATTCTTGGTTTCTGCATGCAGGGCCACAGTCTAGCTCTCTTTGATAAATAAAGGTGCCCACTCAATGCAGAGACCCCCGCGGAGCCTGCTGTAAAAGGAGGCCATTCTTGCCTTTAATACCACTGTGGTCTGGGCTCAGAGCAGAAGCTGGAAGTGTTCCATTTTCTGCCTGATCCCGGAAGAAGAGTCTTCCTCCTGGTCCGTGACTCGGAGGAGGCCTCACATTCAAACTTTCCTTGCAGGTTTCTTCAAAACCTTACAGAGAGCCGTGTTTAGGGCCTCCTCATCATATTTAATCTGCTCTGAGCCTCATGAAATTGAAGTCACACACTATACATGGCTAGAAAAGGCTACCTCTGATTATGGCATACCATCCACTGCAGGAAGCTTACTGAAAAGAGTGGTGAAGAGAGTGTTTTAGGGTCATTTAGAGATGGGCTTTAGGCATCACCATCTCCATGGTCTTTTGGGGGTTTGACCTCCAGTCACCAACTAGCCCGGAGTGGCAGTGGTCACTTGGATCGGGCTGGCTCTCGTCCAGCTCCCAGACACCTCTGGGGGCAGCAAGTGATGGTAACTACTTCTACCTTCTTCTCCAAGGAGGAGAGAACAACTGTGGAAAGGGACCAAGCGTCCCCAGGACGCTTCAAAGCCAGGCTCTCCCCCAACGGCGGCACTCAGAGCAGTGCTCGGCACAACCACATTCTGTATTTCCCCTCCCCCTTCTCTTCTGGGAAGTGTTGAGGACTAAACCCAGGACCTTCTTTATGCTGGGTAAACGTTCTACAGCTGTAGTTTTATGAATGATAATGAAACAACACAAAAGCCCAATATAATGTTGCACATATTTCTTCCATGAGAACGTGCGTATAGATAAGAAGCAGCAAGGAAAAAGATGTGGTCTTTCTTACTCAGAGGACCCAGCCCTTAAATGACACTGGCTTGATTCTAGAAGACAAAAAAGCTAGAGGCAGGCAATAATTTTAGCTGTGACAACGTCCCTCCACATTTCCCATCATCATTCTCAGACTGTTCGTGTCCCCAGCTGCTTCCTTATGGTGCGGCATGCTAAGGCCTCAGGAAGGAGAGAAAATGGGACAGGGGATGCAGAGGCTTGGCGATTGTTTTGCACCCATCCGCTAGGTCAAGATAATGGGTTACGCTACAAACATGAGAAATTGATCCCTTCTGTCTTCACAAAGACATGGTAGCCTAATTCAGAAGAGGTTCAACTAGGAAAAACCATATGTCTAGAAAGATTGTCACATGATTCCCTTCTCACAGTGTTAAAATATCCACAACATAAAATCTATCACTGTAGCTGCTTTTGAGTGCACAATTTAATAACTTTCCGTGGGGTCACAATACTTTGTAACTATTTCCTCTACTTTTAGGACGTTTTCACCCATCCAAACAGAAACTTTGTACATATTAAGCAGCTTCTATTTTTTTTTTCCAAAAGCATTTTAACTGCTATTATGGGTACTGATATAAATTTGGAAAGGAATGTGGGAAATGCATGATGGGAAAAAACTCACAGTGCAAGTTAAAGCTGTTTTCGAATCTTGTAAGCGAACTACCGTCAAGGGCCTCTCCAGCAGAATCTAAAACTTATCGTGAAAATAAATAGAATTTTACAAAGTGACCAAGGGAGAATGGGGCGCCTGTAGACCTTTTATAGGCCTCCCTTACGCACTTCTGTGAAACCGAGGTCAGAAGTAATCCGTTCACAAGGATGTTTAAGGCAGAAAGATGCGACCCTTAAAGCCTGGCTGTTCAATCCCTTTTCCCATCCATCCACTTTCCCCCTCTCCCCTCTCTCTACACAGAGCTGATGTCAGTATATGCCAGGTACAATGGCTACCAAGAACCATGGCCACTGACTCTCGAGCAGAGCTGCTACACAGGAGATAACGGATTAACAAAGCGTGGGTAATGACCAAAACACAGAATCTAATCTTCCGTTGTTTTTGCTAAAATTTTTAAGACGTGGCTACCTATCTGCATGTTCCGAGATTGGGAGAGGAACTCACACACGCCTGGCTGCTCTCCTGACATCAGACACACACTTGGATCTGTGACTTGAACTTCTCGGAATGGCCGTTTCAGAGCAAGTCCTGGGTGTCATGGCCAGAACGTTTCCTTCATCTCTTCCGGCTGCAGGATGATGTCCTCCATGTTACCCACCCTCTGGTTCGCTCTGCGGCTTCTCCTTTCACATTTTCACCTACGCTATCTGCTGACTTGCTTCCCTCAGTTCCTTCATGTGATTTACATCTCCCTCCAGGCTTTTGCTGGACAAAACCAAACTCTCGTGGAGACTGTCATGAACTGACAAATACGCCAAGTGATATCCGTTTCCAAAATATCAATCATCCATCCAAAGGATGACTGAGCTGGAAGAGACCTCTGGGCAGTGTGGTACCTGAACTTTTCTTGATGAGAACAGACAGGAGATTTTGTTAGATGTTTGTCCATCCATCCATCTGTGAAAAATGACTGTGATGGGTTGAAAGACTGGTTCTAAACGGAACATAATGTATTTGGAGACAGATGTCCAACACATCACAGTCACCCAGGGAGAACCTTCTCGCTCATATGATTCCTCTCTAATCCCTGATGTTCAGAATGACATGCAAGGGATGAGAGAAATGTGTCCAGACAAAACTCAGGCAGGAGACGAAGCCCAATGGGGATGACAGAGGAAGAAAACCCACAACAGCAGAGTGGTCCAGTTACATCCCTAGGGATGCAATATCAAGAGGGTTGGGGTACAACCATGCACTGCCTTGAATATCAACACAGTGAAGTATGCAAAATAAGCAGACTAAACCCACTGAAGCACAGAGATGCTCTCAGAGGCTTATATGGTGGGGACACTCTTACCTCCCACCCTTCATATTTACTCACCCTGTCCTTTCCCTGGGGCTCAGGCTTCCTTCTTACCTTGAGCCAGCATGCCTTTTTCATAAACACAGTTGATATTGGGCTATTGCCCCTGCTCTAGGTGTGGGAGACAAAGCCTAGGTCTAGCCATCAATGATTTAGGCAGCTAGGCAAGCAACCTCACAGTTACTAAAATGACTTGCAGTACTCAGGGGCTATCTCTAGGGCCACGGGACAATTTCATTCTGAATTTTCTTTACCTTTTCTCCTACTTCCCGTAAGAATTCAGCATTGCTTTAATGTTGAGGGCGGGAGAGGAAAATGATCCAGGACTTAGCAATCTACATCTGCGGCAATGGAGGCAAAGTTGTTGAGAATGGACGAGCAGCGGGAGGTCAGAGCGAACCAGAAAGACAGAGCAAGGTAACAGCCCGCATTCAAATACGGAGCAGAGGCGCTCAGTTTCTGGAATGTTTTAGGGCCACAGATTTAATACAGGATTTGTGGAAGTGTAGAAAAGAAGGAGGCCACTCTGGGGCCGTGTTCCCCGGCATTGTCAGTCTGGCGCGCATATGAACTGTCTCAATTCTGGTCCTCAGAGTGACGCTGACTTGCAGTTCTCTGGTGGGCAGGATGAGGCCATGAGTGATGTGGACTCAGATGAAGGCAGCAGATACGATGGAAAGACGAAGCAGAAACCTGTCTGTGGAACTGGAAGGATGCTGGAACGCCAAGAAGAAGCTCAGCCAACGGCAGAGTTAATTCAGAATTTAGGTGAAAAAATATCAGGCACATGAGTTTGGGATGAGCATTAGACCAAATATAGGTTTTGGATAATAACAAGGTAGGTTTAAATGGCAGCATGTTGGGAAAACTACTTAAGCTTAGCCTCAAAGTAAGTAGAAAAACTAAGGAAAGCCGGTAGTAAATGCTTAGAAGGGCACCTGGGCCATGGGCATAGGGTGTTCTGAACAACCAGAAGATGTTATTATTGTCATCATTGCTTTTAGAGACAGGGTCTCACTACCTATGTCAGGCTGGCCTGGGACTTGCCATCTACTGGCCTCAGCCCCCTAACTGCTAGGATGACAAGCAGATTTGCGACTATGCACACCTCCAGCTGCTATTGTAATGATGGCTTTGTGGTGCGTAGAACACCAAGAGCTCTCATGCCCACGAGAGCAGGAAGAATGGGAGAGGCAGGAAGGCTGTAACACCAATGAGTCTGACCTTACGCTGCAGACTCAGAGGGGAAAATGTACGGCTGATACTGATCAGAATCCATGTGAGTATCGCTCAGCTCAGAGTACTAATGTTTTAAGATGTGTGAGGAGGCCTAAGGGCACCCAGAGCCGTGTGACATGACAGAAACTGGACACATCTGGTAGGGAAAGAGTGTAACACAGGCCATAGCTCTCCTGAGATCTTCAACGAGCTTTTACACAGAAGACAGAACAGCACTATTCCGCTGCTCTAGAAGGCAGAATTTAAAAACTCTTTAGCCAGGTTGGCTTAACAAAAGCGGAGGTTTTCCAGCAGAGCGGACAGAGGAGCAGGCTGCTCAGAGAGCCTACGTGAGAGTCAGTTAGGAGAACCCAAGTGGGTGGAGAGGATGCTCTCTTCTGCCCTTCCCAGCTGCAATGGAAGCAGACACCATAGCTCAATCTCGCAAGACTTTTGTCCCATTAAGTCCTGCCAGGAAGGACACTGGGTTTGCAAATCTTTCCCACCAGGACAGAGAAGGTGCAGTGTCACGCAGAGTTGCAAGTTCATCCCAACAGGTGCTCTCTGATCGAAGTCCACCCGTCCCAAGTGACAGATCTGAAAAAACCTAACATCATAGGTCTCACGGGGCACGGGGCGTGCAAGTGGACCCCTCTTTGGATCCCGTGTAGAGGCAAGTGCTTAGGTAGAGAGTAATCACAAGGGGCCTTGGAAGCACACAGGGGGTGTCACTTCCCTGGTGTGACAGGGTCCAGGATGGCTAGGATGGGGTTCTGAGGGAGAAGATTCTGGAAGCTGAACTGGGTTGGGTAAGTAGAGCGTTAGTAGTATCAGGGTCAGCATGAAAGAAGCACCAGAAGTAGGGAACAGCCCCATGACCAGGCAGTCAGGTGCGGCCAGGTTGCAAGGTGTAGCTTAACTGGAAATCGGGCTAAAAGGTCTGCAGGGGGCAGGAGTCCAGAGCGCTCAGCATACATTTCTAAAGGCTCGCATGTCCCACGCAAGCGCAAGGACTCTTGCTCAAGCTTTAAGATTCCAACTAGCGTCTGGAAATTATTTGTTCAGTGTTTGTTTAGTGGCTCTGATGGCCAGTGGTCCATCACTATGATCAAGAGCAGAGATACTCAATCTTTCCAGAGAATGGGCTTATTCTGGTTTGTGGTTTTGAGGGTTTTGGCCCATGGTTGCCTGGCCTCGCAGCTTTTGAACTTGGTGAGGCAGTAGGTTACGGTGGGAGCACATGGCAGATGCAGAGCTGCTCACTGTACGAGAGCCCAAAAGCAGAGAGGAAGAGGAAGGGCCGAGCCCTACTGACACTTAGAGAGCACGCCCCTAACGACCAGAACCAGGCTCTAGGGGATGCACTAACTCCAAATACATCACAGGTCTGGGACTAAGCCTTTCACACACAGACCTCTGAAAGAGACTTAGCCAAACCATAGCCGTCACCCTGCTTGAGTGATACACTCACAGGCACAGGAACCCTGTCTAACTCATTGCTATGCTGCTATTTCTAGACTGATCCTGCAGAACAAACACGAGGGAACAGGAAGGATCCAACCTCACAGGGGTTTGGTGAGGTTTCCTGAAACTACCTGGAGCGTGCTTAGAGAAATCCCTGTGCCTGGCAAGTTTAGAAAGGTGAAGATCATTGCCATTATTATCCATTTGTCGTTCTGGTTTAAGCTTTCTTTGCTTTTGTGCCTGTACATTTTTGGGGGTGGTGGTGGTACTGGGTATTGAACTCAGGACCTCATGCATATAAGCAAGTACCGTATCAACAAACTACAGCCCCATCACCTGTCCCTTTTCTTTTTATTTAAAAACAGCAGCCGGGTGGTGGCGGCACCTGCCTTTAATCCTAGCACTCGGGAGGCAGAGGCAGGCAGATCTTGTGAGTTTTTGAGGCAAGCCTGGTTACAAAGCAAGTTCCAGGACAGCCAGGGCTACCCAGGGAAACCCTGACTTGGAAAACCAACCAGACAAAAAAAGACAGTGGAACACGATGTAAATTCCTTATTCTGAAGCTTCAGGGACAGCAGATCTTTCTTTGAGAACCCAAGGTCTTTATCAGGGATGACTCCAATCCAGGAGAGATTTCTCCTCCCACTGGATATGGCCTGGAAAACCCTTGAACTTTTTTTTTCTAGTCCAAGACCCAGAAGGTGATCTTGGGGTGTCTTACTGTGACTCAGGCACCAGGCAATGACGAAGAACAGTTTGGAATGAGCAAGGTGGATGCTCTGAGCTGGCAACTGCCAGGCCATCTGTTTAACAGGACAATCCAAAATGTATACGGCATTAAAACATGCTGGTTCACACTGTAGGGCTTTCGGTCAGGTCTTGAAGAGAAATGTGGCTAGGTGTTGAAAGCTTGGGGGTAATGGAAATGACTTCAAATGTCAAAATAAACAAAATTGCTTAATCTAACTGAAACAAACAAACAAACAAAAACTGATCGGTATTAGATTAAAATAAAACAAAAACAAACCCTGCTGCTGTCCTTGCTTATGTGGCTGGGTGCTGCACCAAGAGGGCGTATTTAGTGTCGTGCACTGTAGGGTTGTGTCCTGCAGCCCAACAAGAAGTATCTGGAGTCACAGCTAAAGATCTTCCTGCATGTTCAGAAACTTATGTGCAGCTCTAAGTGGCGCTATGGTGGGCAGAGCGCTGGAACAGGCTTCCTTTCAGATGAGAGAGGCCGCTGAATTAAACACTCAAAAACACCAGGTTCATGGCAGGCAGAGCACACCTGACATGCTAAAAATAGCCACAGCAGAAGCTTCTGTTGCTAAAATAATATCGAGCTGATATGCGCCTTTCCCTCCCAAACCTTGCAAGGACAGATGAAGGGGTGAAGGATAGGTCCCGAGATTGCACAAAAGGTGCTAGCAACCTGGCTGCAGAGAAGGCAGACGTTTCCTAGGTTTGGCACTTTCTAAAAATGAGCAGCTTCCTTCAAGCAAATGAACCCAAGTCCCAGTAATCAATATATTATTTTTTAATAGCACAAGACAGAAATGGTTGCGCTGACCAGGAATGCACACTAGCCGTGCTGACGAGTCTTGCTGTCCACAGGCCAAGCCTTCTCCATCCTGGTCAGGAACCAGTTATTTTTAAACATCCTTTTGCTGGCTTGCCTTATCAGCAGCCCTGCACCCTGCTCACTAATGCCTGGCTGCAAAGGCCCCTCACTTATCCATGCATACAAGCTGCTTGCTCAACAATATGGAAAAGGGTGAGCGTGTGTGGCCGCGTGGAGCTGCAGGGGAGGCCGCTAACCTTTGCAGGATGAGTTGTGTATTCAGGGGCGACCTAACTTCTAAACTTGCATTTTGTGATCAGAGCCACTGTTTCCCGTGTGTCCCCTCCCAATTGTCTGCTGCAATCAGCATGATGACCTAAGTTCCACCTTCAGAACCCACAGGAAAGAACTGAGAATAGTGTTGTATGCTCATAATCCCAGCAATGGGGAGGTGGAGATGGGCAGATTCTGGGGCTCGATGGCCAGCCACCCTAGCCTAATCGGTGAGCCTAAAACCAGTGGAGAGACTCTGTCTCAAGTAAACAAATGACAACGACAACAAAGACAGGGTATGCTCTGCCTAAAAAAGAATGACACTTGAGGTTGATCTACAACTTCTACAAGCACACACATGCACACACACACAAACATGCACATGTACACACACAAGCATGCACATGTACACATACAAACACACACATGTATATACACACACACAATTGTCATTTTGCTCTTTGTACACAGTGGAACTGATAAAGAACACCCTGATGTGTTGGCTCCCACAGGCCCCAAAGCAACAGTTCAACTGACCCTGAATCCAATCCTCCAAAACTGTGAGCCAGTATAAGGTTTTTACTTGTAAAAATGTTTTATCTCAGGCATTATTATAGCGTAGAAGTCCACAATCTTTCCAGTGATGAAGAATCAAGTATTTGCTGAGCACCAGTGCTGAATGTTGGACAAGGCTCCTCCCACAGAGCACCGACCCTGGTTGCTTTGTGGAGCATCAGGAGATGACATTGTCCATGCATGACTTTCAAAGCTCTAGAGGCCAAGACAGTGTTACTGATGGAACCGCCAACTATCTGAGCTCTTCAAAGGAATAAGGAACCATCAAGGCTTACAAAGTAAAGTGTGTCAAGCCTGGTGTGGCAGCTAGCCACTCTTCCCTGTTTCTTCAGCGGTGTAACAGAGGGGGTACCTGGTGTAGGAGGTCCTTCTGTCTATGTGCTGCTTTCATTAATGAATAAAGGAACTGCTTAGGCCTGTTGATAGGGCAGAACTTAGGTAGGCTGGGAAGACGGAACTGAATTCTGGTAGGAAGAAAGCAGAGTGAGAGCGACATCATGGAGCCGCCAGAGACAGAAGCTGGGAATTTTACCCGGTAAGCCACTACCACGTGGCGATACACAGATTAATAGAAATGGGTTAAATTAATAGAAGAGTTAGCCAATAAGAAGCTAGAGCTAGTGGTCCAAGCTGGGATTTAATTAATACAGTTTCTGTGTGGTTATTTTGGTTCTGGGTGGCCCGCATGAACAACCCTCTTCCTACAGGTATCTACCCAGAACTTTTTTCTCCAGATGGCTTCAAAGCCACCAGTCCCTCTAGCTGATTTTGCTACAGCAAAGTCCCTGGCTCTGTTTGACAAAGGAGTAGATGAAGTCAGTTGAGGTGATGGTGCTAGCTGCGGGGTACAGCAGAAAGAAGGAGAGAGGGGACTCTGGCTACTATACCGACGCTGACTGTGAGCCCTGGGTCTGTGGCTGCATAGTATCACCTAACACCATTGAACACGAAGTCTGAGGTGGAACTGGTGGCTCCTCATATTGTCGTGCCCATCCACAAAAAAAACCAGGGGTCATGGTGTGTGCTCCTCCTGACCCCCTCCCCAACCATCTGTGACTACCATCATGGTCCATTTCATTATTAACCAAATTGGTTAATTAATTCACATCTCTTCTGTCTCTACAGGAAATATACAAGATACAATATTCACACCACAATAACTTTCCAGTGGGTACTGGTGATTAGTGTTAGCTACGAAAAGCTCAAAATTGGGTCAACACTTTTTGGTGGTACCAAGGGACATGTTAGGAAAGCAGGGTTATCTATGTCAGTACCAACCACAAACGGTGAGAACCCTAACCCAGACCACCGAGTTTTCTTTGACATCCCACCACGCACTGGGCTTCAATCATTTGGATTTATGTTCATAGCTCTGGGCTCACCACTTGTAGGTTAGTGAAGCCCCAGAAGCTTAGGAAAACAGCCACATAAGTGAGTGATTTTTTTCTTTTTATTCTTTTCCCTTTGAAAGTGTCTCTTTCAGGTGATTTCATTGTACCTTACCAGAATTTAGTGAACATGGTCATAGCTCTGACATTTGGTGGTGGAAGACTCCAATAAACCCCCTGAGTCTTTACAGTCAAGACAGGAAAATCCAAACTTTTAAATTTACCGCCACAAAAGAAATCTATGTCTTTAAGAAACCAGCCTCAGCTGCCCAATTTTGCTGTGGCTTTGCATGAAAAGCAACACAAATCTGTATGTGTAAACACAGGCATTTCTCTGGCGCTCACCTCTCTACAAAGGCTGAAAACGATTACCCTTCATCCCTCAGCTCCTTCTAGAATCTTCCTTGGTTTTAATTAGTTACTTCTTGAGAAGGAATAGCCAGGATGATAGCCACCCGTCCACAAGAGGATATGTCAAAAACTCCACAAAAGATGGTTTTCCCTGTGACCCTGCACCGGAGAACGCCTGTTATCCAGAGGATTTGGAGCTGCAGCAGCTGCTACTCGATCCGTGTCTTTGGGGAATGGTATTTAATGATCCTCATGCCCATCTTCCGAGTGGAATATTATTATCCCATTAGTACAACCTAATTTGGATTCTTTTCCCTAGATGCACACAGGCTTGTATTTTTCCACACTGGGTTTCAGCTGCTACCTGTCTATCTCTCAGCGGCCATCCTGTCAGAGCTTCAAGAATTTACGTAATGTGGACTTGGCTTCAGGTTGTGACATTGTCCTCTGCACATGTGTGGTGCACCTGTTACCTCCCTAAATGATATCTAAATAAAGCTCTGTCCATATTGTAGCGACAGCCACACATCCCCTCAAACACGTGCTCCTGTGACCACAGTAAGACTTTGACTGTGTACACCCTACCTAGGAGAGACCACAGCGCCCAAACCCTCCTGTGTCTAGATGGGGTCAGATAACCAGACTTTGCTAAGGATGTAAAAAGAGGTAAAAAGACTGGTGAAAAATGGTATGTGTGAATGTATGTACAAACATGTGTTAACTAGGTATATAGGCATGTGTGTGAATGTGTATGCATGTGTGTGAATGTACGGCATATGTGTGTGCGAATTTATGTATGTGCATGCGTACATGTGTTCTCCATCATCCTCCAGGACCATTTTGATCCCAGGACAGAACAAACGCTTTGAGCCCACAAGAGTCAGAAGTGAGGGGGAAACCAGGCCGAATCTGTGTGACACCCTGTGAGGCTCCCTACCGAACCCTAGGGCAGCAGACGGCATGCACACTGGCCGCCGTTTGAAATATTTCGCTTCACAGAAAGTTCCCACTCTCTCCATCCTGAGTTCAACTACGTGCACATTCTTTTCTTGTCCAGAAGAACAGGGGCCTCCTAAGTCTTTGCATCTGAAGTACCTCAATTCCTTTCATAAAGGATTTTGTCAAAGATATTTTTTGATAGTTTATGCCACAAGTTTGAGCTATTTACCTAAGTAGCAGAGTCTAGCAAAAGACGGCACACCTGAAAAGCATTGTGATTTACATAAACGAGTTGTCTCATGATGTCCACGTGTTAGTATTTATTATGTGGCTTAGGCTAATTTGGACGTAGCAGTAAACAACGTGGGTCCTGCTACCCAACTATAAACCCACGTTTTGACCGAAGTTGCAAATGTCTCTGTAGGAAGCACAACGACACAGACAAGCAACAGCAGATTCTGCCGCTGTCCTCGGAGTGTTTGGAAAGGATGTGGCATCGCTGTGAGCTCCTGGTCCCACGATAGTGGTGCTCTGCCGTGTTGTGTTGTACTGACCGATGGATGCATGGGTTCTGGGCAGAGCCATCAGGTTCTGAGAGTAGCGTGGTTCTCTGAGGACCAACAAGAGTGCTTGACGCTTCCTCTCCAACAACCCGCCTCTCCTTGCCACCTATCTTCCCGATACGGGATAAGAGTTTAAATTCCTTTCTCTGACCAGCATCTGCCCAGACCCTACCTCGCTCTATAAGAAGGGGACGTGGTGAGATGGAGTCTGGTTGAGACTCCACTGTTGCTGTCGCTGCTGTGGGAAGAGCCTGGTGTTTAGGGAGACTTAGTCTATATCTCCTTTAAAGCTAACATCCTGGGGAACTCGCTATAGGAATCTCACGTCTCAGCATCAAGGCTCCTTTTCCGCTGTGTGAATTTAGAGACATTCCCAAAGGCATTTTCATTGCCTTTGCCTATGAATAAAGGAAATAATGGTGGTAGTGGTGGTGTTGGCGGTGGCGGTGTGTTTTAGGAAGCTTCTGGCTAAGATGCTTAGGGTGGAAGCTATTAGCTCAACCTCTGCTTCCACAGACAGGGTCGTTATGGGGCAGCCCTATGTACACTAATCTGGTCTAAAATCAAAGTTCCTTCAAAGAGCTCATCAGGATTGATTGAGCCTTGTGCTATATTCTGCTGGCCTGGAACACAAAGAGCTTTTACAAAACACCCCCTGCTTTTTGTATTGTTTTAAAAATGGTCTCACTTAGCCCAGGCTATCCTTGAACTCTGTATTAGGATGATACTGAACCCCTGACCTTCCTGCCTTTGTTTTCCAAGTGCTGGGATTACAGGCGTGTAATGCCACACTTGGCTCTCTAAAGGGACCCTGAAATTGTTTAACTTAGAGTTTCATTTTTGTTTGTATGCAGTGAGAGCAGGGGCTGTTCATGCTGTGGCCTGCTGTGTGATGGAGGAAGGTCATTGGTTAAAAAGTAAAGAAACTGCTTGGCCCTCATAGGTTAGAACATAGGTGGGTGGAATAAACAGAACAGAATGCTGGGAAGAAGAGGAAGTGAGCTCAGACGCCATAGCTCTGCTCTCTGGGGCAGACACAATGAAGCTCCAACCCAGGATGGACGTAGGCTAGAATCTTTCCCAGTAAGACTGGTGCTACACAGATTATTAGAGATGGGTTGATCTGGATATGAGAATTAGCCAGTAAGGGCTAGAGCTAATGGACCAAGCAGTGTTTAAAAGAATACAGTTTGTGTGTAGTTATTTCAGGGCATAAGCTAGCCAGGCGACCAGAAGCTGGGGCATCAGGAACACAGCCTGCAGCTCATACTACAGAGTGGTCCCCAACGTGTAGATAACGATCCACAGAAAGCCTGAGAAAGCTTTGGAAGTAATTCTAGAACAAAATGACAGTGTTGTGCATGTTTTCTTGGTAGCAGCAATTTCTGCGGTCTGCTCTGCTTGCTAAAGGCAAGCAAGCACTCTCATCTAAGAGAGGTTTCCTGACTCAGCTTTAGCTGCAAAACCCTGCAGCTCTTAAGAGGTCTGGTCACGAAACACTTAAATGGTGTTGATAAAAGCTGACTGAATGCTTGTTTGTTTTCAGCTGTAGCAGGAAAAAAATTGTGCTGTTTTAAAATGCTGACGTTCTAGTCTGTCCTGCCAGGGCAAACTCTGACTGTTTGAGGCAGGAGGGCCGACTACAGAGAGAGGACTTGAGTGTTGTCTGTGGATATAGTGTTGCAGCTTGCTTGCTGGCAGGGACCTTGAAACGCCATAGAGTTGTGGCAATAAAACTGGCTACAGCCGGTACCTCCGCCATGAGGCTGGAAAGCTAAGGAATGGGCTAGATTCAGCCGTCAAAGCCACGGCTTTAGTCCTACTGATGTTGCTTGGTAAATTAAGGACTCAAATGGTCAGACAAACAGAAAGAGATACAGTAAAGAGAGCGTCAAAAACAAAGAAACTTCTAAATGATTTACAATGTGTTAAAAATATATGCAGGCTAAAAGTTAAAGTTCTTAAAGTAAAAAAAAAACCAAAAATAAGGAAGAAAGAGAGTAGTTGGGTGTGGTAGTATACACCTTTAATCCCAACACTTGGGAGGCAGAGGGAGATTGACTTCTGTGACTTCAAGGTGTGGTAGCACACACCTTTAATCCCAATGCCTGGGAGGCAGAGACAGACAGATCTCTGAGAGTTCAAGGACAGCCTGGTCTACAGAGTTATTCCAGGACAAAGATATACAGAGAACGTGTCTCAAAAAATAAAAGTGAAAATAAACAAAATAGAGGTTAAAATAACGCTGCACAAAGATGGAAAATACACAGAGAATCTTGATACTGTATGCTATCATGCTCTCTTTGAATTGTTTGAATGCTGAGGAAGGAGCAATAGCTGCTAAAAGATATTTGTTTATAAATGCTGCTGAACTTATCCAAGATAGATATTTTGAAAATATCTTGACTTTAAAATTTGGATCTAAGGACATGATGCTTTGGAAAAGAGTTTCTTCTTTTGTTTTCACAGAGGATGAGAACCTGTCGATTGTTTCTATCCCAATATGGTATGATAGACCATACCCTCCTGCAAGGTTGCTGTGAACACCTTCAAAAAATTACTTCACTCAATTGACGACTGAGATGAACCTAGCACACAGGTTATACCCTGAAATATCTGATTAACAGTGCCCCCATTCAGCAGGAAGCAGTTTGGAGAGAAATAACTACGTCCATATTCCTAAATATTGTTTATAAATGTTCTTTTACATTTAAAGGGGGATATGATATAGGTATGAATAATTTGCATCGATATGGATTTTGCTTTAGTGATTTAAATTTAAGGTCAATTTTGTTATATGTATATGTATTTCTGATATTGATTAAGGTATTGTGATTGTGTAGCTTATGTAAAAATGTTATGTATATAAGTTGTTAATGAATAGTTATCTATAATAGTCAAGTTTGTAGTCATGTTAGATTTTCTAGATGTACATAGATATATTTTAGATAGACATTCTTCATATCTTTCAAAGATTATAGAATATGGCATTTTAAATGTTTTAATAACTTAGGGTTTTTCATGACAATGAGACACGTCTGCTCCTGGCAGCATCAATCTACTTCAAGAGGAAGATGGGCATCAAAGAGGCTACTTAAGGAGTTTGATAGCCATTTGGGCAAGAAACTGCTCTTGCCTGGACTATTGTATAAACTGGACACAGAGAACCCGCAGAGAGAGGACTACTGAACTTGCCTAAAGGTGAGATGATCTTTCGGGGTTCCTGATTCATGAAAGAGTCTGTGAGACATTCTGCAGGACACAGCAGATAGTGACTGAACTGCCTTTGAAATTTCCTGCTTCATGGAAATGTCTCTGGATACTGTGGGCCTGTAGGCCAAAGATGTATGCCCCAATGGTACAGAGAAACTTTGGATGACTTGTCCAGGCAGTGAGATGTCTCTGTCATTTCTAGAGTTTGAAAGTTGCTTATTTCTTGTTTGCTTAGGTAATATTGTATCTTTCTGGAGTCTTTGATGGAGTTGAAGAATAGTTAGTTATAGTTATAGTTTTCCTTAGTTATGATAAAGATAAAATAGATGTAAATATTGTAATTTTTACTTGATAACTGTTTTGTTATATGTAATTTTGCTATGTTAAAGTTAAAGCCTTCCTTTTTTTTTTGTTTAAACAGAAAAAGGGGAAATGATGGAGGAAGGTCATTGGTTAAAAAGTAAAGAAACTGCTTGGCCCTCATAGGTTAGAACATAGGTGGGTGGAATAAACAGAACAGAATGCTGGGAAGAAGAGGAAGTGAGCTCAGACGCCATAGCTCTGCTCTCTGGGGCAGACGCAATGAAGCTCCAACCCAGGATGGACATAGGCTAGAATCTTTCCCAGTAAGACTGGTGCTACACAGATTATTAGAGATGGGTTGATCTGGATATGAGAATTAGCCAGTAAGGGCTAGAGCTAATGGACCAAGCAGTGTTTAAAAGAATATAGTTTGTGTGTTGTTATTTCGGGGCATAAGCTAGCTAGGCGACCAGGAGCTGGGGCGTCAGGAAAACAGCCCGCAGCTCATACTAGAGCTGTGTACGGAGATCAGAGGACAGCTAATAGGGTTTGGTTCTCTTCTTCCAGCAGGTAAATCCTGGGCATCGAACTCAGGTCATTAGGCTTGGTGCTAATTGTTTTTACCTGCTCAGTCACTTCACTGGCCACAACGGGACCCCCCTAACTATTTCAGTCACTTGAAATGACTAGATGCACAAGGCAGGCATGAAATAATGAAGTTCTCCTTCCCCTAGGTGGGGAGTGGTGTGTGGGCCTTATTGACATGCTCCAGCATGCTTCCCCAGAGCCTGAGATTTGCTAAGCCCTAGGTCACTATTTTCCATATAGATAGTTGGAGCGATAGGGTGTAAAATACTGGACAAAACGTTTCCCTAGTTCATCTCTGCGCCACCTCTGAGTTTGGTTGTTAGAAACAAGAGTCTGGCTGGGAAAACAGGTGTAATCAGTTTCTGAAGATCCTTCCCAGCCTAGGCAAGAGTTTCTTATTCACGTGAAGCACAGAGACTTCTAGCATCTCAACGGTTGGTGCTCTGAAGATGCAGATTCCAGAGGCTTGCAGGATCAGAGTGGAGAACGACCATCAGTAACCGGAATCAGCTCGGCCGCTGATTCTTACACATATTGGGCCTGGGGAATTATTAAGCCTTCTTTGTTCAATTGGGGTTTTTGAGACATGGTTTGTACTCTGTAGCTCAAGTTAGCCTTGAACTTTTGGAGATCCACCTGTCTCAATCTCTCAAGGGCTGGGGTCACAGGCATGAGCCACCCTACTCCATCATTCCTGTATCTTAAAAGAGTTCTGCTCCCTGCCCCCCTCCCCCGCCCCATCATCACATCCCTCTGCAGCAGTTCTGGCTCACCAACTTCACACTCTGAAAAAGTTATCTGAACATTGTCCTCCATTAGCTTTTACATGTATCACAGAAAGATCTAAAAGGATGAACTGTCCAAAAACGGAAGGGCTTAGTGAATTTTACATCACCGAAGCTGTCGGGGCTGAGGCTGGAAAACCACTTATCAGAAATACTGGGGAGAAAACTCAAGTATCGTTGAAGGGCACCAACTCTGCGGCAATGTATTCCATTTCCTCTATCTCCAGGAGGCTATGATAACATTGTAACAAAATTAGCTCCAATATGTCAAGCACTATGTATTTTAAAGTCTCCACATGTACTCAGAAATTTTACTGGTAGATTTTTTAAAAATGCAACAAGAAAACTAGTCTATAAAATAGAAAAGCCACACGTCGAAGACAGAGCAATCAATGGATTTGGTGGTTCCTAAGCTTAAATCCTAGCCTTGAAACTGACTAGCTACCCACAAGCATAAGCAGGTAAAAGGCGAAAGAGAGCCAGGTGTGGTGGCCTGAGCCTGTAAATGCCAGCAGTCAGGAAGAGGTGGAGGCAGGGGGATGATGTGTTTGAGGCTAGTCTGGGATGCATAGTGAGATTTCATCTCCAATAATGACAAAAACAAACAAACAAACAAACAAAAACAGACAAAAGAAAGACTCTACCATCTTCACACAAAAAGACTCAGGGCCCACAGGCAGGAAGATGGGCCTGGGTCAAAAGAATGGAAGTCCCTCTGAAGCTGACACTTCAGACTCACAGGTGAAAAATTTATAATCTATTTACACATAGAGGGAGACGATCATGTGTCTGCTGGCTCACCCACATGTGATACACATTGTGTGGCCTATGCACAAGCAACTTGTCAGCTTTGAGCCTCAGAATTGAACTTGTCACTAAGATAACTGAGGAGAGAAACACTCACTATGATAAGAAATCACACACGACAGGACTCACATGACATCACATTTATGGACTGTTGTGACTCGGCCAGGGCGTTACTGAGACAGTTTTCAAGTCTGAGAACCCAAAGCAAATGGCAAAGATCTGACACAAGACACACCTGGGACCTCCTGACACTGAGAAGCTTCTGTAAAGCAAAGGACACGGTCAACAAGACAAAATGACAGCCTACAGATTGGGAAAAGGTCTTCACCAACCCCACATCAGACAGCGGTCTGAGCTCCAAAATATACAAAGAACTCAAGAAATAGGTCATCAAAAAGACAAATAATCCAATAAAAAAACGGAGTACAGACCTAAACAGAACTCTCAACAGAGGAATCTAAAATGGCAGAAAGACACTTAAGGAAATGCTCAACATCCTTAGTCATCAGAGAAATGCAAATCAAAACAACTCTGAGATTCCATCTTACACTTGTAAGAATGGCCAAGATCAAAAACACTGATGACAACTTATGCTGGAGAGGTTGTGGGGAAAAGGGAACACTTCTGCATTGCTGGTGGGAATGCAAGCTGGATGTCAGTGTGGCGATTTCTCAGAAAATTAGGAAACAATTTTCCTCAAGACTCAGCAATACCACTTTTGGGTATATATCCAAAGGCTGCTCAACCGTGCCACAAGGACATGTGCTCAACTATGTTCATAGCAGCATTGTTTGTCATAGTCAGAACCCGGAAACAACCTAAACGCCCCTTGACTGAAGAATGCATAAGGAAAATGTGGTACATTTACACAATGGAGTATTACACAGCAGACAAAAATAACAATATCTTGAATTTTGCAGGCAAATGGATGGATCTAGAAAACATCTTTTTGAGTGAAAAACCCAGACCCAGAAAGACAATTATCACATGTACACACTCATAAGTGGTTTTTAAACATAAATCAAAGAAAACCAACCTACAAACCACAATCCCAGAGAACCTCAACAACAACGAGGTCCCTAAGAGAGACTTACATAGATCTAATCTACATGGGAAGTAGAAAAAGTCAAGATCTCCTGAGTAAATTGGGAGCATGGGGACCTTGGGAGAGGGTTGAAGGGGAGAGGCAGGGAGGGGAGCAGAGAAAAATGTAGAGCTCAATAAAAATCTGAAGACACATCTGGCTCTCCTTTGCAGCAGGCCAGGTGACCTTCACTTTCCTGAAAAACGATGC
This sequence comes from Chionomys nivalis, assembly GCF_950005125.1. Taxonomy (NCBI): domain Eukaryota; kingdom Metazoa; phylum Chordata; class Mammalia; order Rodentia; family Cricetidae; genus Chionomys; species Chionomys nivalis. Next base: position 24,678,433 of record NC_080109.1, on the reverse strand, counting down.
ATGGGCTTAGAGACGTGTCACCGTCATAAGACGGCATGGTACCAGCACATGGCATGGCTCCTGTCAGAATGCTGCTCTTCTGAGGTGAGCTTTGTCTCACTGCCTTCAAGTTTCAGAATCAGAAATAGCTGGAGTGCTCCCTGCTTGTCTAAGTCCTCGCCAGCAGCCGCACACTGGGCAAGCATTCATCTAATTAGACTACTGATTATTACAATCTCTGGCTAGTCTGCAGGCGTGAGGGCAAAGACTGTCTGTTTTGTTCACTGATTTTCCCTAGTGTTGGTACACAGAGGATGTTCACCCCTGGAGGGTGGAGGGTGCTGTGCCCTACCCGGTCACATGGACCCTGCCACTCTCAACTCATTAAGGTCCTTCAGAAATCATTGCATTTTTCCATCCGTCTATACTTTCGTCTGACAGATATTTACTCTATCACCCTAGTGTGTCAGGGACTGGTCGCGTCTTGAAGTGGTCCTTGTCATCAGCTAGGTAAGGCTCCCGATCTCCAGGGAAGTGTTTTCAGAGGCCAGAGGGACACCAGACAAATGCAGGGCTAAAGCAACAGAGTCCCAGGCTGAGGGAGCAGATGGCACAAAGTGGACTCACCTCTGGTGCCACAGGAAAGAAAGCCTCTGTGGTCCATAGCATCGCTAAAGATGGGATGAGGACCCAACAGAGAATAGGAGCCAGGGGACAACAGGCCTTGAAGGGGGAAAGTGGGCATTTTAACCTAAGTGTGAAGGGACTTGCCTTTTGTTCTGGAAGTTAGCTGTCCTAAGAATGGTTGACCACCGAACATCCTCAAGGTTTATGTCCAAGCAAGTGATAATGATGACCTGGATTTGGAATGAATGAATGAATGGATGGAAATAATCTGGGTTCAGTCCTGAGGCCCACCCCTAAGAGGAATTGCATTCAGGGGATCCCATGTTTTAGTTTCAGAGAGTGGGAAGAATAATTTCGTGAGTTATGAAAAGAATTTAAATTTTGTTTTGCTCCATTAATGATCAAGACAAGACATGTCTTAATAAGAGAATCAGCAGCAGGAAGAAAAAAAAAACACCCTGGGAGGGGAAACTGTTGGGGGAGGATCACGTTTGGGAACTAATTGAAGATTTACGACAGTAATTTTTAAACCGTAGACATGAATTAGTCTGAAACAAGATGGCTGAATTCACTACACACAGCGGTTGTAGGACGATGTAAACGGTTGGTATATGACAGTATACTGAGCCTCCACGTTATAAAATTGTTGGAAATTAAGCTGTTCGTAACTTCTTTCGGAGGCAAGAGAAAAATGTGTGTAAATGTTAATCAGACCCCCGACCTGTCTTTTGGTGCGGTTTGAGAGCCATATCTGGGACAGGAGCCAAACTCTCTTTTGGGGGAGAGCTAGCAGTCCCCAGAGCCACAGTGATGAACAGCTCTGGTCCAAGAACTAGAGAGGAACTCACCAGGGCTAGAACAAAGGGCTAGCGCTGCGGTGGGCGCCTGGCTCCTCCTGGCTGCGTGTGGTATAAGATTCTCCGGTTTTTATACCACTTCTTTCTCAGCCCTCAGAATTCTTAATCCTATTTTCACTGCCCTAGGTAAACCGGGAAATAGTTCCGGCTTGACTGCAGTTACTCACACAATAAACAGGTAATAAACATTTTACTGCCCGGAGCAACTTCCTGCTGGGCGGGCAGGCAGGCAGGAGAGAAGAGGCTGCAGAGGGTGACCCCACACAGGACAAACTGCAGGCGACAAACGAGGCTAGTGCTCACCTCAGTGGTTCGGAGAGAGTGACCCTGAGCTGCTGGCACGCATTAGCCGGCCCCAGAGCTCTGGAGTCCTCTCTGCTTGAGGCTAGTAGCGAAGATTTGATTTCACCAAAAGGTAATTTAGTTGCCATTTCAAAGCTCTGTCTGGCTAAATTAAGGGTGAGGATGAAACTTAGTTTACAGTCTCCCAGTTTAAGCCACAAGCATGGAGCCCTGAAGGCAGGAAGAAGAGGGCACGCAGGGCGCAGGGCGTGCAGGCAGCGGAGAAGTGGTTCTGGACCCAGCAGTTCTTCCTAGTTTGCATCTTGCTTTGGAACATTTCCTTCTGCTTGTTTACATCTCCCTCCTCCCCCTTTTTTCCCTCCCTCCCTCCCTCCCTCCCTCCCTCCCTCCCTCCCTCCCTCCCTCCCTCCCTACTCTTGCTTTGCTGAGCACCAAAACCCAGGGATTTGTACACGGCAGGCATATGCTCTACCACTGAGTTACATCCCAACCCAACATCCTATTTTTTTAATTTTATTTTGCATTTATTTATTTATTTGGGGGACACTGTAGACATCAGAGGACAACTTACAGGAGCCAGTTCTCTCTTTTCACCTTGAAGATTTTGAGGATAAAACTCAGGTCATCAAACTTGGTGGCAAAGCGCCTTCACCTGCTGAACCATCCTGGCTGCTCCCAACATCCTATTTTTCAGTCACACTCAGGGTTCCCTTGAAAGCCTGTTACCAGGCTGGGGAGATGGCTCAGTGGATGAGGTTCTTGCCAGGCAAGCCTGAGGCTCACAGTTCAAATCCCCAGAACCCACAAAAAGGCAGATGTGTTAGCAGGCACCTGCAGTCTTAGTTTACTTATGGTAGAAGGGAAAGCAGAGTGCAGAGAGCACCTCCAGCTAGCTGCCGTCTGCAGTAGGCATCCACAAGAAAGCCTGGCTCAAAACAAGCAAGGACTGACGCCTGAGATTGTACTCCAGTCTTTACACGTATGTGCTAGCATGTACACCTGCACTCTCATACATAAACACACATGTGCGTGCATGTGAGCCCACGTGCAGGCACACGCGCGCGCGCGCACAAACACACACACACACACACACACACACACACTTTCCAAAAGCCTGCTACCTTCAGCTCAGTTAAAGCTTTTTGTGATTCCCAGCTACCTGGGAGCTATTTCAGTTTTCTTTCTCGGTGAAGGTATGACTCACGGCGAGAAAGCACTGTGCCAGCCCCCACTGTTGGAAAGAAAACACAGCCAAAGAGGATCAGATAAACTCCACCCCACCACCGCCATTCAACTTATTTATGGGAAATTAAGACCTTACTTACATAAATATTTCCCACCAAATAGCATGCCAAGCCTGAATATATTAGCCCAGGGCCAACGATAAATGCATTGGCATAGATAATTTTCCAATTCATGTAGGATGGGAAAAATGATTAATTTATAAATCAACACCTCTATGATGCCAGCTGCAGTTAATTTATGGTATCTGGTTCAAATCTCATTTCAGAATATTAATTTCTGCTGTATTTTGTTGTGGAGCGGTTAGGACTGGCTTGCAGGTAACTATGACACACTGCCCAGTTCATCTTTCCTTGAGACCGGACTGGGCATTCGTGAAGTAGCTACTGTCTGGACACAAGGCTTCATGCGCTCTGCTCCTGCACATCCTTTCTGCTTTTGGTTTCCTCTGAGTCTTTTCCTGGAAGGGATAAGGAAGTGTGACTGTAGAGTGCGGTGCCGCCTGCCTGGAAAGCTCTCTGAAGAGCACAGCCGAGAATAACAGAGCCACAGCCTGCAGCCCGGCTCCTGGGCCATTTTGGCAGAGGCATTCAGGTAGATTGGGGTTTCCTCTCCACTGTCTGTGGAAGCCTCCTACAGAGAGAGGATGGAGGGGACACACTCGGAGCAGACACTTGCAAAGTGAAGGATTTTAACCCCTAGACAAAGGATACAGAATGGTACAGCACGGGTACCCACAGCAGCAAGGGGAAAGAGGGCACAGGAGAGCTGGGATCAGCCAGGCGGGGTCTGCATGAAAAGGGGAGAACATCCACGGATGGCTTGGGAAGAGCGAAAGGAGGGTGCAGCTCCTTTGTTGTCCTGGCATTAGACTTTCCTGATCAGCTCTAATTGTCAACTTGACACAGCCTGGAGCCACCCAAGAGGAGACTCACGCCCTAGGAATCACATAGATGAGAGTGTGGATGTGTGCACCTGTCTTGATTGTTCATTGATATAGAAAGGCTCAGCCCACTGTGGGAAGCACCAGCTCTTATTATAGGTGGTCCAGAACATCCTCTATGGCCCTGCAGTAATTCTTGGTTGTGAAGTGAGTTCCTTGCTGGATGTGATGCTGTGTAAAATAAAAAGCAGGCCTGCCTTCAAGTTCCTGCCTTCAAGTTCCTGCCTTGAGTGACTTCTCTCAATGACAGACTGTGATTTGGATTGTAGGCTGAAATAAACCCTTTCTTTTCCTAGGTGGCTTTGGCCAGCGTGCTTTCCCCAGGAACAGACTTGAAAACAGGTCAGTCAGTCAGTCAGTCAGTTGGACTGTGGTTCCAGATTTACAAATCTTATATAGAACCAGGCATGGTGTCACACACCTTTAATCCCAACATTTGGGAGACAGAGGCAGGTAGATCTCTGTGAGAACAAGGCCAGCCTGGTCCACATAGTGAACTTCAGGATAGCCAAAGTTATAGAAAAGACCAGATCTTAAAATAACAATAACAACAGCAATAACAACAATAATAACAAATGTCATACAGAAAATGACAGAGGATCCAGAGGCCAATGACAGTGGCTACAGTGATAAAAGGTTCTTGAAATAACATGAAAGGGGTCAGGCAGCTTATTCCGGAGAGGGAAAGGCTAAGGATGATGGGGCAGTGTTTGAATGCAGGAAAGGTTTTAGAGGGGCACCTCTCAACTCTATGGTGTACTGGTTCTGACAAAGAGCAGCAAATTTAAGTAAAAAGTCGAGAACTTTCAGTTGGATAGAAGCAAGATTCTTTGGAATGTCAGGGTAATGAAAGCATAGGCAGACTAATAGGGATCCTGGCTTAGAATATCCAATGATAAATGTTTGTTTCTTGTTTGACCACTCCTGAAAGAGAAGACCAATATTACCTTGTTCGCCAGGTAAAAGATCCTTGGCACTGTTCCAACGTCTTTCCCCTTCCCTAAGCATTCCACCCATGTCTTCGGCAGATTTCTTAAGAATGAGGTGAAGATGACTGTGTCCAGCACCCAGCATCAGTCTGAATGCCCAAGGCATCACTCTCATTTACTTGGCTCCAACCTGGAGGATCCTGTGTCCTCCTCTTCATGCTAAGGATAGCTGCTCCACACCTCCCAGGGCCTACCAATCACACTTAGAATAAATCCCTACTTAGTACTACTCAGGCCAGGTAGTATCTGCAGGCTTCTCAGTGGAGGAGTCCTCATCCGTCCCTCCCTCCCTCCCAGCCACTCCCTTGGGCTATAAGGTTGCTTGTCCTGTCTTTGTGGCAGTGGTTCCCTCGATCTGGAACCCTCTGTCCTGGCTCTTCACTTGGCTGACTCCTCTCACTGGCTGGATCTCATTTCAGGTGTTGCCTCTCAGGCACTCAGATGGGAGCCTCATCTAAGATGTTGATGATGGTGCAGTCAGGACGCTCCAGTCTCAAACAGGCACCTTACTTGTTGGGGTGATACAATAAATACCAGTCCAATGAAAGAATAAATTAGCTTTGTAAGAAGGTTGTCGCTTGCTAGACTGAGAGAGTAATGGGTGAGAAAAAAAACCCACTTTGGAGGACTGGGGTGATAACTCAGCCTGGGAAGTGCTTTCCATGCAAACGTAAGAATCTGAGTTTAATCCCACTACCCACACCATAACCTGGGTATAGTGGTAAATGTTTATAATCCTAGCACTGGGGAGGTAAGGACAGGTGGGTTGCTAGAGATTGCTAGACAGTCAGTCTAGGGGTATGGATGATCTGCAGGCCCGAGTGAGAAACCCTGTCAACAAATAAAGTGTTTCTTTAAAAAGCTGCTCAGTTTCTGCTGCTAATGCTGAGTTAGGAAGCCTTCTCTTCAAGTCGACCCACTTACCTCTAGCAACAGAGCCCACCCAAGAAAATGCTGCTACCAAGAAGCCATGCTTAATTCTGTTCTTTTGTGTCTAGAACTCCTTCCCAAGCTCTCTTAGGTTTTATGTGGGTGTAGTTTCCCCATGTTGGGTGTCATTTGTAGATGGAGACTGCTCATTCACGACTACCCAGACCCAAATAATCACACAGAAACGATATTAATTACAACACTTTTAACCAATAGCTTAGGCATATTCCTAGCTTAGCTCTTACATCTTAAATGAACCCATTTCTATTAATCTGTGTATTACCAGAGGCTGTGGCCTACTGGTAAGATTCTGGCATCCTTCTCTTTTGGCAGCTACATGGCATCTCCTTGACTCTGCCTAATCTCTCCTATATTTCTGTTTGGATTTCCTGCCTACTTTTATTCTGCCCTGTCATTGACCAAAAGAGCTTCTTCATTAACCAATGGTAACAAAACATATTCATAGCATACAGAGGGGAAACCCCACATCAGATGTCACCTGGAGATTGATACCCAAGGTTGACCTCTGGCCGCTACACAGATGGACACACATGAGTACCTGCACACATACATACATACACTCTGCCTAGGGCTATCTGCCTATTGACCTTTGAAGTGAGTTTCTCATTGCCTCCATCACTGTCTCAGAAAGAAGTTGGACTGTACCCAAGACTCAGGGGACATGCAGAAATGGAATAGAAAGATGCAAAGAGCCAGAGGGTCAGGGAGGATGCTGTGGGAGCATCTCCTAGTAATATCAGAAGGTCCCACCAAAATGCCTGCCCAAACACGGGCTGAAGAAGGGTGACACCGATGGACTTGCCGAACTCCACCGGGAAAAACCCACAAGGCCTCAGCCCTACACAAAGACAACCGAGGAATGCTGAGGTTCTGAGAAGTGACCTTCCCAAGGGAAGAGCAAGCCAATCACAGTGTCCCAGGCTCAGCACTGGAAGCATACATACAGGTAGCATTATACGGACTGAGTGTGTTACGTTTAGAAAAATATATGTATGTCCATGGATTTGAAGGAGAGAAGGGGGGTTGGGAGGGCTTGGGGACGAAAGGGAAGGGAGAAATGGAATTAAGTGATAAACCCCACCTTCCACTCCACCCCATCCCCAAAAGAAAGAAACTTGTGAGCTGGCCAACAGTATAGTCTTCCAAGGCACTGGTTTTGCAACCTGACACATTAGTATCCCACATTGTTTTGTATTACATGCACATAACACGCAGGTTACCTGGCCCCACAGAACCCTGTTTCCCTCACATTAGAGAAGAAAAGATGAGGCTTGAGAGATGGCTCAGTGGTTAAGAGCACTGGCTGCTCTTCCAGAGGACCCAGGTTCAATTCCCAGTGCCTACACGGCAGCTCACACCTGTCTGTAATTCCAGTTCCAGGGGATCTCACACAGACATACATATAGGCAGAACACCAATGTACATAAACTAAAAATAAACAAACACAAAAAAGATAAAATAACACAAACTGTCTATTATTTTGTAGACCTAGATAGGTAACATGCAAAGTACCTCTTTGCCTACCAGCTTGAGTTGATCTGAATGAGAATTGTTCCCCATCAGATTACTCATTTGAACCCTTGGTCCCCAGTTGGTTGCACAGTTTGGGGAGGCTTTGCTGAAGGAGTATGTCTCTCTGCTTTATGCTTGCAGTAAAAGATCTGCTATCTAGGCTTCCTCATCCTGTTGCCATGCATGCTGCTGGCTGACATGCTTCTCTGCCTTGGTGGACCTTCATCCTTCTTTCTTCCGTGGTATCTGACACAGCAACAGAAAAGTAACTAATACACGGCCTCAATGCAAACAAAACACAAACTGCCGAGATATATCCTCCATCAGGATAGACGGAGCCTTCTGCCCTCCTTCCTAAAGGATGCTAAGATGCCCCCTTGCTCTTCCTGAAGCAGCAGCATCTCTCCCTCTCTGTCCCACATGGGGCATTTATAAGTCCCCTGCAGTTCTAGGTTCTTAGAAAGGCTGTGAGCTGTCCTAATTTTACCTGGACAGTGCCTACTTTGATCTGGGATCAGATTGCAGGATTCCTAGACATCTTGCACGCAGCACCTTACCAAGGCTCCCCAGTCAGTTACCCAAGGCCTTTCTAGAGAGGCCAGTGCCTTCTGTTTTCCTTTTGCCCCTAATGTCTGTGAAGAGCTGAAGGGTAATCTTTGAGGGTTCTATAAACATTCATGGCTGACTGACACACAGAATGCTTTCAGTAGAGCCGGGTGGCATTCGTCGGTCTTCTGTTCAAAATGCCAAAGTGCAACCACTCAGTTGCTTGACAGAAATTGAAAAATAACTCTGGACATTTTGAGATTTTATTTTTAAAAATTAATTTATGATTCTTGCTCCCTCAAAGCCTAAGGAGTGATGAGAATTTTAGTTGCTCTTTTTAAACTGCTCCTTTACATTTAAGATTGTTTCTTTAAAAAAAAAAAGCATTTCGTTTTAATAAACTATTTCGTTTTAAACCTAGAAATACAAGTTAATATTTATTGCCTGTTGAAAAGAAATAAATCGTGGACCATGTCCATACCCTGGGATCTGCTGGCGTTGCATGTGACCGTTGGCGACGATGACAGCCTGGGATGTGGGAGAAGTTCTTTACAAATCAGTAGCGGGGGGGAGGGGTAGAGGGGTTGGCGCTTTGGTGATTTCATTTCCAGCCACAGCTGGCCAGATTGCTTATTGGAAAATAAAAGTCACGGTAAATTGAGCTTGACAATAACCAGGCTTGACGATGTAGACCCCGTCTCCACTCGAGTCAGCGAGAGTGGGTGGAGGCGGGGAGGCGGGGCAAGGAAGGCCTGCTGCGCACCCGTCTTCCTTATTTTGCTGGGCACAAGCCCTATGCTGTTTGTGTGAGAGCCTCTCTCTGCCGGCTCCTGGGCTCTGTACCTTCGTAGCTTCTGGGCATTGGGAGAAGTGGAGCCATTTTACCCTTCCCGCCCCTCAAGAGGAGACGAACAATCAGAACCATGCTATCCAATACAGTAATCATCGAATTATAAAAATTCATGGGCCGGAGAGCTGTCTCACGGCTCAGAGCACATACTGCTCTGTGGAGGGCCTACTGTCGGTTCTCAGCACCCATACCTAACGACCCCAAATGGCCTGCAGCTCCAGTTCCATGGAAGCCAACACCTCTGGCCTCCTCGGACACCTACAGGGTACCCATATCCACGTGGCTTCACCTATACACATAATTAAAGTTTTCTTTTTAATCTTAAACAGTGCACTTGCACCAGCCACTTTCAAGTGCCCATAGCTACATGTGGCTAATGACTACTTCACTGGGCTGTGTGGCCACAAATCAACCCCCACTTCCCCAAATGGGCTATCAGATAGCTGCAATTCAGAGAGCTCAGTTGGCACCAAGAAGCCCTTCCTTTTTCATCCCCAGACCCTGAGGTCATGGTAACTTTTGTGGTAAAGGCGTTAATTGAATCTGCTAGTGTCCTGCATCACCCTAGACCGTGGGAAACCAATACTGTGACTTGGGGTACGGTTCAAACACCCTGATACCGCAGACAGACTCCGAACTTTACATTTTTCCATAGATACATAGAATGTGACGTGTGTCTTTCATCCAGCAACAGAAGACCAGACCGGAGGGGTGTTTCACCTTGCATGAACTCCCTCCTCCTGTTACAAGCAAGCTTTAACAAACCTGGTTTTTATCACCTCTATATGACTATGCACATGCCATGTACTCTGAGGGCCAAGAATGACAGAAGTACTGAAAACCCCTCTGCTCAGAGGACAGTCATCAAAGTCATTGTTTTACATCTGTTAGGGTGCTCAGCATCCCAAACTGTCATTCCAGCCAGTGAGCCTCACTAACTCCACATTCCAAGTGCATCACTCTCTGGATGTCGCTTACAATATGTACTATGACTCCCCATTTTTTTTTTCCCTGAGACAAGATCTTGCTATATAGTCCAGGTTGACCTTGAACTTGTGATCCTCCTGCCTCAGCAACTAAAGTATTAGGTAGGCACCCCAACACCTGGCTCTTAAAATTCTTCATTTAATTACAACCCTTAGGCTCATTAACAAAAAAACGTAATTATGAAGGGTAAGCTGAGGAAACCCCAGGAACAGCCTCTGATGCTGAAGCAATATAACCTACCTTTTCCTATCTGGGATAGCATTTTTGTGAGGCATAGCCTGGTGACTGCACCTTTAGGGCAAGCACAGGGAAGAGAGAGCCTTTCTGTTCTCCAACAGACACAAAACAGGGGAGCCACACAGTTTGAAAGGCAGGGTCAGGAGGTTCAAATCTGGTAAGCTTCACAGTGTCTGATTTTGGTGAGCCTCAAAAATCCCCGTGCTCTGAGTGGCTTGGGTTTATGGCAAGGGCTTTCTTCCGAAGGTCCCAGGGCACTTTGATGCATATAATCTGCTCTGCACACCCATCCTGGCTCCCTTTTCTCCGCTGGCCTCATTTGTTCTCCTGCATTGGGCAGGATTAATTATTGCCCTAGTTTGCGAGGTAGGCAAATGGAGGGCAAAGCAGTGAAAGACGCTGGCCTCACACAGGGCACTGAAGCGTGGCTTCACTTTCAGGCCACCGAGCACTAGCCGAGCTTATTCCACAGCTGGAACACGTGACACGTGGCACTTGTTTCAACACCAGCTATTCCATCCACGGTGATCCCGCCTCTCGATGAAAACTTGACCAAATCTCTGACACCGTCAAGTCAAGAGGATTGGCACAGGAAGAGTGTAGTGTTGAGGATGCCAAAAATGACTTTATAGTTTGTTTTGTTTTTAAACCATGCAAGTGCCTGCCTGTCTCTTTTCAAGGGCTAACAATATGACTACCAATTTGGCGCTTGTTGTGAGTTAAATGTGGAATGCCCCTCACAGGCTCTTGGGTTTGAATCTTAGCCTTTAGCTGGTGTTGTTTCAGGGGGAATGGGCCTAGCTGGTGATGGATGGAGGACATCAGGAAGTAGGTGGACTTAAGGCTTGTAGCTCGGCCCGGCTTCTAGTCCTCTTCTTGGATTCCTCATCTTCCAAGATGTGAACGAACCACACCACAAGCTCCTGCCACCACAGACCACGCCTTCCCAGCTGCGGCATCCTCTCTACCGTGAGTCTGAGAACCAGAATGAACCTCTTCCTTTGGGTTGCTCCTGGCAGGTATTTTGTTCTAGTGATGGCAGAAGTAACTAATACAGTCCAGCAGATGCTGAAAGGGGCTGGGTAGCTGGGAGGGAAGCAGCTGTGTAGAACTGTGCCATAGATCAAGAGCACTGGGGAGATTTGTTGAGAAGTGGAAGAGAAAGGGAAAATGACAGATGAGAATTAAGGTCAGATCATTGCTTTAGCCCTCAAACCGCGACGGCCGTGGTTTGGGTGGGCATTCCCTAATGGTCCATGTGTTAAAGAATTGGTCTCCAAGGTGATGGGACTTTCAGGAGTTGAGGGGTGCTGGGAGGCTCTTAGGTCATTGGGTGGGGGGTATATCCCTGGTCAAGGGATTCGGGGAACCCTGACAGGGTCATGAAGTGAGCATTTGCTCTGCCTTGTGCTCTCACAGGGGGTGATGTGCTGTTCTTGCTGGAACCCCAACCCCTGGTATAGGAATATCAGACCAGGGAGGTAGCTTGCCTACCATGTGCAAGGCCCTGGGTTCAAGTCCAACTTCCACACAAAATGAGGGAAAAAAGATGCAAAGGAAATAATGGAGGAAGGGGGAAGAAAGGAAGGATTAAAGGAATGGGGCGGCTGGCCAGTTACCAGATCTTGGCTTAGACTGGAATCTCCAGGACTGAGGCAAAATGAACCCTTTCTCTTTATAATTTACAGCCTCATATATTTTCTTATAGTAATGTAAAGCTGACTAACTCAGTTAGTCAAATCCGTTTTTAAAGACATTTTCTGGAATAATCCCACTGATTTTTTTATCCTTAACCAACCAGGCATAGTGAAACTTCCAGTTCATGTGGACACGAGGGAAAGAAGGCACACACTCACACACACACACATACACACACACACTCACACACACACACACGATACAAGTCATATATATAATATATTATATTATATATGGCAGACTTCTCTGGAGGATTCTCTCAAATGAACAGGGCTCTTAGAGCAACCCAGGAACACTAAATGTAGGTGGCTTTCCTGATAGTTCTTTTGGTTGACCCAGCATGAATGGCCAAGCTGGGCCAGGAAGCAGCTGACAAGAATCATGTGCCTGGAACCCAGGGTGAGACTGTTGTGAGTCTGGCTTCTCTGCAGGCAGGTGGCCCTGCTGTGGAGCCTGTGGCTTGGGGGCCATCAGGGCTCCATTTGCCCCTCCATCTAACAGAGGAAGATTTGAAGTCTCCAAGGAAGGACCTTATAATGTTATTTCCTGCTATTTCCCATGCTCCAAATTTGGCTTTAGGCGGCCTATTTTCAGGATTTGGGAACCTTAAGACCGGAGCAAGGCATGAAACCCACAGCTAATATGAAACTTTCCCCAGGGCTTGGTACTTAGCTGCAAACCCAGCAGGCATTTTGAATTTAAAAAAAAAAAAAAAAAAAGGAAGGAAGACGGAGGGGGTCCATGCAGGCTCTCCAAGTACAGGGCCTTAAAGGCAATGTGGCTCTGAAAGCCCCTTTGTGCTGTGAAGCTATGGGAAGAGACAATGACACGCTGCCTGGTGTTCCTATGTAAATGTCACCACGAAAACAGAGTTTTTGCCAGGCAGATGGTTCTTTTCTGGGCTGCAACCTCATTTTCCCAGTGTTCCTGTGTTCTTGTAACGTTCTGCCCCTGGAGTCAGGTCCTAAGTGGTGTCAAACGTTCAGAGACGAAAGTGCAGTGTACACATCATTCATGCAAAGGCTGTGGCTGCAGCGGTGGCTGCAGCGGTGGCTGCAACTGCTGTAGTGGCTGCGGCATTAAGCTTGTGGCCAGCAGGACTGGTTGGTGCGGGCCTGCTCAGAGCTTACTTCTCTGTTTCTGAATGCCAAGCTGAAACATCTCCCATTGTCATCAGGTCCATTCCCCTGACTCTAGCATGCTCTCCCTTCCTCCCCCAGGCAGGATTTCTCTGTAGCCCTGGTTGTCCTGGAACTCCCTCTGTAGACCAGGCTGGCCTCGAGCTCAGAGATCCACCTGCCTCTGCTTCTCGAGAGATGGGATTAAAGGCGCGCGCCACCACCACCGGGCTTCAAGCATGTCTTTATGATGGGATCCTCTTTAGGTTGTCCATATGTTGACTGGCTCTGAAAATCGGGTAGGGGTGAGGGGGGCCGTTTATCTCATCACAGATTTCGGGGCCCGTTCCGAGCCCTGCTGCCTGGCACCCAGCAGACAGGTAATCCCACAGCCAGGACTCTGCAGCCAGCGAACGGCCGTCTGATTGGATGCACATTCATCTTCAAATTATGTTGTGTGACAGCCTGGGCTGCTGAACACCATTTTAACATGCAGATTGACTCCTCCGAGGCTCTTCATTATGCATTTAGCGCCTGTTTTCAGACTAACCAGCGTGTCAGAGAGGCCCTATCCTTTTTCCACCTGGGTGGAGGGAATCACTTGCCGACTGTGGGGGAGCCGTGGCTATTAAAATGCATGTTTATTTTCCTGAGTATCCCCACACAACACTTTTACCCATGTAGGAGGAGAGAAGAAAAGGAGCAGACAGCTTTGACTCTGAAGCAGAGAAGATGACTATGCCAAACAAGCCAGTCTCTGTGGAAGACAGGAGCTGACAAGGCCAGGCCAGCCGAATGCCTTGCAGCTACCCTGGCTGCCTGCTAGTCGGCCTGGGTGCAACCAGACAAATGCTCTTCTGAGACAGCACGGACTCGCCTCTCTCGTACACACAGCCCACGTATTTTAAGCAGCACACTTCCAATTTCCTGTTTCTAAAATTGTCTAGCATCTCCAATGGCATTCCATGCAATCCTAGCAAGTCACAGGCTGAGGGGCTGAGCCAATTCCTCTCCAAGGACAGTGCGAGTGCCCTGTCTGTTGAGGGACCGCACATCAGGGCCCACGGGTCACTCGCCCCTCTTCTCTTCCTGGTGTGACTGAATTTCAGTCTGCCGGGACTATGTCTCAGTGACTTCTCTATGACTTCCAGCTGCTACTGGGCGAGCACAGCCATTTCCCTCTGTGTGTGTGTGTGTGTAGGGGGCAAGCACTGCCATTTCCTCGGTGTGTGTGTGTGTGTGCGTGTGTGTGTGTAGGGGCAAGCACAGTCATTTCCCCCTGTGTGTGCGTATGTATGTGTGTGTAGGGGGCAAGCACTGCCATTTCCTCCCTCTGTGTGTGTGTGTGTGTAGGGGCAAGCACTGCCATTTCCCCCTGTGTGTGTGTGTGTTTGTAGGGGCGAGCACAGCCATTTCCTCCCTGTATGTGTGTGTGTGTGTGTAGGGGGTGAGCACAGCCATTTCCTCCCTGTGTGTGTGTATGTGTGTGTGTGTAGGGGGTGAGCACTGCCATTTCCTTAGTGTGTGGGGGGGGTGGGGGGTAATGAGTGTGTGTGTGTCTATGATCTTCTGTTGCTACTGGGCGAGCACTACTGTTTCCTCCTTGTGTGTGTGTTTGTGTGTGTGTGTGTGAAAGAGAGAGAGAGAGAGAGAGAGAGAGAGAGATGAGTGTGTGTGTCCATGACCTTCAGCTGCTATTGGGTGAACACTGCCATTTCCTGTGTGTGTATATGAGGGTATGGGTGTGTCTGTAGTGTGTGTGTGTTTGTGTGTGTGTGTTGTGTCTATCTCTATGATCTCTTGCTGCTATTGGGTGAGCACTGCCACTCACTCTGTGTGTATGGAGGGGGCATAAGAGTGTGAGTGTTGTGTATGTGTGTGTACGATATGTGTATATGGTGTGTGTGACATATGCATGTATGTGTGGTGTGTACGTGTGTGTGATGAACGTTTGATGTGGTATATATGTGCCTGTGGCTTGTGCATGTCCTTTCGTGATGATGGCTTTCCCTCGCTTAAAAAGGAACTGTATTTGCATTGGTTTAAGGTTCCACTCTCACCCCATGTAGGCCCTCGCTGTGGCATTTTCTCCGTTTGTTTGAAAGACTCATGTTCTGGACAAGGACTCTACACTGAACTATATCCGCAGCCCTCACTTCTTGAGAGGCCCCCAGTTCCTTCAGCCCCTGATGTGGGGTTATGCTCTCTGCTCAGACAGCAAAGCTCTCCGCCATTCAAGGCTTTCCCATGTGGAGTCGGGCTTTTCGTCTGTTTTTCCTTTGTTGCCATGAAAGAGCAGTTCTTCAGGGGCTTAGAAGGTTGTCTTGGGCGCGCGAGCTTAGAGGCCAGGCTTGACAACAGCCACTCTGCCAATGCCCCCCAGAGGGCAGCCACGTGTGCTGAACGGCTTCTGGGTCTTGCCGAGTGGTGTCGAGTGCTGCTTGCTATCAAAGATGCGGCTGGAGCTTTGCTATTTACATTAAAATATTACATGGTATTTTCATAGGGCTCCAGGCACAGAACAAAACAGAAGGCAGAGCCGTATTCCGGATTGTGCCAGTGGGAATGTGAGGGGGGAATGAAAACGCTTCCGATGCGCAGCCTGGGACTGCAGTGTTCCCAAGGAGTGAACAATGGTGCAGAAACTGCAGCCTTTTATTTTCACATGGAATGTGGTGATCCCCACTGGCAGGGACAGGTTGCATGTGGCTATGAGGCTGTTGCTGGCTGGCGTCACACTGTGGCGTGTATTATCTGAAAAGGTCTCAACCAGCAAGAACAATATGGCTGCCCAGTGCCAGAGGCAATGCTTAGTGATCTGTCCCTCCATTCACACACCTCCACCGCCATTTATTTCTTTATTTCTTTGTTTGTTTGTTTCTTTATTTATTTCTGTTAACTAGACGCGTGGGAATTCTTAATTTGAAAATGCCCACTGAAGGGTTTGTACTTGGACTACTGTTTTAGGGGAAATTCTTCAAGGGAACTAAAGGGGCCCATGGGAGTGGGGAGGCGTGAGAAGTGGAGCAGGAGAGAGGTACGGAGGGAGAGGTGTGCTCCAAGTGCATTATATATAGACATGAAAATGGCCTATGTAATAGTGTATAATAATTAAATGAATCAGAGAGAGAGAGACAGAGATAGAGTGAGGCAGAGAGAGAGAGAGAGTGAGGCAGAGAGAGAGAGACAGAGGAGACAGAGAGAGACAGAGACAGAGAGACAGACAGACAGAGAGGGAGAGAGAGAGGCAGAGCGCGCGCACGTGAAAGAGAGAGAGAGACAGAGAGAGAGAGACAGAGAGAGGTAGAGAGAGAGGAGACAGAGAGAGACAGAGAGGAGAGAGAGAAAGAGAGAGTCAGAGAGAGACAGAGACAGAGAGAGACAGACAGACAGAGAGGGAGAGAGGGAGAGAGGCAGAGCGAGAGAGAGAGAGAGAGAGAGAGAGAGAGAGAGAGAGAAGAGGCAGAGAGAGAGGCAGAGAGAGAGAGAGAGAGAGGCAGAGAGAGAGAGAGAGAGAGAGAGAGAGAGAGAGAGAGTTTGATTGGGAAGTAAGCAGGGGACAACCTGTGATCTGCAAGCTTCTTTTTGGCACAGAAAAGGGGCTGAATTTCAGTGACAACCCCATTAGGTCCTAATATGGGGATTGTAACAGTATAGTAGGGGGCTGAACTATGATCACCATCTGTGGGAGCCCCCAGCACCTCAGAATGTGACTGCTGACTGAGGTTAAAGGAAGCAGTGAGCACCCATCCTTATCCAATATCGTGTTCATGTCAGAAGTTCATATCGGAAGAGGGAATTTGGAAACAGACGCAGAGGGCAGACTATGCTTGGACACAGGTTAAGGTGACTAGCTCTACACCCAAGAGGCCTCAGAAGAAACACCCTGTCAACACCGTGATCTTAGGCTTCCTGCCTCTCAAATGCAGAGGAAACAAGGACTTGGTTAACTCCGCAAAAGCAGGTAAAAGGGGGTGTGAGTGGGGGGCTAGTCATAGCGCTTTACGGATTTCCAGCATCATTTTCTCTACCAGACCTTCAGGAAGTGGCCCATAAACCGCCAGCCAGATGCTAATTTCACAGGGATCAGGTGGAAATTGGGTTGTTTTGTCTTGACAAAATCTCCACAGAAGTGGGTTTGCTCTTTAGCTCCTCCTGCATACGGCAGAACTGACATTTTGAACCGAGGAAATGCCATGAAGGACCTACCTGGCCCTTCATATAAATCTCGAGATTTTTCTTTGAGCCAATCAATTGGTTCTCTGAGGTGTCAGCCAGTAACAGACGCATCTGTGGATACCCCAATGCAGTCGGGGCTGGCTATGCTCGCACTGGGCAGTGTGGTTGAGCGGGTCCTCAGATTGCGTGTTTCCTGAGGTGAGGGTGACGTGAAGTGAAGGGCCAGGGAGGGTTCACTCTCCAGGAGAGGAAGACAGAGTTACATATTGACTGTGGGGGACGCATGGGTCCAGTCTTGTTAAGACTCCCTGCTCCTCCACCTGGGATATCCCATGACAGGGCAGGACACAAGCTGTGTCTGAGGGCTCACTTCTGTCACCTCGTTCTGCAGGAGATATTGAGCCATGAGTGCAGTTGGGGGCAAAAATAAATATGCCAATGTATCAGAGATGCAATCTAATATAGTGGCACAGGCCTCTCCGCCCAGCCCCTGGGACGGACGCAGAAGGATTGCTGAGTTTACAACTAACCTGGGCCACCCCCCCTCCCACCAAGAACTAACAAGACCCCCAAAGGAACACATACATTCCTCCTTGGGTTTGGCCCCTGAACCTGCTGGTTCTCCTCTCTGACCAGCCTTGGGCTGCACCACCCCCATCCAAAGCACCCCACCCAGAATTCCATCATCCTTCGCTTGCTCCTTCTCAGCTGAGCAGACGCAAATGTTTATGTAACCCTGTGCCTCTAAACAAATACATATTCCTACCCAGAGCAGGGGCATCTCCAATCAAGGAATTCTGGGAAAGAGTATATCCGGGTTGTATCCAGCACGTGCTGCCTTTCCCCACCACAGGACAGCAGAACCAAGGGCCTTCCAAACCTGCATGTGTCCTCCAAATACACTTCCGCTTCCCCTTTCCACGTTACATTTTCCAAGTCAGTAAACGTCTATAAACCCCAAGCCTTACTTCTTTCCTAAATGACTCCCAAGTCCCCTTGCTGGGATTTAATATCTCTGTGGAGAACCTAGACTGGACACAGAATAGCACTAATGTTTTATCTGTTATCTTAAGTTTTCAATATTATTTTTTTCTTTTAAAGCCCCCAGCATCCTATTGGCTTTTTAAATTACTGCTGCATATCAGACAGGTATCCCCCAAGTTATCAACCACGGCTCTAAACTTACTCTACTACGGGTTCCCAGCTGATCAGAGAATGGGGGAAGTTTCCTGGGTTTCTCCCAAAGTGCACTGGTTTACACTTAACCAAATTAAATTTCATCTGCCTTCACGCTCCTGGGTCCCCTGGTTTGTTCAGCTTTGCCCGAAGTGGCTCACAGCAAACCTTAATTGTTTTATCGACTGTGTCTATTCGTACTAAACTCTCCACTTGAGTGCTTTGGCCTGAGACTCTCCGCACACTCCGGGATTCTGGCTTTAAAAGGGATATCGTGAAATGGGTGGAGTCGATGTGACAAGTCAAAGACGCCCCCAAATTTATGAGGAGACTCCTGAAGACAAGCCCTGGAGTCACTTTTGGCCCCAAGAGCCCCCTCTTGGCTGAGGGAAAAGCATACTGACATATTTCCCTATGGTTTTGGATGCATGCAGCAGGTTTGGGGTGGAATCCCAGCAGGCTGCTGAGCTGCCTACGGATCACCTTTGCCTTTGGCTTCCTTTGTGGCTAAGATGGATGCCCTGAACTCTGTTCCCTCTGTCCTCCTCTTCTGTGGCTTAACAACAAATATCTTCTATGTGTGTATGTACATCACATGTGGATGTATATGTGTCTGTGTTCACGTGTGCGTGCAGGAGGCTTATACTGCGGCTTGCATGTCGAGGTCAAAGGACAACTTCTGGTATGGATGTTGGCCTTCTAAGTATGAGGCACAGTCTTCGCTGTTCCCTCCGTGTTTGCCAGGCTAGCTGGTCCACAAGGCTCGAGGGATCCTCCTGTCTCTGCCTTCCATTTCCCCATGTAGACACTGGGATTACAGGTGCATGGTTCCACAGGTGGTGGGGATTCAAACTCAGGTCCCAGTGCTTGCATGCCTAACACTTTGATCAATGAGTGATCTTCCCAGCCTGAAGGTTTTTCCTTTAATTGAATAGATGTGAGCTCAGCTCATCTGGTAACTGGCCAGAGTAATTTCCTCACGCATGGAGGGAAGATGAGTATTTGCGTCTTCTCTCTCGTTTTTGCTCCTGTCTGACCCCGATCCTTGCCCTTCTGGAGCCTAGGAAAAAGCTTACAACAGACAGAATAAACTCCTCCTGATACGGCTGGGACTGCTCATCGCCTCCCAAATTCTCTTCGACGTCTCTTGCCCATAGAGATGGTCCCAAACCCACGATTTGGCCTGTGTGATGTAATGTCACTTTGGGTGAGTTTTTCAGACACTTCCACAGAGGAAGACTGGCTGCTTCCCGTTCTTAGAACAGATAACCTGCATGGAACTCACACACGCTTATTGCCAGAACATAAGCCACTGCAGACCATGAGCAGAGAGAGTAGAGAGAGGCAAGAGCACGCATTCTTGATGACTGTTGCTAATTCAACAGCCCTGGATCCTTAACTTCTGAACATCCTGATGAGAGGTAAGAAGGAACTCATCTGCTCAGGACACTATTCTGGGAGTCAGGGCTAGGAGCAGAGTGAGGTTGTAGCTAATTCTTACTGACACAGAAGACTACGCTTGTGTTTCTTTCATGTGTCCAAAGCCTTTTAATGCCACGCAGTGGCCTTAGAGATCAACAAATTCATCTTTATTCATTTGTTGAGTGACTGCATGAAAATGTCACAGACTGAGAAAAGGGAGAGAAAAAAAAATGCTATCAAGAATACTTTTGTTTTTCCCTTAAGCAAGGTTTGATCACACATGAGCAGTAACACAGGTGTGTGTGTGTGTGTGTGTGTGTGTGTGTGTGCGTGCGTTAAATATCCTAAGAGAGGAAGCACCCTGCAATGACATGGGGGGTATAGTATCAGATCAGCACCAGGGCAAGGGCCTAAGGCCCAAAGGTGCAGCAAGCAGAAAGCATGGATGGGAACATACAGGGTTCAGAATGGCCATGAAGGAGTCTTTTATCAAAGCCTCCAAGCTTGTGCAGACAGCAAAGCTTTCTGTCCAGCGAACACATAATCAGCTTGTTTGTTTGAGACAGGGTTTCTCTGTGCAGCCCCAGCTGTCCTGGAACTCAGCCTGTAGACCAGGCTGGCCTCACACTCATAGAGCTCCTCCTGCCTCTGAGTGCACTACTACTACCCAGCCATAGTCAGCCTTTAGAGGAAGTGTTTGATCAGAGAAAATATCAGAGATGAGAGAGAACGAACAATTAGATTAACATACAGGGCTTTTGTTGCTTTGCTCTTGTTTTATTTTGTAAAGCTGGTAGCTCAGAAAGCAAGAGCAATTCAAGGCTGGGAGGATTTGGACACAGCTGCTTTGGGACTGTACTTGGGGACTGAGAAGTGTGTGCAGATTCTCAATAGGTCTCAATATGTTGGGCTTGGGCCCCATTCGGTAATTTCAGGAGATGTCTATCTGACCAGGCGAATATAGGTTTGCCACATGGGCCCTTCAGATCTTGTCTAGAGGCTCAAGTGGGAAGCTGTGGCCATTCAGGCACTGTTAATGAGAAGCTCCCTTGGGGTCAACAAGGCTGAAGTGTGGCTTCCTCTAGAGGCAGACAGATGCAGGCAGGAGGCAGACTGGGCTAAGGGACCAGTCATCCAGCTTAACAGTCTGCTATACCTTAGTGACCAGTTGAGAGAGAATAACATCCAATAGAGGAAGGAAGTACAACAGTTCCGTGGGCAGAGCTGTATCTAGAAGTCACTGTCCTGGGGTTTGAAACCAAACGCGTAAAGCTGACACAGAAAGTGAAAGCAGAGAAGAGGAGGCAGGGGCCGCCACTTCCTGAGGACGCGCCATTTTGTTTTAAGCCATGGCGAAGGTAGAGTGGAGGAGAGGGGTCAATGATGAAGGCCAAGAACAAGTCCCTGGAGAAGAGAGGGAAAGGCAGAAATGTCTGCTGGGAGGTGAGGGGGGAGCTCCTCCCAGATGCGGCTTCACCGTGTCCGGGGTTTCTCTCAGGAAAGTGAGGGGAAACCTCTAAACTTCAGGTCCTTTGTGGATCCAATGGGAGTGGGAAAAGCACAACTTCTCAAAGCCGCGGTGAGAATCACAGAGCTTCAGTGCACACTGCTCGCGTACGGCAGTCACAGCACGCGTGAACACGCCCACAGGCTACTCTCCATTGTATTTTCTGCCTGAGTCATTTTCCTTTGCTTGATGCATAAACAAACTTCTTCTTCTGAATTGCGGGAAAGATATATTTTTTGAAAGTGCCCCACGTGAGCCATTTGTCCGCATTAATTTGCCGGTATTAGCACATTCACAACACTGTATTAGATTCCTTCTAGCCACTAAAAGTATTTTGATGCCCTTTGAGAGAAACTGCACCCAGTAAGCAGTCACCGTTACCTTCTGCCCTGAATTTCTGGAAACATCTCTTATACTTTGAGCCTTATGGGTTTTCCCATTGTGATTACCTCATCTGAACAATACTGTGTGCTGTTTACTCTGCTGGGTCTGGCTTATTATATTTAGCATAAAGTCGTCATCACCTTATTATATTTAGCATGGTGTTGGTAAGGTTTGTCTGTGTTGTAGCACACAGTAGAATGTCCTTTTTTTAAATATAGGTGGATGATAACCCAACGTTGTATGAATATCACATTTTGGTTACCACTCATCTGTTTATGGACACTCCGTTTGACTAGCATGAAGAACTCTAAGTGACCCTACCCCAAAGGGTCTTTAATGGCCAGGTTTTAACTGAGTCCCACAGGGACAGAGAAACCGAATGCTTGACCATGTCCTCTGTTCACGCGGTGGGTCTTTTGCAGTGGAGATGACGTCATTTTAAATTTCCAAATAAAGGAGCTGGAGAGATGGCTTGGTCAGCAAGAGCACATGGTGTTCTTGTAGAGGACTGGAGTTTAATTACCACCTACACCAGGCAGCTCCCAACCACCTGTAACAATGGCTCGGGCGGATGTGACACCCTGTCTGTCCCCCAAAGGCATTGAACTCACACGCACAAACTCCACACACACACACACACACACACACACACACACACACAACTAACTAAAAATATTTTACAAAGTCAGTACCAAATTAACACAGACTCAATGGACAAAACCTATATGGCACTACTTTACTCTGGAAGGCAATTTGGTTGATATTTTGTTTAGATATTTTTGAAACTCTCAATAGCATAGATTGTTTTATTGAGATTTCTGAAGTTTTACAACCTTACCCCTAAATAAATCTTTAACGTTTATGAAGCATCATCTCGTGCTGGAATTAAGCAAGACACTCACCATTCACACAGATTATCTCACTGTCTTATGAAGTTATGAATAAATCCCCTCTGCAACAGTAGGAAAGAGGCTTCCTGGAGGGTCCGCAGTAAAGCACATGCCTAACATGGTGAGGTTCTGGGTTCAACACACAGCACCTTAACAAACAGTGTTTCGTTGCAAGTCAGAATTCCTCCCACTGTATACAGCTTTGACTTTACACTCCAGTTTTAGCGAGCGATCAGGTCTAGGCTCCTCTATACGCCAGGCAAGTGCGCTACCATTTGGCTACCAAGGCCTTCAGCTCTTCAAACTCTTAATTGCAAAATGGTAGTGAAAGGAGTTTTGCTCATAACACAGATTAATGCCCTCCTGGAAATTAACCATTTAGTTCCTTGGTGACAAAACACATTATTCTATAACCAGTATTATTCCAGAATCTGGGTGTATTTTGCGGCACTTTAGCCCATTGTATTCTAGTCGTGTGTTCTCTATTGCTTCCTTAATGATGCGAGCTTCTGCTTAGTGACCAGCTTCCTGGCAGCACTGCAGCAGATAAAGGTGTTCCCTTCCAGGACAGCCTGCTGGAGAAGATGGGCCCCGCCATTACGTTCCCTGCTAGTAGGTACCCACACACTGGAATATTTGCTTAATGCAGACCCAGAGTAATTGGACATATTCATGTTATAGGTGAGGGGAAGTATTAATTCAGACAGCGTGATGTAAGTTTCTGTTGCACTACAACTGAATCTGGTTGACTTGTCACCTAGAACCCAGGAGGACAAGGCAGGAGGATTGTTGAGTTCAATGCAAACCAGGGCTACATAGCCAAGATTTTGTCTGAAGGAACGAAACAAAGCAGTATAGATAATTTTGGAACTGAGACTAAAGACGATATCTGGACACCAACCAGGTTTCAACTATTGAAGCCAAAACTTTGATATTAATGTTTATGTTCCTCATAAGTTAATATGGTAGCAGTTGGAAACATTCTACAGTAATAGCCTTTTACAGGGGTTAAGCGAATTAACCAAGACGGCCGGGCTCGTCTGTTCTGGTCTGCATCATATAGCATACTTTACATACTTGATACTTGTAGATTCCTGGAGAAGACCAACACCCTGCTCGCAGCAGAGATCTAAACAGACAGACTGCTGTGGCTGGGGGAGTCTGCCTACAGAGGACATTTAGGGATGCTCGTCAGCCTGCATCCTTCTCCCTAAGGTCTCCCCAGGTTCCTCCCCATCACCACTGACTACGAACCTGCCAAGTGTGTGCACCTCACGTCTGGCCATCTGAACGTTAGCTCCAAGCTTTGAATTCAAGCGGACAAGGAGAGAAACAGCAGGAAATGACTCATTTTGGTGGGTGGCATCTTGATACTCTCGGTAACATTTCATGTTAAGAGAGCCCGAGAAGGACCTTTATTCTTCTGTTTTTCCTGAAATGGCTCCCAGGGCTCTGGAAACTGGCTAACATTTTTCAAGTAGAGAGAGAGAGTGGGGGGGGGGGGATTTCTACTGCTCTCAAAGCACCCAAACAATATCCTGAGTCCAGACACCAAGACCTAGTTGCATATGACAAGGTGTATAACTTCTTCTAAAGTTTGCTCGAGTCTGATTGGCACGCTTCTCTGTGTATCTGTGGTTTGTGTGTGCAGGTGCAAGGCTGTGTGGAGGTGAGGGGACGGCCTTGGGTGATTTACCTTGCTGACTTGGAGCTTGCTAAGTAGGCTAGGATGAGTGGTTAGTGAACCCTGGGGCTCCCCGTTTCCATCTCCCCAGAGCTGGAAGTACATGTATGTGCTACCATGCATGACTTAAAAATAAATAAATACAATAAATACAATAAACCTGGGTCCTGAGAATTGAACTCAGATCCGTATCAAAGTAAACATTTTATCAACCTAGTCTCTCTCAAGCCCTAGACTACCTAATGACTACAGGCTGATGTTCAAATATTCTACCTGCAGCACCTACTGCTGCTTTTGAGAACATCACTGTGGTAGTTTATATTACTTTGGTGATAAAAACAAAAAGATAAACCACCCTGTGTATCCTCTCTTAACACTGGCTGGAACACCCCATCAGGAAGCACTGTTTAAAGAACAGGTCTTCGTAGAAGATCAGTACTCATGACAAAGACTCCTTGGCTCCTCTAGGACCTAGGTAACCTATAAATCATTATCCAAGGAAGAGTACATAAAACTCCTTTCATTTTAAAGTCATTGATCTCCTTTGAAAAAATTATAATATACCTATCTAGGGCTCTGATTGCTCCAGTAAGATCAAGCAGAGCATCGTCTGTCTAGGGAAGCGGGATAACAGACGAGGTCCGCAGATATTCTTGGCCAGATGCCCCTCGGCCATTGCTCTGTTTCCCTGATTTGGAGCTAAGGAGGCTCACAGAGTGGTGATGGGGTGACAGCCACTGGGCCCACAGGTTCCATGCAATCCATGGGTACCTGGTATGCCAGGGAGTTCAACTCACCTTTCCCAGGACAGCTGAGCACCTGGCTGATCACTAGGCATCTTTCCAGCCTTGCCCGCGCCCGCGTTTGCCTGCAAAGCCTGCTTACGCACGCTGTTGTTTCCAGCTTCTTACTTCCCCCTCCAACATGAACGGATCTATCGAGGTGGCCTCAAAACGAGCCAGGTCTGAGTTCCTTCCAGTTACCAGAATGACTTCCTGGGGAAATGCCAGTTTAGGGGCTAAAATGTAGCTTCTGGGGACAAATCTTTACCGTGGCCCGGAAGAGCACATCTGTATTTGATTCTAGCTATGGCACTACCAGCAATCCCTGCTCCTCGATGGAGCTGACCAAGATCACACTGCGCATAAACTGGGGTCAGGGGTCACGATGTTGTCTGCCCTGAAGGCATTCTTTTGGAAGGGAGGTGGGCAGCGACACCTGGAAGCTTCCAAACAGCTAAAGTCTTTCAGGGAGAGAAAAGTATTCTTCTGCCTGACCAATACAGTTCTCTCTCCTTTGAAAGTGGCTGAGACTCTATTACACTGCTCCTTGCCCAGGGCTCAGAAAGGGTGGCCACACTGTCAGGTGAGGAGGCACAGCTGCAGAGAGGCGTGATGTGTGTGTGACATCTGCCAAGTGTGTCAATAACACAGGTAAACTTCAGGTAAGCTTGAGAAACTGTCTAAGTTGAAGCATTCATTAGTAATACTAATGAGAAAAAATCCCGACCCAACAATAACCCTGCACAATGTTGAATGTCACAGACGTTTGATCAAAGAGGAAGCCTAGCAGGCAAAATTTGAAGCCCCTTAAAATGTAGGCTTCTGCCTATTTTTAAACAAACAAACAAACAAACAACCCCAAAGTATAAGGGTGTTGTCTAAATTTGAATTCGGTTGGATGGGTCATGCTTTATGTGTTGTGTGTATTTTACATAAGACACTTGTGAATGCAGTTTTGTGAGTGTTGGGGCGAAATTAGAATGTCTTAGCACTCTGAAGCCATTTCCCGTTAAATTGTCACCATCTATTTTGTCACAGGGGTTTCTGGGGGACATTTAAAGCACCATCGTTCCTGCATTCTTCTTTATAAGAAACTGAAGAAGTGGAGAGAATCTTTAGAAAGCCCCCTTTTCTGGTGCAGACTGGACTCCATGCTTCAGAAAACAGCCAGACTTCCTTGGCAACAGCCTGACAAACCTCTCCCTCAGTGTTGAGGGATGCGGGCAGGAAAGGAGCATCCGTAGCCACAGCTAATCCTTCCTGAGGACACTTCAGGCTGACCCCACGGACGACCCGCAGGACGACTGTTGTTAGTATAGAAAACAATTCTGGAAGGTTCTAAAGTACTCTAGGAGAGCTCTTCAGGTGTGTTCCTGCTCAGGTACATAGACGCAGATTTGCACACGAGTAAAGACAGAAGAAGCCTGTGCCTGTCACAGAGTGACATCTGTCACAGACAAAGTCCCCCTCAAACACCCAGGCTCTTACTCACCACTGGGATGTCTACCTTCAGTGACTGCCTGTCACAACCCACAGGCATCTGGGCGGGGAAGGAGGGTGCCAGTGGGTGGGGACCTCTTTGAGACCGGAAGACTCATTTCTCTTGGCAGATAGTTTGAGGTGAGATTTCAGAGACCATGGACATGGGGGACGGGGCTTACTGTTTTCTTGTAGAGTTGCTTCTTCTGTAAGTTTTTTTGGGGAGGGGTAAACAAAGGACAAGCTGGTGTTTCCTGCTGAAGCAGATTCGTTTTACGTTATAATCCTTGGCTTACTGACGTGATGACTGTTACGGGGGCTTTAGGAACCGCTGCTATCTACTAGGGCTTTAGAGAGGGAAAAAGTTTGAAAAAAGGAAGATATTTTACGCTCCACATGACTAACAAGGGTGTGTGGGGCCAATTTACAGCAGGGGCTTAATATATTTTTGATGAAAATTGCTGCAATGTGGCACACAGATTAAAGAGAAAACAGCTCTTTTGTAATGACAGCAGTGGATTCTGAAATGAAGCCCAGCTGGTACAAAGATCCTACATGGATTTCAAGAGATGTACCCTCTTCCCAGGCTCAACCCAGCATGGAAGAGTCCTCCAGGCTGCAGGCCTTATTGATTCTCTATGGGGGAGACTCCTGAGACCCCACTATCCAAAGAATCAGCCCTTTGTGGAAAGCTCCAATGACAAAAATGTGTTGAAAAGTCAGTCAAGCAATCTGGGCAGGTCACAGTGAGGTTCATCAGACCCAAACCTATATCAAACACCTAATGTCACACAGGGATCCATCCAGCAGCACTGACAGTGGTATCCCCCTATACCAGCAATATAAGGTCTTTACAGTTGTATGGTCTGAAATGATCACACATCACAGAGAAAGGATTTCTCCAGGACTGGGGATGCAGCCCAGTTGGCAGAGTGCTTGCCTAGCATGCACGAAGCCCTGGGTTCCATGCAAACCTGGAGCGGTGGAGCATGACTGTATTTCTATAACTCTAGAGTTGGGGGCAGGAGGATCAGAAGTTCAAGGTTATCCTTGTTTACACAGGGGGGCTTGAGGTCAGCATGAGATAGAGGTCCTGTCTGAAAAACCAAAATACACAAACAAACACGCAAGCAAAAGGATATTCACCCGACCTGAGCATGCAGGGTTTGGCACAATAAGACTGACGAGTAAATGGCGGCTATAGCAAAGGCTCAAAAATTAGGGTTTCTAGGGTTCATTTTATATATGACCCCGGGGAATGCTGAACTAGGAGTTGGGGTCCTAGTCCTTTGGTAGAGCAATTCTCTAGCATGTATGAAATCTGGGGTTCGATTCCCCAATACCATAAAAACACAACAGACACACAAACAAACAAAACCAAATCCTTAAAAGAGCCAACTCAACCCAAGGACTTTCAGAGTAAGTTTTGTTTCTGAGATCCTCTCCATCACCAAAGACAGCTAAACCGTGAATGCAGTTCAGTTCCCAGAATAGTTGAGCAGGACTCTCCAGAGAGGGCACAAGAAGTTAGGTAAGCAATCATTGCCCCTCAGTTACTGCCGCTGTCTCAACTCTGTTATAAGCATTGAAAAGACAAAAGACAAAAGCCACAGAGAGGCACAGCATTGCCTGCCTCCGTCTCTCTGGTTGAACCCATGGATTGCTGGCCTCTATGCACACTCCAATAGGCAGTCATTTACCTGTAAATCCTGTTATGCCCACGCCACGTCCTTCATTACCGATGAGCCCAAAACAGCTCCTGGTCGATCCAACAAAAGCCCGGATTTCCCCCAGTTCAGATGGGAGAAACCTCCAGGTTGACATTCTACCAATTTCTCAATGTGTTTCCAGTCTGACTTCCAAAATGAAACACAATCACCACACTTCTGTTTGGCACTGAAAATAAGGAAGCTGTCTAGTTTAACAGGGCTGTATAAATGCTCCTCTCTGGTTTTTTTTTTTTTTTAATTTATTTCAGTATTTAGAAACAGACTCCGAACTTGGGTGCATGCTAGGTAAGCCCTTTCCCATTGAGCTACACCTCCAGACCTTTAAATGCTTCCTTTATTATAATCCTGACCCTTCATGTGTGTTTGTGTGTTCATGTGTGTATGTGTGCATGCATGGTCATGTGGAGGTCAGAGGCTAACTTGGCACTCTTTCCTTAGGTGCTGTGTGTTGTGTGTGTGTATATGTGTGTATGTATGTATGTGTGTGTTCACATTTATGAACGTGCACACATTCCTGTGCGCATGTGGAGGTCAGAGGTAACTTGGCACTCTTTCCTTAGGTGCTGTGTGTTGTGTGTGTGTGTATGTGTGTGTTCACATTTATGAACGTGCACACATTCCTGTGCACGTGTGGAGGTCAGACAACCTTGGATCCTCAGGTGTTGTCAGCTTTATAATTCTGATCCTTTCCCAGGCTCATGTATGGCCTCACCCATGAAATCAGCTAAACTCAAATATCTAGTAAGTTTGCTTTTCTTATCTGGGCAGATTAAAAGCAGCTGGATCTCTGGCTCTCTGAGTAATTAGTTTAAGCAGTTAACACAGTTAACTTAAGCTGAGTTCTAGGGATTCTTTCCAAAGCCTTCTTTTGTTCTGTGGCTAGCAGGAGCATTGCAACCCTTGCCAGGTCTACTGTTGGCCCCAATCCCCTGAGATACAAGCCTTGAAGAGCATAGTTAAAAGCACAACCTGGCCTGTATTGTTAAATAGACTTTTGTGTGGGAAGGACTTTATATAATGAAACCATCAACTTCTAAAGCCAATTACTTCTACAAGTTTTAAGTTCTATTTGTTGCTGCTGCTGTAGAATCAACGGCTCTTTAAGTGATCCATAAGAAAGCTTATCCCAACACTATGAACCAACTTCATGCTCCAAGCGGCCTGATGATCAAGGTGACCCATAGCTGAAGTAACCGAACTCTGAAAGTAACTAGAGAAATGTCCATCAAGTGTGCCCTGTGTGTGCATGAAAGAAAAAGAGATGGTTGAGAAGGAAGCCCCAAAGTCTAAGGGACGGAAGTAGCAACACTCTGTCTTCATTAGATGCAGCATTTTCAGGTTCCTGTAATGAAAACTGAAAAGCAAGATTGTGACCCAGAAATAGCATGAGGTAGGAGAGCGGAGAGGGATGGAAGACCAGAAGGAGCTGGGCGGCATCTTTAGTCCCACTTTCTGTAGAAAGCAATGAATAACAGTGGTCAGAATCAATCACTTCCCTCCTGCGTCCATCGAGGAGACCAAGGGGTAGCTACAGCTGATTTCAATCGTGGTCCTTTCTGAGTCTTTTTCCCCAGGGAGGCCCCAGGGCAGCCTGTGACTCAACATTTAAACAGAAGCGAACACACTTCCACACTGACCTGCTTACGTTTCAGGAAAACTAAAGGAAAAAGGAGAAAATGGGAAACACGAAACCAAATATTTATGTCAGTACAAATCTTACATGAAACAAAACGGGGAGGCAAGGATTGTGCTTATTCTATCACTCAAAATACAACGCGTCATCAAACTCATGGGCCAGATCTCCTTCACTTTAGTAAGCAGCAGAATCTGGTTGTTTTTCTCTTTCAGACCTTCACAGTCTACACTTTTTTTTTTTAATGTTTTATGTACCTCCAACATGGAATGTTCTTAAATGTTCCCATGTGTTCAGGGCTGTCTGAATAGTTCAAACATGAAGGAAGCCATTTCTTAGGGTAGATGCCTTAATGATTACCTGTCCCTTTTTAAGAAGGCAAAGCGTGGACCAGGAGCCCCTGTGTGGTCTCAGCAATCATGAATTGTATTCTAAAGACTTGGTTTATTTCCTTCTGCAAAGACCTGTATGTGGAGGGTCACAGATGCCTATGTGCTTAGGGAATGACTTGACAACGAGAGATGAGACAGAAAATTATATATTCTCTGTCATAAAGGTTTAACAAGGCTGTGGCCGTGGCCCAGAACTTTTTTTTTTTTTTTTAACAGAACAAGGGTGAGTGAGGCGGCTCAGATGGTAATGGCACTTGCTGACAAGTCTGACAACCTGAGTTCAAATCTCCAGGATGCACAGAGTAGAAGGAGAGAAGCAGCTTCCGAGAGTCATCGCCCGGCACCTCACAACCACTGCCATGGTACACGCTCTCCACTGTCCACCAGTAAAAAATGAACCATAACAAAAAGCTAAAACCAAAAAAAAAAAAGAGAGAGAGAAAGAAGAGAGGACAGAGAGAGAGAAGACAGAGAGAGAGAGAGAGGGAGGGAGGAGAGAGAGAAAGAACGGGGGGGGAGAGAGAGGGAGGAGAGAGAGAGGGGAGGAGAGAGAGGGGAGGAGAGAGAGGGAGGACAGAGGAGAGAGAGGACAAAGAGAGGGAGAGGGAGAGGGAGAGGGAGAGGGAGAGGGAGAGGGAGAGGGAGAGGGAGAGGGAGAGAGAGAGAGAGAGAGAGAGAGAGAGAGAGAGAGAGAGAGTCGGGCTGCTTCTGAGAGAGCTGATGCTTAAGTATGTGCCTTAAGGCTGGAGATGACTCAGTGGTTACGAGAACTTGTTACTCTTACAGAGGGCCTGGGTTTGGTCCCCAGAATCCACATGTTGGCTCACAACCATCCATAACTCCAGCTTCAGGGGATCCAATTCCTCCTTCTGACCTCCACGGATACCAGGCAGACAAGGAATGCAGACATCTATGCCAGCAAAACACTCAATCCATAAGATAAAATAAATTTTAAAATTAAAGAATGAGGACAATCATTTCTTCCTAACAGGACTGCTGGGAGGACTAGATGACATGTGTATTTATTTATTGTTAATATCGTACGAGCGCTTTAGAATTTGAGCAGCACCTCCAGAAATTAGTTTTAATTGTGTATTCGTGTGTGTGCCTGTGTGTGCTGAGGGAGGAGAACACTCTGGGGGGTAGCTTCTCTCCTTCCACCTTCACTAGGCAGGTGCAGCAAGCACCTTTACCCCCTGCGCCGTTTAACTTCTTTCTGGCCCCTTGAGCAGCAATTTTCATATGCAAAGGATCACGACCTAAATGACAAAAATGTCTCATCTCTTATTTTATTCTGCAACAAATAGTGTTAGACACATGGATGTCATGGTGTTAAGAGACGGTAGATCTTCTTGTAAATGTTCTCGTCTGAAATGTGTGTTCTGAGTCGCTTCATGATAGAAGCTAATGAACTCATCATTTTTTTTCTTCCTACATTATGGCTGATGTGTGTGTGTGTGTGTAATTTATGGTGTACCCTATATTTTTATGCCTATATACACTGGACTGATATTAATTGCCAGGTTTCTGCATATAATTAAGTACTTATCTTGCAAGCATGAGGAGCTGAGTTCACTTCTCCAGAACACAGTTTTCTTTTTTCTTAAAAAAAAAATAAAGAAAATAAAAACAAAACACAGGGTGTGGTGACTTGGGCTTGTAACACCAACGGCGGGGAGACAAATGAAGGTGTTCTTTGGAATTTTCTGGCCAGCCAATTTAGCTTAATGGGCAAATTCTAAGCCAGGGAGATACCCTATTTCAAAAACCAAGGTGCCCAAGGAGTAACAGCTGAGGCTGTGCTCGGACTTTTATACACACGTGTGCATAGGCACTCACGTGTGCGCCTGTAAGCCCACGAGCACACAACACACAAACAAAAACTAAGATGGAACCCATAGTTTGCCCTGGCCCTTTACAGATTGATTATCAGGTTGCAGCTGGGTGGATTCCCGAGAGTAAACAAAACCAGGTCCCGTGTTTTGAAGTTGGAAGAGTTAATGCTCTCAGGCGTAGTGCCATGA
Source organism: Chionomys nivalis (assembly GCF_950005125.1). NCBI lineage: Eukaryota > Metazoa > Chordata > Mammalia > Rodentia > Cricetidae > Chionomys > Chionomys nivalis. Next base: position 24,646,312 of record NC_080109.1, on the reverse strand, counting down.
GAAAGATTCTGTCAGCAGATGTTGGGGAGATGGAGGACTTAATGACCGCGCTTGCTATCACAACAGTGGAGAGGGCTAATTAGCTCGGGGAGGCTGGCTCTGGCAGAGGGTGCGACACTGGTGAACACGGGGTGGCAGCTGAAAATTACTACGGCTGCCACCTGACTTCACCGCGCTTTCTGTACCTCCGTCCTCCCCGAGTTAGGATGGAAACAGCTAAGACCACCCAGCAGTTCACAGTCTGTAGCCAGGTACACGTGCACGGACATCGTCCCACTACAGCCCAGTGTGAACCCCAAGAATCAGATCTTATCGCTGCAAATGGTCTTTTATAGAAGAGGAAACAATGTGCCGGATTGGGGGGCGCCACACAGTGGTGGGTGCAGAGCAAAATCGATTGGAGGGACTTGATTCCACATACCCACATCAGCCTCCACCCTCGGCCCACACGATGCAGGCAAACCAGGATGCTGGCCTCTTGGCAGGGCATCCACAGGAAGGTGTCACAGAGAAAGTCGGGGAGAGGAAACCCAGCTTTCTACCATGAAATGCCCCTGAAGAGAGACTGTCAAATATTCCTTAACGGTCTGGGCCTTGTTTCCTTGTTTGATGATCAGGAAGGGTTGGTTGGGTGGCTCAGCCATTCTCATCTCTCCTTAGGGCCTTAGGACATTTGGCAACTGAATCGCTACAGTGTGGATCTGGAATGTTCTCCAGAGACCTAAGGGTTGAAGATTTGGACCCTGGCTTTGTGTTACTGGTGGACGGTAGAAACCCTAAGTGGTACATGTAATGAGAGGTACCAGGGAGACTGCCCAGAAAGGCACTGTGGGGTCCAGGCCTCTTCTCTTCCCTCCCACTTCCTAACCAAGACATGGGTGACTATACTTAGAAAAAAATCCTCATATTTATGTATGTGTGTATGTGCACACATGTGGTCATGGGTGTGTACCTGTGGAAACCGGAAGAGAGCACCAGACTCTCTGGAGCTCACAGCGGGTCTGTGTGAGCTGCATGATGTGGACGCTAGAAGCCAGAGCAGCTAAAATCCTTCATCCCTGCACCATCTTTCCAGCTCCACCGTTTCCACCGTGGCCTATCTCCATGGGCACCCAGCACTAGGATTAACATGTCAGGGACGGGAACCTCTGGAACTCTGAGCCAAAGCGAAACTGTTCTCTTTAAAGTTGACTGTCCTGGGTGTTCCTTATACCGAGAGAAAGCTGACCGACATACAAGTAAGATGTTTCTGCACAGACAGATGTACATATATAATTTATAAAGCCACAGCAACCTTACAGGGGAATCGTGGATCCCAGAGAAGAGAGATGGTTTGGACTAGTTGATTTTTGAAGTTTGTTTCCAGGCTATCTAAAAATTTTCATCCACTCCTCCCTCCCTTCCTGGGACCTCTTCTTCCTTCTTGTTATGCCACAGGGTCTCACTATGTTGCCCAGGTTGGCCCTGAACTTGGTCTCTTGAGTAGCTAGGACCCCGGGCACATGCCACCGTGCCTGGTTAGACATCTTTTCCACAACCATGTTAACCTAGATCTGCTTATACTCTCGAGTGTCCGTACGGCTTTAAGGATACCAGGAAAGCATTCACTCCTTTTAAAAAAGCAGTTTCTAGGAAATCAAAAGAAAAGACTCATTGAACTAAGCCGGGAGGGCTGACCTGTGAGATGGGTGTGACTTTAGGAGCAGGGACTAAAGTACCTGAAACATTGCTATGGCAATGATAAATAACAATTTGATTCAAAATGAGTTTGTTCGAGGTTAGAAGTTCATTTGTTTCCCACTTCCTCCCTGACTAAGTGGGATATGACGAAGGAAAGTCACCGTCACAATAGCGGTTGGGTATTTCTTGTCTGAAGAATAATACCTTAAAATGAGTTAATTTAATCCAATTAGTTTTCAGATGAAATTATTTAATTACTAATGACTTCTGCCTTGTCAGGTTCTGTTGGGTTTTCGCAGTCTAACCCCAATTTAGCTAATCAGGACCCTCTTTTTAAAAATGCCACTTTGCAATGATTTCAGAAACAGAAATAATTAAATACTTGCTTTACCCAAGAATAACCTTAGTAAGAAATGAGCAGGAATTAAATGAAGGAAAGAGTCATAAAAAGACGAGCAGATGGAGACAGAGTTCATTTCTGAGTGGAGACGTTACTACGTCGAATATGTCGTTGGCCCCAAATTGTTCTGTCTATTTATTGTAACTCAACCAAAATCCCATTTTTTTTTTTTTTTGAGACAGGGTCCCTCTATAAAGCCTTGGCTGTTCTAGAACTCACTACGTAGACTTGGTTTGCTTCAAATTCACGGAGATCTGCCTGCATCTGCCTCCTGAGTTTTGGGACGCCAAAAGGATTTAATTAAATGTTTTTTAAATAGTTATTTTAGAAATGTCAACTGGAGGAAGAGCTAAGGGAGCCAAAGAGGAGTGATGTGAGATACCGAAGTCTGTCTAGAAGCAATAAGAATGGAAGGTTGCAATGGGGCACTGCACAGCAGAAAAAAAATAACATCTTGAGATTTGAGGGGAAATGGATGGAGCTAGAAAACGTCATATTGAGTGAGGTAACCCAGACCCAGAAAGACAAATATCATATGTACTCACTCATTAGTGGTTTTTGGAAATAATGCAAAGAAAAACCAGCCTGCAATTCACAACTCCAGAGAATCTAGACAACAAAGAGGACCCTAAGAGAGACATACATGGATCTAATCTACATGGGAAGTAGAAAAAGACAAGATCTCCTGAGTGAACTGGGAGCATGGGGACCATGGGAGAGGATAGAAGAGGAGGGGAGTAGAGAAAAATATATAACTCAATAAAAACCATTTTTTCAAAAAAGAATGGAAAGTTGTGCAGGTGAAGGAAGACTGGATAAGTAAAAGGGGAGAAAGACAGGCTACCTAAGAGGGGGAGAAGGGGCAGCAGGGCAGAAACCATCTTCAGAGCTATTATCTGATAGGAAATAGGGGGAAGGAGGGGTAACTACTAATAAAGTTCCCTGCCTCACAATTAGACCAATATACATTTTAAGAACATTTACCTACTTATTATTTTCCGTGTGTGTGTGTATGTGTGTACACACACGTTGATGGCTGTAGAAGTCAGAGGACAACGTTTGGGAGTCAGCTCGGTGGTTCCATCATGTGGGTGCTGGGGACTGAACTCGGGTTGGGCAGTTTGACAGCCAGCGCCTTCACCTACTGAGCCATCTTGCCAGCCCACCCACAAACAATTTTAGAAATCATATAATTACCGAAAAAAATGAACTTCCCTAAACATGTAGGAAGCCAATGTTTAAATATTTTGGTAGAAAGGAAGTCTCTATAAGCATTAAATATTTTGAAATTAAAAATGAAGATGATGACTAAAAAATTGCCCATTAAAAACTTGAAATTAAGGAATAGATTAAATATCAAGGACTTGACAAGGCATGTACATTTGTGTGGCATAGGGTTTTAAGTATCTGTTGTAAACACCAGACAATAGCTAATGGCAAGAAGACAGTTTATTAATGAACAATTGGACACTGGCATCATAATTCTTTGGGAGTTTTGTTTTGTTTTGAGACAGAATTGTACTACATAACCCAGGGTGACCTTGAACTCAGGATCCTTTTGCCTCTGCTTCCTGAGTTCTGGGATTGTAACCATGTGCTTACAAGGCTCCACTCCCTCAAAATTCTTAACGACTGTCCAGTCTTCCCAAAGAACCTATAAATATGAATTAAAATTTCAAAGTGTGCTGTAGTTCACAGGAAGTGCTAAGCTAGCACGTGGGAGGCCTTGGGTTTGTCCCCACCATTGTGAAGCCAACTAAGTAAAGTAATATTTATTCTGTGTTGTGTTCCAATTTAAAAAGAAATCATAGCTCTAAAAATGCAATAAAGGTATAGGGATCGACATTTAGATGGTGTCTCTCGGTTACTTTTCTGTTGCTGAGCCACAATACCCTGCCAAAAACAACTAACGGAAGAAAGGGCTATGGCTCATAGTTCCAGAGGGACACAGTCACAGAGAGGAAAGACTGTCCACACAGCAAGTCAGTCAGGAAGCAGAGAACAAACAGGAAGTGGAACCTGGCTATGAAACCTCAATTCGTGACTCCAGTTAGGGCTCCTCCAGACAGGCTCCACCTCCCAAAGGTTCCACAGCCTCTCCAAACAGTCCTCCCAGCTGGGGACCAGATGTTCAAACACGTGAGCCTGTGGGTGACACTTCACACGCAGGCCGCAATAGATGCGAGCAGCCACAACACACATGATAGAGATATTTTCCAAAAGTTTCCAACCTAGAAATTTCTCTTCTAAGACTCTACACCATACAGATAGCCAGAAACTCCCATGGAAATTTATCTAGAAGGATGTCCGTAAACAAAAAAAGTAAACAAAAAGATGTTCAACAAGAAAGGACAGATTAAATTTTAAATTATTGATGGTATAACCATAGCAAGGGAAATTATATGGGCATTAAAAATCATGTTTTATAAATAATGTTTAATGACAAAGAAAAAAACCTCCCTAAATGAAGGACCAAAGACACACAATGAAAGGCTGTATGATCTAATGCCATGAAAATCAAGATTTCACAGGTAGTCTTACGGGCATGGAAACAATTAGAGCAAATCCTTTCCAAGTGATACCTGAGGCACCATCTTGGATGGTCCTAAAAACATGTATATATATATTTTAACTTTCGAAGATATGCATTTTCAGGATTGAAAAGGACAAGCTACCTTATCTAACTCAATACTGACTTCCATTGTTGGTTCTGTAACCTATTTGCTTCATGGCCCTAAACCAATCGCTTATTTCTTTAAGTTTTGGTTTCTTCAGCCTAAAACCAGCAACTGACAAGGCAAGCTTTGCAAACCATAAATCTGCATATAACTGTAAGCCATTATTATTACTGTTATTGTTATTAGGTTTCGGGGATCTAGAGATCTGCTTCAGTTCACAGAGTGTTTACTCAGTGTTCACAAAGCCCCAGATTCAATCCTCAACACTGAACAAATTGAGCACGGTGGCATACACATGCAATCCCATCAGTGGGGAAGTAGAGGCAGGAGGATCAGAATTCCAAAGTCATCTTCAACTACATAGGAAGTTCAAGACCAACTGGGGCTACGTGAGTCAATGTCTCAAATGTGCACACAGAGAGGGAGGATTTTAGGTTGGGAGGGAGCTGTTTAGGACTCCAACCTAAATGGATCTTGCAGATTTAAGCAAAAATGTATCAGTGCATTTCTGAGAAATTCCAGTATGAACACCTTAAAGTTCATGTACTTGATTCATCAGGCAGGCACCATCCTTGTTATCGGTCACCACGGGAAATGCCCATGCTGGTCTTCAACCAATGGCTAAATGACTTCACAGCCAAGAGAGAAATGACAGGTAGTGATGGAGGAAGGTCATTGGTTAAAAATAAAGAAACTGCTTGACCCATTTGATAGGCCATCCCATAGGTGGGTGGAGTAGACAGAATAGAATGCTGGGAGGAAGAGGAAGTGAGTTCAGATGCAGGGCAGCTCCTCTGAGAAACAGATGCCATGCTCCCCTCTCCCTGGCAGACGTGATGAAGCTCCGACCCAGGATGGACGTAGGCTAGAATCTTCCCGGTAAGCGCTCTTTGGGGTGCTACACACATGAATAGAAATGGGTCAAGCAGTGCTTAAAAGAATACCATGCATGTGTTGTTATTTCGGGGCATAAGCTAGCTAGGCAGCCATGAGCCGGGCTGTGGGAAGAGGCCCGCAGCTCCCTACTACAAGGTAGCATCTAGGTGAGGCAGACAAGAGAAAGTTTCAATCAAGAATGGATGTCCTGGCTGACGCAGCATGGGCATGACACCGGAAAAGAGCATACATGTTCCCTCAAACAGGCTGCACCTCGCAGGCAGGAGTGACTCGTGGTAGAACATATCTACCTTTATGTACACGGCACATCAGAAAGGACATAGCTCTTGCCAACAGTATCCTGTAAAAGTCGGAGATCATTGGCAAAGAAACTTAAGAGGCTGACTTTGCAATTAGCTCGACAAAGGTAAAATTGGCTCTGGGAACTTGGGCACGTAGCTCATGGATAATGGCGGTATATACTAGTGGGATGAATTTTCTTACCAAACAAAAGAAATGACATAGCTTAGTAAGTCCCATGCTCAATGGTAGCACTGATTCATAGCCAGCTGTTCTATAATCAAAACTGAGGGGTAGAGGGGGTTCCTATCCCATTTCTCCTTTCTAGCCATTGGCATATGAGGATAGTTATAACTTAGTTTGTGGAGAAGGTACAGACATTCATTGGTCAGAGAGGCTGGGCAATTTCCCCACATTCTCAGTTATCCATCATTCATTTACACATCTATCCTTTTACATATCCATCCATCATCCATTCATCATCCATCCATCCATCCATCCTCCATTATCCATGAATTCATGCATACATCCATGCATGCATCCATCCATCCATTCTCCATCCATAATCCATCCATCCTTCTATCCATCATCCATCTATCTATCCATCCATCCATCCATCATTCATTCATCTATCTATCTATCTATCTATCTATCTATCTATCTATCTATCTATCTATCATCCATCCATTATCTATACATCCTCCATCCATCCATTATCCATGCATTCATGCATGCATCCATCCATCCATCCACTCTTCAAATAATTGTGTGCCTAAAATAGCCCCTCCCCCACGTCTCTGTTGACCTCACTACTTTCAATGAACATGCATCAATGTGTGAGTGAAGGGTGCCTATCACAGGCTGCAAACATTGCAGGTACCACACCATGCCTAAACCCCAAGATTTTATTATCACCATCTTTATTGGCCACAGAGGGGAAAGGGTATTGCAGCTTTGTGGCTTTTGAGCGTTCATCCCTTCGTGAACCGCCAAGCCTCTGCAGTAGCTCCCAGATCACAGGAAGGGGGATTTTTTTTTTTTTTATGACCACACTGCAGTTCTCATCAGAAAAAGCCAAAGAGAGGAATACACAGCGACAGATAAGCCTAACAAAACTGTGTGGCGGTCATTTTCCTTCTTACCTTTGTGTTCTTTCCCTCCCGCTCTTGCTGTCAACTCTTCCAATATCCTCTCCCAAACCAGACTCCAGAAGAATCTAAATTGGCTTAACCTCAAAAAAAGGGGATGAGGAGTGGGGGGAACATAAAGTTGTTTATTATATTCTCTATCATGCTTTTAAAAAATATGGCTCTCAGAACCCATCTCAGTGTGAGCAGTCTATCTGTGAGCTCTAGAGAGCACAGTGTGAGTAGGGGTGTGTGTGTGGGGGGGGAAGAGCACAGTGTGAGTGTCTGTGTGTGTGTGTGTGTGAGAGAGAGAGAGAGAGAGAGAGAGAGAGAGAGAGAGAGGAGGGAGACAGACAGGGATGGAGGGAGCCTGTGAATGGCAGCGTGTGACTCCCTCCTCTGCTTTGTAGAGCTGAGTGGCTCTCCTCTCTCAGAGCAATTACTACAAATGATTTATGTGGCCAGTCAAGAGGGCCTGCCAGGGTTCTTATTTCATCTCCAGAAAAAGGAACTCTGCTGGAATGTTATCAGGGAGCTTGGGATTAAACTGACAGCTGCCTTTTGTTTTCCTGTGAAAGCGCTTCTCCTCTGGACTGTGGCGTTCCTGCACTTCCCACACAGAGAGTCAGAATTCTGGGCTGCAAAGCCCGGCTAGGAAAGAGCCACAGGAAGGGAACCACTGCTCACTGGGGAGGAGAGGTCTCCTTCCCCCCTCTGTATTTATCTTCAAAGGATGTGTACCTCAGTCCCATTTCTGACGCAGCCGGCTCTGAAGGCTGGAAGACCGGTTCTTCACTGAATTGTGCACATGCAAGCAAGCAGGGCACCGCATCTTGACTCCCTGTTACCAAGCTCATCTTTGCTGTGCCAGGGGAACAAAGGTCCCTTGCTATATAGGTCAGTGAAATGTGACCCTGGTTCTCAATCTCTGCCAGACTGGCACATGCCAGGTCGCAGGTAGTGAACGTGTGTGTGTGTGTGTGTGTGTGTAACCAGGCAGGAAGCATCAGGGCAGGCAGGGATGTGCGCTGGACTCAAACAACAGAAACTGTATGTGCCCTCACCTACAGACATTCCAACTCTAACAGACAGTGGTACTACTTCCAAGTCACAGGCTCTGCTAGCTACAACCCTCCCTGCCCAACCTGGTTTGCTGTATAAAGGGAACAAGGAGCTGGCCAGCCCTGAGGCTGATTAAAGAATGCATTTATTTGCACTTAAACGCAAGCTCACACACGTACGCACACACATATATACACACATATGCATAGATACACACATGTGTATACACAGATGCATACACACGCTATCCATAGACACACACATACACGCATATGCATACGCACAGAGACCTTTCTTACACACATGATACACACACCGCTTCTGATGTTTGGATGACTGCAACACAAAATTCTGTAGATAAACAATAGCAAACACAAATTAACAGAACTCTCAAGGGAACAGAGAAGGGTATAATGAAAAGAGATTGATTGGTGGTTGGGATGAAAATGAGAAGGTTATAAAGAAAAAGAAGGATTATAATAAAACACATGGACTGCAAAAACCATCTTTATGGTTTTGTATTTTCTGTCCTAGCCAGAGAGTTTTCGGCTCCTGATTCCCACTTTTTGTCCTTAATGAATACCTTGCCAAGAGGCGCTGAGTAACGCCCGACATGAGATTAATTTTTGCCAAGTCACACAGAACCATTTAGCTCTCCGCAGTGTGTTCAGACAGGCTGCTGAGTGCACACAGCAAACTGGAGAGGGGTGTTGCCGGGTTATGGGGGATCTCTGATCTCAGAAGGGAATTCATACTGACAGAGGGATACGATGGGTTAGCCATGCCACTGCACCTTCCCTGCGCGTTTTTCCTTTGTTCCTCGGTGCAGCTCTACGAAGTCTTGTTTCTGGTCACACTTTACAGCTCTTAGAGAGGCCAAGTGAGAGTAAATAACTCTGCCTAGTTTGACCGCTACCAGTAGCTGCCCGGCTAATATTCCTCCCCTTTTCTTCCTTAGAGTTGAGATGGTGTTTGAGGGAGGATCTCCCAGCCTCCTCTGCAGTTTGGGTTGGTGGGCTAACAGAGTTCTGGCTAATAAGTTGTCTGCAGAAGTCTGGAAATTCGTGGTCAGCCCATTCTTTCTCCAGTTGCTTTCTAATTTCTTCTTTAACCTTTGATGAGTTACAATCCCTCTCATGCCCCTTGCTGGCTTCTTCCTACACGAGGAAAAGGAGACCCTTTTGCTCCTTACAGAGAGCATGTAATCGGAACCGGCAGACTACAAAAGTGAGCTAGAGATGGAACCCAAATCTTGCTAAATAAGGACCCGTATAGCCTCTGATACCACACTAGAGGAGTGCCGGGCAAGACACAAACATGGGGAATCCTTTTCAGCTAACGGGAGTTATTTGGCTTACACTTCCACATCACTATTCTCATCAAAGGAAGTCAGGACAGGAACTCAAACAGGGCAGGAACCTGGAGGCAGGAGCTGATGCAGAGGCCGTGAGGGATGCTGCTTACTGGCTTGCTCCAGATGGCTTGCTCAGCCTGCTTTCTTATAGAAACAAGGACCACCAGCCCAGGGATGGTACCACTCACAATAGGCTGGGCCTCCCTCTGTCAATCACTGATTAAGAAACTGCCGTACAGGCTTGTCTACAGCTCAGTCTTATGGAGGCCTTTTCTTAATTGAGGCTCTCTCCTCTCAGCTGACTCTAGCTTGTGTCAAGTTGACATAAAACTATGGAGCACGTGTTAGTAATCTTAAAAAAAAAAATCTCAGGAAGTGGAGCCCCTGGCTACCAGTACCTCTAAGATGGGGTTACCCATGAAGCTTACCCACAGGAGGGTTGGCTGACCCAGGTGCCATGCCTCTGCTGAGTCTGTGAGGTATTTCTTGGGAGGATAACCTGAAGGGGGACACTCCTTCCTCAGAGGGGGAGCACCTTCCAGAGATGCAAGGAGCTGAGGAGAACAGTGTGTCTTTGTTTGCCTGCCTTTACTTCTGGCCGGTGAGAGCCTTCTCTTCCTTGCTGCCCTGAGGGTGGGTGGAACACCATGGCTCTCCAGGAATCCTTCAGAGTTTCAAGGCCAGAGTGGAACTGCCGAGGCAAAAGCCTTGTTGACTGAGTAGCTATGGTGTTCGTAGCCTCTTCAGTTTGCAGACAGCCATTACTGGACTACCCAGCCTGCATCACCGAAGTGGACCTAATAAACTCCCGTTGTATTCTATATACATCCTATCAGATCTGCTCTTCTAGAGAATGCTGAACAATCCAGGCACTCCAAAATCTGAAACACGACTAATCGCCAGCATTCAGAAGAGAGAGACTCAAACCTATATTTGTCCTCCATCTTGGAAACATCTGTGGTTTGCATTTTGAAGAAATAGAGCTTTGGCACAGGGAAAGGTGGGTGTTTGTACTGGAAGCGTCAATCAAGTGGAAATCTTCAACACAGTGGGAAGATGGTCTCATATGCCGCCCAATCACCCTACCACCTGGCTACGGCGCACTGGCACAGGCTCACCGCTTCCCACCCGCTTCCCACCTGGCTGTGATGCACTGGCACCGGCTCACCGCTTCCCACCAGGCTGCGGCGCAGTGGCACGGGCTCACTGCTTCCCACCCGGCTGCGGCGCAGTGGCACGGGCTCACTGCTTCCCACCCGGCTGCGGCGCACTGGCACAGGCTCACCGCTTCCCACCCGGCTGCGGCGCACTGACAGACAGTCTCACCGCTTCCCACCCGGCTGCGGCGCACTGGCAGACAGGCTCGCTGCTTCTAAACCGGAGTCTGGTCTCTCCTTTGGGAAATTAGCCCGACTCTGAGAATGACAAATAGAGCCTGTATTCCCCAAGGCATCCAGGCGAAGGATCACCACTTGAGAGTCCTTACATATAAACAGCAGCCTTCTAGTTAGAGCATTAATCTCTTCTTCCATGACTGCAGAGGCGAGAATCGCCACACATCTGAGGAGAACCTCTAACAAAATCCAGCATCCGATTAACAGATGGAAAAGAGAAGATAAGGGCAATGGAACAGCATTTGTAAAATTATTAGTATATTCTCAAGCAAAATAAGCACCAGGATGGTGCATGTATGAGGTGTACACATGTGTGGTCAATACTGATAGCTTCATTTTTCACCTTTTAAAACTTTGCAAAATTTGTTTTATAGGGTGTTTGTGCGTGCGCGCGTGCGCGCACAAGAGAGAGAGAGAAAAAGAGAGAGAGAGAGAGAGAGAGAGAGAGATGTATGTGAGAGCCATAGTATTCATGTAACCTCCTTGTCCTATAGGAGAGCATCTTTGCAGTGTCCCTAGTCCCCAGAATCCACTGATTCTGAGTCTCTGGAGACTCACTTCACTCCATACGGTGTCTGTCTAGGAGTGTGTGTGTATGGGTTGTGATGTGTGGTATGTACATGTAGTGTGTGTGGTATATGTATGTGTGGTGTGTGTATTATGGGTGTGTGGTATGTGTATATGTTTGTGGTCTGATGTGTGCATATGTGGTGTATGTGTGCTATGTGGTATGTGTGTATATAGTGTAGTGTGTGTGTGTGTGTATGTGTGTATGTGGTGGTGTGTGAGCCACAGTACTCTTGTGGAGGTTAGGGGACAACTTTCAGGCGTTGGTTCTCACCTTCTACCATCTTGTCTTGGGAGCACTGGCTTACAGGTGTGCTGCAGCATCTGACTTGCTATATGGGTGCCGGGGTTTTCTTCTGGATCAGCAGGTTTGTGGGGCTAATGCTTTTACCTGCTGAAACATCTCTCCTGCTATCTTACTTACATTTGGAGACAGGGTCTCTCATCGAACTTGGAGCTTGCTGATGTGGCTAGACTGGCTGGGCAAGCCTCAGCAATCCTCCTGCCTCTGTCTCCTAGAGCTGGGTTTATAGGTGCACACTACTGTAAGCTTTTTTACATGGTCACAGATCTGAACACAGGTCTTTATGCTGGCACAGAAAGTGGTTCACCCACTGAGCCACATCTCCAGCTCCAGATCAGGATGTTACATAAATAAACGTTTGAAAAATTAAAACAAAACAGGCATAGTGCTACACAACTGTAATTCCAAAACTTGGGAAGCTGAGGGCAGGGAGATTTTGAGTTTGAGGCCAGCTTGTGCTAGAGAGCAAGACTCTGAGGGATTAAAAACAAAGAGATTTTCGCAGATTTAAAGTCTGATGGAGGAAACAACCTAAAAAGTAAAGAACCGTTTTTTAAAAAGTGGAATAGAATCAAGAGAAACAAAATAGAGAGAAAGGGACAACACATGGTGACCAGCCTGGAAGTGCGACATTAAAACAGCGGAAACTACACACTGCCCGAAGAAAAGAGTGCCGGAAGTAATGAAATCCTAGGAGAAAACGTTTCAGGACCAAAGGTGGGACTGTTCAGTCCCTGAACAATGAGTGTAAGAATTAACACAGTAAGGCACATCACCAGGGAATTCCAAAACAGCAAGAGCAAAGCGGAGATTCTGGAAGCTCCTGGAAGCTCCTGGAAGCTTCCTGAAGGGGTGTGAATGGGGGAGAGTCAGCTTTCTGACAGGAACTGAGGGGTCAGGTGAAGCATGAACAGCTTCCAACTTCCTTTATAAAGAGGTGTTTGCAGCCTGGCAACCTGCATCTAGACAGACATGAGCTCAGTGTGAATCTATTTCTCTACTCGCAAGACCTCAAAAAACAAAACAAAACAAAACAAAACAAAACAAAACAAAACCCTCCTCCCTCTCCAGGGTGAGCTCACAGAACAGCTAACTGTCTCATCTCTCCCTGGCCATGCTCCCTGCTTCTCTCTCTGCATTTGTTGTGGTCTTTCAGCCTTACTGTCTCCCTTGCAGATGTAGGATGAACACACGGTCCTACCTAGTGCCGGCTTCCATGACTCCTGGCACATAGGCTAGATCAGGCAAGGTCGCATGGTGGGCTCCAAAACCTTCTAAGACAGAAAACCACCATTCGTTATCAGAATCTGAAGGGAACTGAGGGATCCAGAGGCTCCTAATCTCCCTCCAGCAACTCCATGGCTGGTCATGGCTATGCTTCGGTCTCCCCTGATAATCTGAGAATTGAAGGTCTCTCTCTCCCTTCAAGACTCCATTGGCCTGGTGGTGGCGGTGCAGGCCTTTAATTCCAGCACTTGGGAGGCAGAGGCAGGTGGATCTCTGTGAGTTCAAGGTTAGCCTGGTCTACCGGAGTGAGTTCCACGACAGTCAGAGCTGTCCTGTCTTGAACCTACCCCCCCACAAAAAAGACCCCCATTGCATTGTACAATGTTCTCTCTCTCTCTCTCTCTCTCTCTCTCTCTCTCTCTCTCTCTCTCTCTCCTTTCTCCCCCAAGACCTCCCCACTTCAAGACCTGACCCAGGCTGCCAGTGGCATTGAGGATTTCTCTCCTACTCAAGTCCTTGAAGTGTAATCTGCTGTCAGCAACTCCACTAAACCCATTTTCTAGGTATAGCAGTCAGCAAATGATCACGGGCTAGAAGAGACACAGACTCTGAGAACAAGGGATCCCACACAAGAGCAAACACACAAAGGCTCTGCCACCAACTCCCCAGTCACCCTAGCATCTCTCCAGAAGGGACCTGTAGGGTGTGGGAATCTGGAGAGAACAGTCCTGCGAAGACAAAGAAATTCGTCCATTAGCTCGTGTCTGCAAAGGACTGCGAAAAGGTTTCGTGTACAGTGAAGGCTCTGTGGATGATTTAAGCCTAGGAGCAGAGGAGGCAGAGAAAGAACAGCAGAGAAAAAGTCAGCAGCCACAGAAAAATGCCATGGAAACTCACTATTCAGCTCTCTGACAAACTATTCAACTATCAAAAGCACAGACAATACACACACTATATGAATCTCACCTAAAGTTCTGATATACATATATATATATGCACATATGATATGTACATACATAGTATAATAGACATGCATATATAATGTATAACATACATGCTGAGGAAGGAGGGAGAGAAAGCTAGCTGGAGAAGTAGAAGAGCCGAGGGCAAATCCCTGTCTTCCATGCTTGAGTCAAAAGGTAACATCCATATCGGGGATCCAGAAACAGCTGCAAAAATGCTTTATTTTAGAAACAGACTCACTGCAGAAGAAACAGCTGAAATATTTCCAAGCTTTGGGGAGCAGGAATTAGGGTGGGAAGGAGAGGGCAGTGAGGACTAATGTCACAAATAACCACCAATCTCTCACAACACGGAAGCGTGATGCCTGGACAATGACGCAGATTGAAAAGCAAACCAGCCAAGTCGTGTGCTATCCTTGAACACCTACTCAGGATGAGTGTGGCTGGATGCTCTCACCACCTTCCTGTGAGCAGTCCCCATACAGGAGACCTGGTACCTTGTTCTCGCTACATCTGTGCCCAAGGGGGCCAGAATCTTGATTTGTGGCTGTGGTTCAGATATGGCGCACTGCATGAAGTTCTGTAGCTTGGATAATATTTTGGTACAGTTTGGATACTGGATACTGAGTGTGACCTCTGAGAAGTGTTAAGCCATGTGCTTAGCGTGGCTTCTGGGACTCACAGGGTGGCTGAGAGCTTTGTGGAGACGGCTTGAATCTTACTTGTGTCTGGGTTTTGTGACCCTCCTGTCCTTGGATTCCAACCAACCACCCTTCGGGGCTAGATGTGACGGAGAGACCCAGGTGGTCAAGACAAAGGGAAAGTTCTGCAGAGAGTTTCCGAGCGATTTTCATGGCTGTGCTGTAGAAAAGAAAGCGTCATTAGAGCGTAGTCTAATGAGGTGACATTAGATAAGACAAGGAAAAGTCACTGCATGTAAAATATAATTATCTGGAGAAGAGCATGTAAGTGCCCTCGGATTTAGAACACAAAAGCCAATTCTGATGAAATGAGAATAGAATTCTAGGAAAGGCAGACTGGGAAGCTAGAAGGGCTCTGCTTACGCCCGCAAGACAAACAGGCTTGTTCTATGACACAGGGTTCCCTCAGTCTATGTAGGAAGACGGCTCAAAAATTCAGAAATAAGGGAAGGCAAGATCCTGAGGTGTTCTGGGCTTGCTAAAGGAGAACGTGTGTGTGTGTGTGTGTGTGTGTGTAAAAGAGGTGTGTGCATACGTGTGTAAGAGAGGTTTGTGTACATGTGGGTGTACATGTGTGTGAGAGAGGTTCATGCGTGGGTGCGTACATGTGTGTGTGTGTAAAAGAGGTGCATGCATACATGTGTGAGAGGTTTGTGTGCATGTGTGTGTACATGTGTGTAAGAGAAGTACGTGTGGGGGGCGGAGTACAACCTTGGATGTTATCAGGCATTGTCTACCTAATTTCTTGAGACCGGGGCTCTCAGTGTCCTGGAGCTCAAAAACAGGCTAGGCTGGCTCACTAGGGAGTCCCAGGATACCCCCTCTTTTCCAACAGTGCCATTATAGGCATATCACAGTCTCTGGCTTTTTATGTGAGTAGTGGGGATCAAAGAGGTCCCCTTGCCTGAGCACTTCAATAACTGAGCGACCACTCTGGCCCAAGAAAACTCTTAAAAGGTTGGATTATTTTTATTAAGAAAGATTTGGTCTAATGTAGAATAATAGCCAACATATTTTGAGAGGTTATTATGTGCTGGTTAAGTTCCTCAGATTTTTGAAGGCTTTTTCTTTAGATTAAAAAAAATCCTTAAAACAGTTCTAGAGCATATATGATATATATTCAAGGGGTTAAAATTTCCATTTCACAAAACAGAGAACTAAGACACAAAGAAAGGACGTAGTCAGGACTGTAGGGACAGCTCAGCAGTTAACTGCACTTCTCTTGGAGATATGGTTCCCAGCACCCACACTGCAGCTCCAGTTCCAGGGGTTCCAGCACCCTCTTCTGGTCTCTATGGGCACCTGCACACACGTGGCACACAAATATTCTCAAACAGACATGATCATAAAGTTAAAAAAAAATCTTAGAAATAGAAATTAAACAATCAGCCAAAGAATACAAGCAGCCGGGTGGGCCTCCAATTAAAGGCTCCCAAATCCCAAGCACTTAGCATACCTATTTCTATAAAATTAAAAAATTAAAAATACTTATCTCCATGCAGAGATCTAGGAGAGAAAAAAAAAGATCCTTCAACATTGGCGAGTTTTTAAAAGGTAGTACACTACTAAACTGTGTTTAGTTTTTGCTTCTATAGATTCCAGGTCAGGCTTCCTGAATTCAAGACGGATGAAGTTAAAAGTTTCTGCTCAGTACTGAAGTTTCCTCTGAAGATGAGTTTCAGAAACCTGATCCAGACTCCCTCCCTTGTCTGCCATTTATCTTAGACCTCGGGAGGTAACAGCAGCTTGAGGTGTAACACAGCCACAATGAAGAAGGCAAGGAACGGCAATAAATAACACTTGCAACGCTTGGGCCCCGTGCATCAGGAAAAAAAAGAAAGAAAGAAAGAAAGAAAGAAAGAAAGAAAGAAAGAAAGAAAGAAAGAAAGAAAGAAAGAAAGAAAGAAAGGAAAACCACTTGCGGCTTTGAATGGTAGATACACCACATCTGTGCCTATATTCACCCTGGATCCAATACAAGTCTTTCAAGATCCCAGGCTCTGAGACCTAGAAATGGTGAGTCAGAGGGGAGGGGAGAGAGCAGAGATAAAAATAGAGATGTTGATTGCATTGTTGCTAATTCACTGCGCTCTACAGCTCCAGCCTGGGTGAGTCAACAGCAGAGGTTCAAAGACACAAAAAGGAGAGGAGCGGGATGCTCTGGGCCACTGAGCCGAGGGGACGCGGTCACGTCAGCACCTCCCGGACTACACAGATCCATGACACGGAGGCTGCGTGGTGTGAGTTCAAAAACGAACACGTGGGAAGCAGTGAGGGACAAAGTGGATGCGGATCGATGGACAGCAGATCCCTGACCCTCTGGCAAAAAGCTGCCTTTTGTAAGACGCCTGGCCTGCGGGGGATGGGCGACAGAGCCCGAGCCAACTTCCACTCCTCAAACACAGTATTGTTTTCTCTTGGGGCATAAGGCTTACTGCCATTCCCGACCGGTCTCCATGGCAGCAGGGGAGGAGGGAGGGGAGAGGAGGAACAGATGGGGGTCACGGAGGTCTTAATTCTCATGCAAGGGTCCCCCCTGCCAGCTCCTTTTTCCTTGCAGACCTGCGACATGTTGCACCTTCTTGGGGGCCCAGGAAGCCTCTGGTATTGGTTCAGTTCCACTGACCAGATCTTGGGAACTTATTTCGTGCTGGTCTTTTGCTTCTAATCCGCAGTAGCGTCTGCTCAGACAGACAGCCTCTGCTCGGTTGGAAAGCTGAAAACGCATAGAAGACATTCTTTCTGATCCCTTAAGCGTTATCTTTCCCAATCCCAGACTCCACTTCTTCACAGACTGCAGACAAACTGCCACAAAGATGGGACACATGGAAGGCAGAAACGCTCACTTGCCTTCTCCACCCAGACGCTAGTGAGCCCTCCATCAAGGAATGGCGTAATCACTCAGCAGTCTTAGAGTTCCTGGGCTGGTCTCCCTCTTTCTAGATCCTTGAATGATACTGCAGGATGGCGCAGGTCAACCTTTGGGAAACAAACTCCAGCCATGACATTCCTTTCCCTATCATTTATGGTGACCTGAAATCATTATCTTGGAATTCGAGATCTGCCATTGCCTGGTCTCCCTCACTTCTAATAATCCTTTTCTTCTACCCTTTGAGTGGCTCCATGGCCTTGGGAGGACAAAATAGGCAGAATGAATGAATGAGTGAATGAATGAATGACAAATAGGCAAACGGACATCAAAGAACTCACTTCTGTCTTGTCTGCATTTTTTGGTTCACATGGTTACCATATCTCACGCTTGAAAATAAACTTTCTCTCGGCTTTCACCTGCAATTTCTACCAAGGTCTAGTTCATAGCTTAAAGGTGCTGCCTACTTGGCGTGAGTCAAATGAAATACATGGTGTTTACCTCTAGCCTCACGGGGCCTGGAACCATCACCGTCACTCAGCTTTAGCAGCCAGAATCACTCTCCCTGAAGCTCCTTTCTGCCATCAGCAAGGCCCTCCCTTTCCTCCCAGGCCCCAGTGTCTGCTGTCCTGAAAGCCATTCACTTCCTCCTGTTTCTATTTCTTCTCGCCCGTTCCCTCAGCCTTCAAATTATAGGCCTAAAGTTGCTTCCAAATAAGTCTCTCCATGTCCACTCCCCTCCACCAGCTGTGTGGTCAGATGGAGGATTTCAAAATGCAAATATAATCCCACCATCACAGCCTGCCTGCGAGTCTTCAGCGGCTTCTCTTCACTTTTAGCATGGTGGGCAGAGTCCTTGAAGCAACGTGACCCTAGCCTGTTTTCCAGCTTCACCCACTCGCCTTTCTCCACTTAGGAGCTGCATCCCTTCGAGCCCTGGGAGCTCGCGACACTATTTCTTCCAGTTACAAGGTTCTGCCTCGGTCCATCCCTCCCCTGCCTCTGCTGCAGGGACGCTGGTTCCTAAACTTGGGCATCAATCCTTACCGTCTTACTATCTTAATATTACACTATGCACAGTGGAATATTGCTTTGTTGTTACTGTACAGCTCTGTCACTTATAGTAACGAGGCTGGAATGGGGGAAATAATTTAGGAGTAGAACAGCATCCATTAGCACATACATGGAGGCTAAGGAGTTGCTCTCACAGAAACAGAGGGCAGAACAGTGGTGAGCAGCGCCTGGGAGGGGAGAGGGAGGAACGGTGAGAGGATGGGAAGAGAAGACCCTCCCTTTAGGTAGGCAATGACTTTCAAACGTTCTATACTACTCTGGTACAATAGTGGCTGACCCCGGTCCCTTAAAATTCCAAAACGGCTTACACAAAGGATTCTGTAGCTTCTCCAAAGAAGGAGCTGACCTTTGTCTGAAGTGACAAATATGTTGGTCAACCTGAACTGGTCATCATGCACGGTATCCGTGCATTGTTGAAATGTCAGGCTGGAGCCTGTATGTTTGTGCAACTGTTATGTGTCAGTAAAAAACAAAAGCATGCCAAAAAAACCCCAGGTGGGGTGGCACATGCCTGCCATCTCAGCATTTGGAAGGCCGAGGCAGGAGGATTGCCGTGAGGTTGAGGCTAGCCTGGGGGACAGAGTGAGGGTCAGTCTTGAAAATCCAAGGTGAAAGAGTACAGAGATAAGAACTGGGGACTGGAGTTCGGAACCCCAATGCCCACATAAAAGTCAGGGGTGCGGAAGCCTGCCTGTAGTGTCCGAGCCCCACAGGAGGAGGGGTAAGCTAACTCCGCTAAAACAGCTGAATCAGCAGGCTCTGGGCTCAGCATCAGAGTCTGCCTCAGTAAACAGAGTGGGGATTGATGAATGAGGACTCCTGAGGTCAACCTCTGGGCTCCTCACACACACAGACACACACGCACACTCATGTGTATACACACACACACCACACACACACACTCATGCGCATCCACACACATTTAGAACATACACATTCCTCCACCACATGTACACACGCACAAGAAGAAAAACGAAAGTGAAAGAGATTTCCCCGACTTAGAAAAACAAAACTGACCAGTCCCTGCCTGCTGGGAGGCGCCCAGAGTATCTGGTTCAGTAGGTCTGAGGTGAACTTGTGATGGCAGGTCCCTAAGTGATGTTCCTGCGGCTGGACCTGGAACTGCACCTCATGGATGTCTGGTCTGGTCTTCTCTTCTCAGAGAAGCCTTTCTGGTCAGACCCCTGTCTCCCTGCACTGGTAATACACGTCCACAGCCATCTGAGTTTCCTCCACCACACCGCCCTTTGCAGGGGCTCTACCTGCATGCTCATTTTATCGGTGTCTTTCTCTGTGGTTACACACATGGGAATGAGGTTAGGGGCCGTCTCCATTCTCTGACCCCAGCATTCGCTAACTGTCTGGCACACAGTGTATGATTATAAATACTTACCCAAACAAGAATCATGTCTTTGATGAAGCTTTCTGTGGTCAGCTGAGGATATACCACCACTGCTCCCCATTTTACTGGAAAAAGCCCAGCTTGCTTAGAATCGATCTATTTTAAAGGATCCTTAGATTAGGAAAAGCATCAAATACTGTTGAATATTAGTAAGAACTGGAGAAACCACCACGAAACATCCTCCACCCATGGTGAAGCCCACTTCCTTGTGGTGGGGCTATATAAGGTACGGTGCGTGGAAGAAACTTAGCGTACAGCCTAGACTGGAGCATAAACTTGGACGTGGCAGCTCTCATCAGAGGCTGGTATTAGAATGGCCTTCACAATCAGATTGTTTTAGCTCCTTCTAACTTCAAAGACTCTATCTTAAGGTCACATTCCTTGACACTTTTTTTAATCTGAAAAATATGCCCACACATATGGACTGTATCAGATCAGATTCACTTAGTATGTTGTATATGTCTGAATGGAGCAGTTATTAAGTACCTGCTGTATGTGATCTTCTGACCTGTACATGGAGGAGAAAGAACGCAGTCCAGCCCCTCCCCTTTCTCACACCCTTTATAAGCTGTTGCCGAAGGCATGGTGGAGGACTTGGGAATAGGTTGATAGTACAGCGTTTGTCTAGCATGAACGCGACTTTGGTTCTGGTCCCTCACTACTGCCCTCAGGGCAAAATCAGGCAAGCAAAGAAAGACCAGCCAATATGTGTGGCAGAATGAAATCGTCACTAAACGGAGGGACGTAGGAATCTCTGGGAAGATGGGAAAGACAGTTTCTGGCTCAGCTGGCATCTGCTAACACGGGCATAAGAGAGACATCTTGGGGGTTAAGGACAGGCGCAGAGTGTCCCAGGACGTCCGGGAGGAGAGAACTTACTGGGCTGAGGGTCTGATTCCCACATGCACTACACATGGACACAAGGGAAGAGAAGACAACACTGCACTGAGCGATGAGAGAGGAAGGAGGGGAGGAGGGGAGGAGGTAGAGAGGTGACCACGGGCAGCTGAAAGGGATGCTTAGAAGTGATGCTAACAGGCATTCTGGTCCTCGCCTAGGTGGCTTGTTTCCAACTCCGAAGCTTCACGGTCTCTCATCACAGTGCCTGTGTAGCTGTGACTGAGGGAGGACAGGTGTAATGTCTACGGTCACTTAGGTGGTCAGGTGGGCAAGGCTAGCTCACTTTGGGGGTGGGTATTTTCTCCTTACTGGCTTATGTGACCACCAGGTATGTGGCCATAGGTGGAGAGGGAGGACACTATCTTCTGAACACTCCTCCGGAGAGGATTATGACAGCAAGATCAGCTAAACCCTAGGGTAACAACGTAGCTTTCTTACAATGCTGGACTATGATTGTTCTCCATTTTAATCCTGCCCAGCTAGGGAGACCTTCCCACCTGACCCTCACTCCTGGTATTTTATATGCTAAATCAAAAGCCCTTGTAGGACAAACCAGTTTTCTTTTATACCAGATTTCCCACGTGCTAGAGAAGATGCTCTTTTTCTCCTCTGATCCCTGTGATATTAAGATAATATTCCGAGGATTGGGCTTTCTCATCCCCTCATGGCGCCGTCTTCAGCACTGCACGCTCTAGGTCCTCCTGTCTCTCTTCCCACATCTAGAGAAATGATCTCTTTTATCCTCATGCTGCCCCAAGAAAGCACAGTGGAGGGAGGGCTGGTGGTAGAGTCATCGTCACCACCACCAAAAAGTCAAACCCAGACCTGGCACGTAGATGGCGTCCCTCATCTCCAGAGGTGATGTGTTACCCAACTGGCCAACTTTCTCCATATCTTGGCAATGAAGGAACAGTCTTACAAATGGTACCAATCCCTCTGCTTTTTGTAGAAAGAGACTGCTTTTGAAGGGACAGGAAACTACCCAAATACACAGTTCACATTAAAGTATAACTTTCAGTAAAGGATGCTTTAAGGTCAAGAAGAAAATTTAAAAACCATAAAGTAACGTCAAGCCTGATGTTCGGGTTTTCGATCATTTCTTTCTGTTTTTTCTTTTTCTTAAAAAAACAAAACAAAACAAAACCATTTATTTATTTATTTATTTGAGGTGTATGTGTGCATGTGTACACAGATGCCATGATACATATGTGGAGGTCAGAGGACTACTTGGGGTGAAATCTGTTCTCTCCTTTCACTACCCGGGACTGAGGGGTTGAACTCAGATCACCAGCGTGCCACTGCATGCCTGCATGCCTCTACTGCTGAGCGACTGTATTGGCCCCTACTTTGTTATTACACTGGGGAACTTAGGTGCTCAGGAAAAATTATTTTTCCCATTGTTAAATTTTTCTCTAGGCTACTTCTTAACATTTTTAGTCCAGATTTAATTAAGAAAATACTCTGCACTTTTCATTTCCTGAAAACCAAACATCCCATCTCAAGTTGTTCACACCTTTGTTCTTTAAGACACTGAGCTGGCTAGGTGTAATGAGTCACGTCTGAAATCCTAGCACTTCGGATGCTGAGGCAGGAGGACTGCTTTGAGTTAGAGATCAGCCTGGGCTACACGGACACCTTGCTTCAAAATCCACTAAACAAACAAACAAACAAACAAACAAAAAATAAAAATATTAGGATTCGAGAACACTTTATGATGGCTTGCATCTGTGTTTTTCTAGATTGCAACCCTAACTAGTTCCAAATAAATAAAAACTTTCCTTGTCCTTTTAAAAAAGGAATAAAAATATTGGAATCACATTTTTATAATCTTCCTTCCAACACTTACTATACCATGGGCCCCTAAGGCATTAAACATTATTTTATGTTATCTTAATAGCAGCATAACGTCCCACCATTTATTTAACCAAATCCCCACTTCCAGTCATCCAAGATCCCTTCAATTATTTACAGCTACCAATGCTATTATGAACATTCTTTATCCATCTTCATTCTTTTCTTTGTCTCTTTCCTTTATTCCTTTCCTTCCCTCTTCTTTCCTGTTGGACTGAACTCAGCTGTGCATATGTCAGGCAAGTATTCCCCCATGGAGCCACATTCCAGTCCTCATTTTTACTTATTATTCTGAGACAGGGTCTGAGGGACCCAGCCCATCCTTGAACTCATCCTGTAGTCCAAACAACCTCCCGAGCCTCCGAGATCGTTGGACTGTGCTACCAGGCTTGGCTAGATAAACCTTTCTCAGTCACCTCACCGCTCGTTTGTTGTCTTAGTTGCTTGCTTATCGCTGCACAGCTGGGACAGGCATTTCACCACTGATCCACATCCTTAGCTCTCTGATTGTGTGGTCAAAATAGCTTTCTGTTAGTTAAGAGTCCCCAGGTCAAGGGATACAAGCGCTTGGAGGACCTCCTCCCTACACTAGTGATGAAGAGTGACAGCCAACCAGTGAGAGGAGAAGGGGGCAGAAAGGTCTCCAGCCTAGAATGACTCTAGAATGTTCTAGAAGGACAAGGCCATTGATGCTGCTGGGTTTAACACCAGTCTCCATTTGTAACCCAAAGTCGAGACAACACTTTTGGAATGGTCTATTGTCCGTATTTCCACAGGGGCAGAATAGGGTGTCTGCCACAGATCTTCCTAGCTGGCCTCTTTACCAGGGAGTGCAGGGCTCTGAAGTAAAGAGATGGGCATACATTTGAACAAGGTGACTTTTTTTTTCTGGTATGGCTACCACCATCAGTTTTATCACCACCTCTGTTATATTCATTACTGTCACTCCCACTGCCAAGGTGACAACAAGGGTCTGGAGGTCCTAGAAACAAGGGCTTGGTGACTCAGGAGGGCTGATACCGGAGCTGTCCCTTGCTCTGTGTTCAGCGCGGAGTTCCTGCTGGAGTTCTGGACAGAGACCTCCTGCTAACTTCACATGGTATCTCAGGCAACAGGTCCGTGGCAGGAACAATCCGCCCTCGCGCTTTTCTGTCCCAGGAGGCCCTTTATGGGCCCTAGACATATGGCCAGGCCACACGTTCCCTAACCTTGAACACAGCATCTGCCCTGTCAGGAAGAGGCCTTCCTTTGAGTCTGTTCCTTTCAGTGACCACAAACAAGAAGAAAGCAGCTGCAGAACGGCACGCAGACACCAGGATTCCGGCTGGATGGCTGCCTACACGAGGCGGTACAGGCCCCCTTCCGTGGTCTGCCCCACATGTCAAACCCTAATCAGGCAGGGAGCCAGTCATCCTCATTGCAGCTAAAGAACGGGAAAGGAGGCTCAGGACTGGGTTTTGCTTTTTCCCCTAGACTGACACCATCAGCATGACAGTGGTGCAGGAAGCATGCGGCCCAACTGCAGAGGTGTGTCTAGCATCGTTGGCGGAAAGGTTGCGATGCCAGGCAGTGGGTGGGCACAGGGACCCCTGCTTGGCTCTTTCTTATCTGGCTACAAGCGAGGAACACACAAGAGAAGGCAACGCACAGTGTTAGCGTTTAAAAAAAAAAATGGACCCAATAGAAGACCGGCCTGGATGACTGTGAAGTTTTGTCTTTGGGGAACTCAAGGCTCTCCCTTCTTAGCCCACCAATAAGGGATTCCCTGTAACCAAACAGGACAAAATGTAACAGCCATACCTGTGAGTCTATTATTATGATCACTGTTGGGAGGTCACAGGGTAAATCACTGTGAAGACAGAAAAGGAGCCCAGGGACTCCGGAGGGCCAGGAGTTCCAGGCTTAATTGAGCACACGCGCGTATGTGTGTGGGCGCGACGGCTTTCCGTAACCTCCACGTCTGCGTGTGATTCAGGTGGATGTGGCAGCAGGGGATGAAACCGAAGTGCTGAGCAGCTCTCAGGTCACGTGTCCTGGTCCTTCTCTCCATCCTCCTTCACTGGGTCTACTCTCTGGCCTTTCGGCCCTCTTACATGCTGTAGAACCTGTACTTGGTCACTGCCTGTTGTCTGCCTAAACAGGACGGACTGCGGGGAGAGTTTATTTTAAGCGCCTGGGTCAGAGGCTGGCATGAAGAGGTACTTGGTGGATTTTTGTTTAAGAAACGAACGCCTATTAGCTATTCTAATTTCGACTCTAGTTAAGTGGATTGATGAGGGCAGAGGACTTGCTCATCTGCCTGAAATATGTCCCCACCTCCCCCCTGCCCTCAGGCTCAGCACAGCTCCCCCTATCCCAGCCACAGTTGCTTCTGACACTGCCAAGCAATCACTGTCACTTGGCCAAATTGAGGAGGAAGTGAAGTATTTACTGGAGCAGAAATTCCAGGGGTCAGTAGCCTGGCTTGTCCTCACATAAGTAATGATGGTTAGAGACACGCCAGACCACCTCAGTATTTACTTCAGAAGCATAAGTGGCCCGTGATTTATGAATATTCAAAATTGTTTCACATCTTCAAAGTCTTCATGTTGTCACCAGAAAAAAAAAAATTCTAACTTAAATGCCTTTCTAGCCTCAGAATGCCTTGCATATTATTTTCTGCACAGAGTTGAAAACGGTCTTGAAAACTATGCAAGAAAAACGGAGAAGAAAATCAAAACCACAGTCCAGCAAGTTGACTTCGGTGGGGAAAGGCACGTGCTGCCAGCCTGACTACTACTTGGAAAACCAGTCTGGGGAAATCACATGGTTGAAGGAGGGAAGTGACTCCTACGAGCACACAACATAGATACACACACAACACACACATGGAACAAATGCAATAAATATAATCTATCACAATGAAACCAGGGGCTTCTTAGTATCTCCCAGATGCTGAGATACACAGAGTAAACAGCTTGCCAACCAAACCAAGACAAGCAGCCTAGACTCTGACGGGCTGTTTGAGGCTGGCTGTACAGGCGGTTGTTCTAAGTCTAAGCCAGGTTCCATCACACTAGAAGATGGGGAAGGGCTAACAGACAAGTACGTTGGAAATGTCCAAGTCTTGTGGTTTGAAGTCTACTCAGTTCGAATCCAAGGACCATGGCTGTTGAATCCAATATTCATAGTGTCAGTTTGTACTAATTTCGCTAGTTTGTAAGTATCAAGCAAGCCTGCTCAATAATTGACCTAGCAAATGAATCTATTTCCCCCATTAGTTTCTTACTCTTTAGCACGACAGCGCTGAATGCGCTGTTAAAGAAGAGGCCCCTCCAAACTTCCTCCCCAGGGATGCATCTGTCTACCTGCCACTCCCACCAGCCCACGGATCTTCCCCCTCCCCAGCTGCAGCCAGGTTTCTATTTTTTCAATTTCTGCACCACAATAGAAAAAGGGAAGGAGGGCTCTGATTTTCCGGAGGGACCACACAATCCGAAAAGGTACTTTTTCAACATCATTAACAGTTCATCTTCTGGAACCTCAGGGCAGCCCCCAGGCAGCCCCCTCCTGCAAGCCCCACTTCTACCCCTACCCCCACCCCACCCCTCTCTTTTGGTGGCGGCTTATCAAATTAATGAAGCCTATCTAGACAGAGGAAGTTAGGATAGAAGACCCTAGCTTGAGAGTGGTTCCGTGCAAGCCCTTCCCCACCTCTCTCACACACAAAAAAGCACAGAGGGGGAAAAGTCAGAATTATCTTTCTTAGAATGAGAAGAACAAACAGGGGTGTTGGGGGTGGGGGCGGGTGACTGAGATCGCCTCCCAGCCCAGTGAAGAAGGGAAGAGACCTGCGTTGGCTTTCTCTGGCTGAACGTCTGCATGGTTACAAGGTGCCATGCATCTGTGTACAAACAGGGCCACATTTTCTACTTGCTAGTGCTGAGCTCAGGACAAGGACTTCTGGGGAAGAGTGAAGCAACTCCTTGCAATCTCCCCTTTCATCTTTTGGTAACGCACCTTCCCTCCTGCACGCTGAGGTGGCCAGGGGTGAGATTTCTGTGCCACTGTGCCTCTGTGCGGAGCATTGGCAGGTGGCAGAAGGCTGATCCCACTTTGGGGGACAGCAGTGAGCTACAAGGTACAGGGCAGGTGACAGGGCCCTCGGAGCCTCCCATTTTGCCTGTATCCAGAGAGGCCATTTTCAGTGCGAGTTAAAAAAACATCAGCATCTCTGATCACATCACTGACCTAAATATAGACAATGACTTCAAGGAGAAAGAAAATAGTTGTGTGTTCTTTTATACCTGTGAATGCTACAGAGCTCCTCCAACAAGCACCGGGCAATGGGAACAATAGATGTGCAGTGAGATATGAAGACAGAGGAACGGAGATATGCCTGTTCTAGAATGATCACTGTGATAAAGCCATTACCGTATCTCAGCTTAACATCAGTCCTCATTTGTAACCCAAGGCTGAGACGGCAGTTTGGAAACAGCATTGCGTCTCTTGTCACCTTTTCCATGGGGAGGACAGGAGGGGCAGGGGGCATCAGCTACAGATGTTTCTAGCTAAGCTGCTCTGGTCTCCAGTTAGGTTAAGTCTTTGATGTAAAGAGAGAGGCTCACCCTTGACCAAGGTGCCATTTTTCTTCCACCTAAGAAGACTGGGTTATGGAGCCTATGCTGGTCTTTGAGTGTGACTTCCAGCCATTCCCAATCCCTTTATCACGATATCCAAGTCCCCTCACACTTGGCAAAACTGAGGGGGGCCTGGCTCAATAGTGTCAGGAAGGGTTATTTTGCTTTTCCTGGATGAGTTCAGAGTTGGGTTCAACCTTCGAATACTGTGCTCATAAGAGCTCATACCTAATTCTTATCAGCTTGGGGATTATTCATCCTGATGCCTGAATAAAGGGCGATGCTGGAAGCTTTTATGAGCGTGGATCTCACATCGCATCGAGGGACCTTGGGAAAGGTACCTGAACAAAACATTAAGTACAGACAGCGCAGTGGTATCAGCGATTAAGCCTCAATTGTGGGCAATCCATCTGAGGAACAGTCACATGCTTCTCACATATTTCTAATGCTCTTCCTGTTCACTCAGGCAACTATCTGCATGAGAACAAGCGCGCAGAGGCTCCCTGAGTGTAGCATAATTGCCCGCTGTTAGGGAACCAGCAAGCCACTTCAGACTTAAGCTGCCCAGAACTCCATCATTTAGCCTAAAACACAAACCCACGCTCTTTTGTGTCAGCAAAGTACCCCCAAATGCAGCCATCAATTTGTTTCTTCAGAGAACACACACACACACACACAACACGGGCAGAAACATATTCTACCACTATAAAAGGAGCCTGATTCCTTGGAAAAATAATAGCGGGGAACAGTGGAAAGGACACCAACCGCACACAAGCTAAGAAAGCCACGCCGCCAGGACACGTGGTGAAAAAACAAACCACCAAACAACCCCCCCCCCAAAAAAAACCAAAAATCAAACCACAAACAAAAACTGAACAAACCAACCCGTGGAATAAACCCAGCACCAGCCAGAACAAGAAGAAAGTAAACAAGAAGACCTAATTAAAAATAAACAAACAGCAATTATTTTGGCTAATGGAGAGCCTTAAGTGTCAAGGTTAATAGGATGTACGCACGGCCGTGTGGGCTGGAACGCCTGGCCTGTGAGGCTTTGCTGTCCCTGTTCCTCTATGGATCAAGACTAAGTCACAGCACGGAGAAAAGGCAGAGGTGCGCATTTAGAAATAACGACACCTGCAAAGGTGACAGACACAGTAGCTGGGAAGTGCTGGTACCACAGCTAGAACAGGAATCCAGTTGTCCTGGAACGTGTGGGGGATAGTACTGCCAGCCATGCCCTTCAGCAAGGAAGGCTGGCTGCCAATAGTTCCTACAAAGGCCTCTGAACTGGGTTCACATGAAGACGCCAGAAGATGCTGCCAGCAATAGGCTTCTCTGTAGGGTCTTAGCTCTTCTCCACGCAGACTCTTGGAACTAACACTTGCTAGCATAGGTGAGTACAATAATAAAAAAAAAATTATACAAGACTTGGGGGGAGGAGGAGAGAAGCAATTTGGTCATGAAGAAATATGCCCAGAGTCATTTTTTCCAATTCAATATCTTTGTTAATTAAGCATTTTCCAACTTATGATGAGAATACGAATGGCAATTGAATACTATACCACTCATTACTAATAAAACATATTTATGAAATGGAAATATAATGTGCCTATTTCCAAAATGTGGTTATAAATGACTGACTGTGAACCACAATTTAAAGTGGTTTGAGAAATGAGTCTTTAATAAAGAATTGATGAGGATGATGACTGCTGGAAATAATTCTATTTGGTAAGATTATGTGGCTTGCTTATGGCAATTTGAGCAGAGGTGATTGCCTCAAATACTATGGCAAGTAACTAATATAGGGACGTTTAATTGATGAGACATAGCGGCTGTGTAATTGGAGAGTCCTGCATCCTCCTGTGCACTAGCTACACCAAGTCATTTCGGGGCTGTCAAGGTGTTATTTGTCTGGTATTATGTGCACATAGTAGGGGCTTAAAAGGTGAGGGAATAAGTGCCTCTAATTAGTGCTCAGTGTGGCTTCCTGCACACAATTATGGTTGAGCAGAAAGCCATTAACATTAAGAAAAAAATCTAACATGGCTCAGGTTAGAGCCACGTTGCATCTGTGATGGTGAAACGGAAGGCCAGCATGTCGGAGCACCCAGATCTCAGGACGCTTCAGCTCTCCACACCAATTAAAGCGCAGTTCTATTTTTAATGCTATTTAGTACTACACTAATAGGCACTCGATGTAACTTCCCTGGCTATCCCTTTGATGGAGCGAAGAAAGTTCTCTATCAACATAGGCATGAATAGATTTCTCTCTTACACACACACACACACAGAGAGAGAGAGAGAGAGAGAGAGAGAGAGAGAGAGAGAGAGAGAGAGGAAGGCATGTCTTAGGCCATGGCGCACTCCAGAGAACAAAGAGGCCCTGGTGTTTAAGAGGCTGAAAGCCCAGTGAGGGCAGAGGGGTGAATCAACAACACAAGTGGACGCCTCAGATAATGTGAGGCCTAGTGAGAACAGGCCAGGGAAGCATGTCCAGGAGAGATAATTTTTCATATTAAATGTTATTCATGTACTATTATTACACGTGAGAGAATGTGGGCATGCCACGGCATGACCGTGGAGGTCGGGGGCAATGCCTGGGAGTTGGTTCTCCCCGCCCAAGATCGAATCTAGGAATCAAACATCAACCCTGCTTGGCAAGGAAGCACTTCTGCCCACCAAGCTGTGTCTCCTGCCGACCTAAAAGATAATTTTTATTTATTTTTACTTTTTTCGCGGGAGGGGATTAAAGAACGAATAGTCTTTCCCTGACGTGAAACAAGGTGAAGTGAAAACACACATGGAATGTTGGCCCCCAGGGTCGGGGGGGGGGGACCATCTGCTTTGCCTTCCCCTAATGATCCCAAAACATCAGGATAACAAAAAGGCGACTTGAGTCAAGCCAGGAGCGGCAGCTCAGGAGTCAGATCAATGGCGCCCAAGGCTCCCAAGTAGAGAAATAGCCTGTGGGAAGACATGAAGGTTCTGTGTTTGAACAAATGCCCCATTGAACCCCAGAGGATGTAAGAGGCAGAGGAAGGAGAGGACGATGCTGCCTGGGGTGACTGACCAGGTAGATGAAGCCGTGTGACACCAAGGGTCTGCAGTCCTCAGAAGACACTCTGCTCTTCTTCTGTAGTGATGATTTTATATGCTGCCATAATGAGCAGGGAAGCAGCAATTATAAAAAAAAAAAAAAAAAAAAAAAAAAAAGGCTTTCCAGGCCGAGAGAGAGAGAGAGAGAGAGAGAGAGAGAGAGAGAGAGAGAACGAATGTGCAAATACACAGACTCATGCGCACTACCTGCTCATGTATTATGGTAGAAAAAACAAATCTTGTCTATCCGTGGTTTGCATTAAAAGATCGTAAGTCTGTAATTTATCCAGGCGTCCTGAGCTGCAGACGAGCAGCTGCCATTGTTAGGAGGGCTGCACTGAGCAGGGGACACCTGGAATTTCATCTGCAAAGCTGAGAACTCTTAAAGAAGGTATCCGTTATGCTACGCATGCCAGAGAGGGGGCAGTCTTGGGGACAGTGGGTCAGATAACCACGCTGTCAGGAAGAGCAGTAGAAGGGTCGGGAATGAGCCAAGTGAGTCTGAAGGCTTTCCCAGCTCTCTGGAGGCTGTTCACAGAAAGAAAGGTCTCTACTGCGTTACTAGATGGAGCAGCGTGGAGGTCACAGGGAGACATTTCACCTGAGTGCCGGGAAGAACTTTCAACCATTCCACACATGAAAACAGAAAGTGGTAACGAGCAAGGCTGAGCAAGAATACAGAAGAATGCTCTCAATTCAGAGGGGATTCTCAGTCTCACATTAAATGAGCCCGACACCCCTTTGTAGCCCCAGCTTCTCCAAAAGGCCAGCCCACCCTGACCATGTCAGGTCTCTATACTGTCAAAATCACCAGATGGTCTACACGTTCAGTTTCTATGTCAAAATAATCAACAGATATTTTTGAATATTGGGCCAGTGTTCGAGAAAGAGGGAAAATAAGAAGATGCTTTCCTGGAGGAGGCATCCCATGGACCATCACTGACCTCAGACGAAACTGGGAACTGAGCATAAATGAGGCATCCATTAGGGAATGGAGACTTAGAGGCAGTTACAATGGAGCTCCTCAAGTACCTGGAGGGCACAAAAGGTCCCTGAGGTGTGAGCCCTGAACAACAGAAGTGACTGGAAGGAGAGAGCTGTGGACTGAACGGAAACGGGCAAAACCCCAGATTCTCTCTTGTCCAAATGTGCGCTTATGACACAGTTATGGCCCCCACCCCATCCCCTTATCCTGCTCAGAGAATAGGGGAGGTGTCGTTTTTCATAAGCAAGGGACAGTTGATGAGGTCACGGAGGGGAGGTTTCTAATGACTTGTTGCTAAGCCAGTCTGAGTATCAATTTCACACACTAGAGATCTACTTCTCTCTATTATTCCCCATAAAGTCCTCAGGGTAGAAATTAAACCAGGCTGCTGTTTTTATATTTTTAATAATTTTTTAAAGCCCATAAGAAGCTCTTTGGATTTGTTTTGGGGGGAGAAAAAAGACCACTTAAAATATTAAAAGAAATAAGAATTAACTGTCTCTAGACTTTCTGATAACATATCAGTCCCAAACTCAAGCCCAGCATTGGGCTTAGAACCTTTTAAGCCAGATGTACCAACCTGAATGCAATCAGGGCTTCAATACAAAATACATCTCTCCTCATTTACTGGGAAACAAACAAAACAAAACTCATGTTATGTAGCAACATTTTTCTAATGAAGAGGGTGTGGTCTGTTCATCCTACTGACCAAGAGGAGCACAGAAGAATATCCCTCACCTACAAAGTGCCAGCTGTGTGTGTGTACTGGGAGCACACTAGCCCTCGGCAAGAGAACACATTTTCTTATGTGTGACCAAAGCTGAGATTCTGACCATGTGGTCAGGAGAGAAAAAAAATACAATCCACAGGGACATGACACCCAAGGAACAAAGGCCAGAGTGGCTCCGGGAGCTAATTCCCCTCTCTCTGGGTTTTAAATGTGGGATTTGGCAAAAGCTGGGAAGATTTACCGTCAGTGTCTCTCACTCCCTTGAAGTGAAGCCGACAACCTTTGTTCTGTTTTCTGGACCATTTCTCTTCCCTGCAAATGGACCTGTGTTTCCCACTCTTCTTTCTGGTCTTGATCCACCAGCAGGAATTTTGTCTGGTGTCTCCTTCTTAAACCCCCTGCTTCAGCAATCAACATCACAAAAGTCAGCACTTGAAAACCATTCTACAGGGTGACCTTCCTGTGCCTATAATCATAATCACGTATGCTGTGTAAACTAATGAGTGCTTCTTTGGTAGTAAGTTTATGTGTCTAATATTTGTGCATATCACCCTGTGACCATCTTGGATCTTAAACAATAACCTTGGAAGGAGGGAGACACAGCTCCTTTATTTCTGGTTAAGAAAAACAACAGTCCAGAGAGCATCCGAGTAATTTATGATTTTGCTGGTGTATTATCATCCAGTAATAAGTGCAATGTGAAACTGCCAATTATCTCCTAAGAGGGGTATCACCTTTTCTGTTGCGAATTACTACATCAATAACTGTGGGTTCAGCACTCTCACGTTCCAGTGTCACTCGCAGTTTTTCAGAAGCAGAACTGAGCCAGAAAGGCACAGAGAAAACACACACACACACACCCTCATCCATCCCAGTCTTAGGTCTAGGAATCCATAGAGGGAACAGGAAGATAGACACACAGACAGACAGACAGACACACACACACAGACACACACACTCCACACACACACACACACACACACACACTCATCCATCCCAGTCTTAAGTCTAGGAATCCATAGAGGGAAAAAGACAGACAGACAGACAGACACACACACACCCTCATCTATCCCAGTCTTAAGTCTAGGAATCCATAGAGGGAACAGGAAGATAGACACACACACAGACACACACACAGAGACACACACACACCACATACATACTCTACATGCACACACACACACACACACACACTCATCCATCCCAGTCTTAAGTCTAGGAATCCATAGAGGGAAGAAG
This sequence comes from Chionomys nivalis, assembly GCF_950005125.1. Classification (NCBI taxonomy): domain Eukaryota; kingdom Metazoa; phylum Chordata; class Mammalia; order Rodentia; family Cricetidae; genus Chionomys; species Chionomys nivalis. Next base: position 24,612,915 of record NC_080109.1, on the reverse strand, counting down.
ATAGACAGACACACACACACCACATGCACGCATACTCCACTGGTCCCCATAGAGGGCCAAGGAAGACAGACAAGGAAGGGGGAGGGGTGGCGGGATTGCCTGGAGCAGTCAAGAGGTCACAGGCTCACCGTGCTCAGCAGCAAACTCAGTTTACAAAGAGACATCTGTTCCATTGCTTCAGTGCATTGTGGCTAATTACATCCTGGCCCGTCTGTGAAATGACAGCCACTTATTCTCCAGTGAACCGTAAAATCTGTACATGTTCGATTTTGGGAGTGGGAGAGCCGAGGCGTGGAGGCTGGAGTGGGGGGAGGGGGCACAGCCAAAGGGAAAGAGGAAAGGCAGGAGGGACTACCCCCCCACAGGGGAGCACCACCAGGTACAAGTGGGAGGACAGTACCAAATGTTGGTGGCCTGAAATTCTCCGTCACCATTGCCCTAGAGTTGTGGCTTGGGGACAGACTTGCTCATTTGCTGTAGCTTCCAGGGACTTGAAAAAGAAGCAGCTGGTAGCAACCGCGGTGTAGCCCCAGATGGGCAGGGCAAGGTTCTCCCACAAGCCTTCTGGAGTGTAGGTCATAGCATTCATTTCTACCTGGATGCCTGCTTCCGCAGGAAAGCCTCTTTATCACACACTGGGACCGGAGGCTGGCCTCCATGGAGATGGGAATTAGCTCTAGGTGTTCTTAAGAGGGAAAAATCCATAAAAGAGCCCTATGGTTAAAAAAAAAAAAGACTTCCCCTATGACTTTGATTGCCATTAAAATTTTATCCTAACAACAACAACAAAATCAGAATCACGAGGACCAAGGGAATAGAAGCAGGGGCTAGAGACAGGGCCATTTTGAAAGACTTAGATCAACTAACTGTGGGGTTTAGTGGGGTGTTTGCCGTTCTCACACAAAAGCACCTGCCAGAGGAGTCACACAGCCTTCTGTTGGAATCTGTGTAAAACTCAACTGGTGATAAGACGGGGTTCAGCTATAGCTAAACATGGGCATTTCCTCCTCTTGCAACAATGCTGGGTTTTGTGGGTCACCTTTACGGTCATAAAAGCCCTGGAGTGAAGGGTTACGCCACACTTCTACTGGCTCCCATCTGTTTCCTCATGTGGAGATCCAGGCTGTTTACCCCAAGACCTGGCGCAATGCAGATTCGGATCCCAGAAGTTAAAGTTGAGGCCTTAGCAGCTCCACACTACTGTGGAGCCTGCTGGCCCCCAGGACGGGAGGGCTCTGAAGTATTGACGGGCCAGCACTGCTGTCAGCCTTTAGGCAGGGCTAACATGAGGGGAGGCACGGTCAGCTTGTGGTGAAGGCGAAACATCTCATGGAAATGCTCTAGAAAATTCTACTAATTTTGAGTCAAAGCAATGTAAACAATTCCGTATTAACTATAGCAGTGTCATGAGGTTAGCGAGAAGGTAACCAACCACTGTCTGGCCGAGGAGTCCGGAAAGTTTAGCATAATTAGAGAAAAGGGGTGAGACATAGATAAGGCTTCATTTTATATGAATCTCCAAAGTCAGTTCTATTCACTTTATAGGTTGAAGGTCATCTCAAAGACTCCTGAGTTCTTACTCCCATCTTGCCAATACATGTTTGTTCTGAATGAGGAAAAAGAAATAGCTCTGGCAAAATTATAGGGAGTGGGAGTAAGAGAAAGACGTCTCTATCCTGATGTAAATTCTTTTGTTTTATTTTGTTTTGTTTTGAGACAGGACCACCGTGTATCCCTGACTGGCTTAGAACTTGATATACAAAGTAAGCCAGCCTCGAACTCACAGAGATCTGCCCGCCTCTGCCTCCTGTAAATTCTTTTATGTGTGCCTACTGTCCAGAGAAGACAGAAGAAGGATCCCATCCTCCAGAGCTGGAGTTACAGACAGTTATGAGTCACCATGTGGGTGCCGGCAATTGAACTCGGGTCCTCTAGAAGAGCAACCAGTGCTCTTAACCGCTGAGCCATCTCTCCAGCCCCTGGTGTAAATTCTTGAGTAGCAGTTTACATCCAAGTAAAGCTAAAATTTATGTAAAGGTTTTGTCTAAGAGCACAGGGTGAAGAGAGATGATGCCCTGAGCCCACAGTGTGTACAAGACTCCTGGTTTGTGTGCACATTTGTATTTCTGGGCTGTGTGAGTGATGGATGTAGCTTGGGCTGCAGGGTTCCTGATAGAATGTCATAAAAACACAGAGCGTTCATTGGATGATGCTAAGCGACTAAACGCACAAGTTCAGGGTCCATCTACTTCTGAAGGCACGTGGGGTGGATTCTGTTTTGGTCCACGCCATCCTTCTTTAGGACTCTGAACTGTTCAGTCTCTAAGAACCAGTCACCCATGACTGGGCTCAAGAATCCGGTCGGCCCTGGGCAGTAGCCTTCAGACAGCCACGAGTATAATTAGTCTCAAGGCTGTTGGAGGCTAGAGATGAAGTACGTTGATCTCTCCAACTTATCAATGGAGTCTGTCCATTTTTACTTAATGGTCTTTGGTCATTGAGGAAAACACATAGCTGGTATGAGCACTTTAAGAATTTAACTTTCAGCTAGGCAGTGATGGTGCACGCCTTTAATCCCAGCACTTAGGGAGCAGAAGCAGGTGGATCTCAGTGAGTTCGGGGTCAGCCTGCTCTACATAGCAAGTTCCAGGACAGCCAGGACTGTTACACAGAGAAACCCTGTCTTGAAAACCAAACTAAAACAAAACAAACAAATCAAAAAAAGAATTAAACATCCCAACTCTTGCTTGAGTTTACCTGGTTACATGTTGCTGGTTCTAACACAAAATGTGTAATTTCCTAAGAAGGTCCTTAATTTCCTTCATAGGATGACAGAAAATTTAATGATTGTTTCGTTTTTTTTTTAAAAGATATAAAACATTTTAAAAGTGTGTGTGTGTTGTGCACATGCGGGTGTGGAGCCCAGAAGAGGGCATGGGATCCCCTGGAGGTGGAGTTATAGGCAGTTGAAATGTTTTTCCTTCTGTGAATTATGGAGCCTTTTCATTTGATCCAAGATATACTTAAATGTATGAATATGGAGAGATACTATGCATATGTGTGAGTGATGTACATACATATGTAGAATGTTCACATATGTTTCTTCTGTATATATATGCAATGGTGCATGTCCACAAATGCATGTGGAGGCCAAGGATGACATCAGAGGTCTTCCTCAATTACTCTTCACCTTGCAAACCCTTGCAGTGGGGGCTCTTGTTGAACCTGGAGGTCACCAATGGTGAGCTAGGCAGACTAACTCGCTCTGGGGATTCCTTGAGTCTGCTTCCTGAGTGGTGGGATTACAGGCTGGTCACCATGGTCTTCTAGCACTTAAGTGAGTCCTGGGAATCGAGACTTGCAAGGGAAGCAGTTTACCCAGCAGACCATCCCCCAGTTCATTTCATGGTGACATCAGCATGCATGCGAATCTACTGCCATGCCCACCAGGCACTAGATTTTTCACTGGCATTTTTTCTTTCTTTCTTTCTTTCTTTCTTTCTTTCTTTCTTTCTTTCTTTCTTTCTTTCTTTCTTTCTTTCTTTCTTTCTTTCTTTCTGTTTTAGTGCATTCTGGAAAACCCTTCACTTCACTAGCAGTCCCCACTTTCCAGGTATTCCTCTCCCCTTGGCATCTCCCCTCTTGTCTTGTCTCAGGTTGACTCTGCTTCGCTATTGCTCAGCTCACCTCTTTTCTTCACCACTAAGCACCCCTCTTTGTGTGCTGACTCAGTCTGGGGGAAGCAGAATGGCTTTCTTAGAAAAACGAATCCAAGGCTTAGGAAAATGTATTTCTGAGAAAGACAGACTCTGCAAGTATTAGCGATCAGGTTCCCAAACCAAAAGTTTTTAATCCTTGGTTCTCATTTGACTTTTTTCTCCTTATAAGGACACATTTCCCATCATCCCACAGGAAAATGAGTGTTAGACATGGCTAGATCCTTTTCTTTCTTTTCATCTTAGAACAGAACAAAACATTTAGTATTGTTATTATTATTGCATGATTATTAAACACTAATTGCTTCTTTGAAATTATCTTCATTGGCTTAAGATGTGGCGTGCCTCTGCCTTCGGAGGGAGCGTGCGCAAAGGTGAGACGGTTGCTTGGCTTCTCTTCTGATGCTTGGCTTAACTCATTCGAAAACATTCAGCCCCAAATTTTCAGGTGGGGGGGGTGTAGACACAGCTCAGTGGTTAAGACTATATCCTGTTCTTGCAGAGGACCCAAGTTCAGTTCCCAGCACCTATGTCAAGTGGCTCATATGTGCCTGTGACTCCAAGGGGTTCCTACACTTCTTGCCTCCATAGGTACCTGTGTACACACACACATACACACACACACACACACACACACACACACACCACCAACACCATTAAAGATAAACATACTTTTTAATTAGGGTGGATTGAATCTTGGATAAGGTTTCAGAGTAGCTAGAAGTTCTTCTGAGAGCAGATTCTCAGAATCCAGGTAGTTTGCACATCTGTATAACTCAAGGACATCCTTCGCCTAGGACCTTCTGGTATCATTCCTTCAAAAACAAACTGAGATCCTCCATCACTGGGTCCTCCCTGCTCCTCACTGGGAATGATGTCAAGTTGAAGAGAAGAAGAGCCACGGCACTAGAGTCCTGCTTGGCTAAGAAAGTCCATCACTATCCACTAACTCAAATCAGATCCTACAAGAGCAAGGGTCTCAAGGGGCTAAAGAATTCTTGAGGCACCTTTACCAGAGCACAGACTAAGAACCCGAGCCTCATTAATAGAATGTCTATACTTCCTCAGATTCAGCAATCATGAGCAAGCTCATGGTCCGCTATACTGCGCCTCATCCTTGTCCAACAAATCAATTTATTTTATCATGGAAGTCTCTTTTGTTGACCTGCCTTTCGCCCTGCCTCTATGAGGAATCGAGTTCAGGAGCAGATATGCAGTGTGTGTGTGTGTGTGTGTGTGTGTGTGTGTATACACCCAGGACGCGATTTCTTGTTCCCACCCTACATTGTTTGTTGAAATAAATATGGAAATCAGGCTGAGCAAGCCAGCCAAGCCAGCCAAACTGAAATAAATTCATCACTCATGGGCTCTCAAGGGAAGGCAACGGTGCATTTTTTTCTAAATGATTATTTCTGAAGCACTGAAGGGGTGGCTATATCACTAATGAGGCCTGTACGCCATGACTGCTGATTAGAAATGACCCGCAAAGAGACAAGGAGATGGTGGGTCTGGAGACATCATTGGCAGGAGCGAGAGGAGCTGCTGTAAGCAGAGGCTGCTACCGCCAGGGTCACGCCGAGGAGACCCGCCCAGATGCTCGCTCTGTTTCTCCCATACCGGTCTCCACTCCAGAACAGCACGTTCTGTTCTCTGAGAACTCAGGTGAATGGAAAGTTTCCAAATGCCTCTAAGCAGCTCGTGGCTATGTCCTCAAGGTGCCACAGACAGTCTCTCCTCGTGCACAGAAGTTCTTAGCAGTTAAAAAGGATCTGCGGAAGATCTAGTAGGGACTGAAGCTGACACTAAGTGGTGGTCTGTCTTCCCACTAGGGACTGTCTCTTGATAGCTGTGAGCTGGGACTACATGTCACGAAGGTGGGGATAGAAAGGTAGTTCTGGTGTGGATAGGGAGTGTCCATAGAGCAGATGGTGACATCCAGGCCAGGCAGATGACATTGGACTCACAAACTAGGGATTTCAAAGCTTGGGCTGAGAAAGCCCAGAGAGATCGCCACAAAACTCTGAGCATTGTGACTCAGTGGTACTAATATTAATGGTGCGGGTGATTAAGGAAACGGCCAAAGCATCTCAGCATGATCTGGTGAGAGTCATTCAGCCAGTAGAAAAGGCCCAACAAGGGCTGAGGAAATGACTCAGCAGCCACAGTGCTTGCTGCACAGACATGAGGCCCTGAGTTCAAATCTCCAGAACCCATGTAAAGAGTTGGGTGTCTCCGTAACAAGTATCTGTAATCCCAGACCTTCTGTGATGAGATGGGAGGTGAAGACAAGAGAAATCTTAGGGTTAGCTAGTATGGCATATGCAACAGCGAACATGAGACCTTGTCTCAAACGGGGTGGAAGAGGAAGACTGACACCCAAGGTTGTCTCTCATCTCTACATGTGTGTTGTGGCGTGTCCATGCTACACACACACACACACACACTCCACAGCGGCCTGGCAAGAGATACCTTCGAAGACGACATGACCTAGTCCTTGAGTGCAAAGGCAGAACTACGTAGTATGTGCTTTCTGTTGTGGTTTGACATGATCTTGCTATGCAGCCCAGGCTTGTGTAGTATTCCTTATGTAGCCCAGTGTGATTTGTGATGATTCTTCTGCCCTTGCCTCTCAAATACATTTGTGAGCTTTTAAAGAAGAAAAGTACATTTTAAAATGAGTGTATCTCTTATCCCAATGGCTTACCCCTGATGGTGGCACCCTTACAGAAAGCACAGGTGGAGGGAAAGGGCCTTCTACAACCTGCCACGTTAGGACACCGAGGCAAGGCATGAGATACATCCAAGACTGTGATGGATTCGGGGCTCCTGAGCTTATAGAAGAAGCTTGCTCTGTTTGCCCACTGTGTGCCTTCCTGCGACATCCAAAGGATCCCAGGAATACCTTTTCCTATGTCCCTTGTATACTTCAGCATGCACATCCGTAGATACAGGGTCACCCGCCATTCCCAGACTCAGAGGGAAGCCTGTACCACGGCTCCTTCTGCAAAAACACTCAAGCTGTTCTAGGATATCTGCCACCAGTCACGGTGATCTTAAAACGAGCCAAGGATTCTGGGTTTTCACCTTCGATTTCCTAAATAACAACATTAGAATCAAATAATAGGTAGCTTCAAGTGTGATGGAGGGAAGTCTGCTCACCAAATTTGTTAAGACAGTCTTCATAAAACAGGGAGGAGGGAGGAGGAGATAGAGGACTAATTATAAAGTTCCACTCAGTTTACTGCTTCTCAGCCTGGCTGCCACGGCAAGAAAGACACGTGCTGTTAGCTCCCTCCCCGAAGCCCTCTAGGCAACAAAGAGCCACATGTCAGCTCGGGGAAAAGCAGCAAACAGCAGGCCCCAGCCTTCTTATTCTTCGTCACAAGAGTGAACGCTATTCCCTCCGATCTGTCTTTCCCTCTCATCTTCTCCACCTAGGGTCAAAGAACAAACAGGGCTCTCCAGTCATCCGAACAAAGAAAAGAACGAGGAGCCACCCAGCCCAAGATGCAAGCTCCAAGCCTTGCTGCTTCCGGAGAGGGGGACAGGGAGGGGGCAGAACGGTTCCCACCAGCTGCTGCTTCCTCACTCCTGTGCCGTGTGCTCTAATGACTCTGACCCCAGCTGTCACTCGGAAAGGGTGCAGCTTCGAGCTAGTGTACACAGCTAAATCCAGTGTCATGTCAAGTGGTAACAAGGCCACTGCTGGGTATTTATTTATTTATTTACTTCTTTTTTTTTTAACAGGCACCATGCACTTAGCAGATAAAAATGAGCATCCTATCGCTGCCCTCCACAAGTCACACTTATCAATGGCGAGAAAAAAAAAAACACCACCAACAAAAAACAATGCTTTTGTTTGACAGGTGTTGCTTGGTGCCCATGGTAGGAAGTTCAATTTTTTTCCAGGCTGCCCATTAGCATCATGAAAAGGCGAGGAACAGCTGTATTCACAGGACCTTTCCTCATGTGTCCACTGGCAGGCACAGCAGAGCATCCTGATGGCCCCTCCAATAAAGAGAACTAATTACCCTCCACCGTACCACCTGGGCTAGAGACACACTGTGTCAGGAAAGGGCTTTGACAAACACATTTATTTGTCCAGGACCAAGGCCAGGGCCAGCCACCGCCATTCTTCCTGATATCAGAGGGGAGCCAGATGCACACAAGATCAATAAAAGGTTCAGAGTTCACTGAGGACTCAGGGCAGTACCTGCAGACAAGGCATCCCCTGGGAAACAGGACACGGGCTTCCAACATGGAGGCAGTGGTGACCCAGCGCAAGCCTGCATAGGGAACAAACTGGTGTGTGCACCAGGATACTGTACTGGGGGAAGTTCTTTCAAAGAAAGCTGAAATATTTGAAAGTTGTTTAAAAAAAAAAGAAAAGAAAAAGAAGGGTGGGTTGAAAGGGGAAAATGCTGTTTTCTTCATAAAGTACTTGCTTTATAGTACAAAAGCAAAAGACATGCGGATGAACATGTGTTGACATGAGCATGGCTGTTTTATAAACAGGGAAACTGCGTATAAGAGACGTGAACAAAATGTTTCATGTATGTAAAAACGAAAGAGAACTCAAATTTCCTGAATACCCCCCATGCATTATCCTAGGAAGGATATATACACACACAAGCATGCATGCATACATACATACACACACAGGTAGACAGACACATACACACGCGCACGCAAGCGTGTACGCACACATACACACACACACACAGGCAGACAGAAAGACAGAGACACACACACACACACATGACACACAGAGAGATCTTGAGGAGATTCATGAACTTATTCATAGCCCCATGACCCATCTTCCTTCCGTGCTCCTCTGATTCTAACCTACTCAGTGCTAGAGGATTCAGAGTTTTGAATGGGCCAAGCGGCTTTCTTCAGCTGCTGCGCATGTAAGATGCTCTCAGGAGCCCTATGCTCCAGGTGCATTGGTGAAGCTTCAACACAGTAAACAAGCCAGTTTCTATTTGTTGCCAATTCTTCCTTTAGTTTTCTTCCCCTCTGAAGGGAGGGTCGGAAGGATTAACCCTACAGTTCCTGATGAAGCCCCATCCCAAGCTCTATGGATACCTATCTGACAATGCAGATTTGCTCATTACGCTGTCCCTCCCTGCCCAGTGCCTCAGCCTACGGTCGAGCTCGGTCAGCAAGAGAAAGAACATTTCATCGGTTTTCTGCCAAAGATGAGTACGTAATCAGGACATGTTTTCTCTCTGGGTAGACAGGCTCACATTTCACGACTCAACTGGGCTGGTGAGATGGCTCAGTTTGTTAAGCGCTTTCCATACAAGCACAAGGACTCGAGTTCAGCCCCCAGCACTCACATAAAGAACAACAAACAAAAAACAGGCCTGCGGCATTTCTCAGTATTTGGGGTACAGAGACAAGAGGCTCTCTGGGGCTCGCTGGCCAGTCCGACTAATCAAACCGTCAACGCGTGAGAGACTCAGAAAAAATCAAAGCTGGCATCTCCCGAGGAATGATACCTAGAGCTGACCTCCTCCGGTCTTTGTAAGCACGGGGCGCACACAGCTACACGCACGGAATTCACCACACAATAATTTCACTCACCATAAAATTCAATTCAAGAATTATGAACTAAAATGCCAAATTATACAGCCATCAGCTCCTAATTACCCCTGCATCTGAACAATGCAAAAATAAGACCTCAAACTCGATTAAAATTCACGATAATTTCATCCGGCCCGTTCTGTAATCTTCTCAGCTCACAAGCCGTTTGTCGAGAGTTCATAGACTACCTATTCACGGCGACAGCTAATCATATGCAGCCGAAGCAACCCTAGAAGTCGGTTCTAAGCTAAGGCACCTTTGCTCTTTTGAGTCTTGTCGTTAACTGTCTACTGACTCTAAGCTAATAGGCAAATTATTACTGCCCTGCTTGGTCTGGCCCTGTCGGGATCTGTAGTCCGGCTTCAGTTTCAAAACAATGGGCATGACTTCATCTCCTGAGGCTTCTCGACTGAGGCTCAACGACGTGACCTCCTGTGGGTGGCATCCCAGCCATGGAGAAAAACACCACCCACCAAAGGAAAAAGGCTTTGCCCACAGAACCCCTGGGAGGAGCGATTTCCTCTTCTAGTGTACTGAGCTGACATTTTTAAATTATAATGACTCCATATCCCAAATGAGTCCTAAGAACATTCTGAATCAGCTAATTAATAAATCAATTGCTCTTCAGGATGGCATTTATCAAATTCACAACTAATGTGAGAGATGAGACGGGAGAGGAAGTCGGCAGCTGCTCTTCCATAGCTTCTAGTGGGAACACGCTTGAGTTCTAGCGGGGCCCAGAACCTTAGCCTCATGGCGTCTACGAGCAAAGCACGTGTTAGAGCCCATGCTACACCGGGGTTCAAGTTCAGTGTCAGAGACACCATTTCATGAAATAATAAGCAGTTGCTGGGGTCTGATGCACAGTGGTGTTCCTCTTAACTAGAACCTGAACATCCATGGAGTGGTTGATACGGGCTGAAACAATTTGTGGAGGAGACAAACTCGGCACCACTGCCTAGACACTGGTGGTACTCACGGGTCTTTACCCTGTTCACACGGCACAGGGATGGTGCATACGTCTACAGAACCAAGGTGAAGATAGAGAGTCCTGGTGGATTCCTCATGCCTCAAGATCTGGTTCTTCATTTCTAGACTTCTGAATCACTGTCAACATATTTAACTTGTGATAATAAGGCTGTCAGTAGACACTGCTCTTGTGTGTGTGTGTGTGTATTCATATGTATTTGCATAGGTGTATATGTGTGTGTATGCGTGGTGTGGGAGGTCCTTCTGTCTATGTATCACTTTTCTTGGTTAATAAATAAAGAAACTGCCTTGGCCTGTTGATAGGGCAGAACTTAGGTAGGCAGGGAAGATAGAACTGAATGCTGGGAGGAAGAAAGGGCGGAGTCAGGGGATGCCATGGAGCCACTGCTGCTGGAGATAGATGTGCTGAAACTTTGTTGGTAGGCCACGACCTCATGGTGATTTACAGATTAATAAAATGGGTTAAATTAATACGTAAGAGTTAGCCAATAAGAAGCTAGAGCTAATGGGCCAAGCAGTGATTTAAATAATATAGTTTCTGTGTGATTATTTCGGTTCTGGGCAGCTGGGACGAACAAGCAGCCCCTCACTCCATGCAAGATATGTGTGGATGTGTTTATTCTCTCTGTGTTTCTGTGTGTGGAGGAGACACAGAAAACCTTACCTTGGATGGAATCCCTTATGGGCTGCTCCCCTCCCCTCCCTACAATGCTCCCCCTGATACAGATTCTCTCACTGGCCTGGAATTCAACAAGCAGATAGGTTTGGGTAGGTGGCCAGCAAGTCCCAGGAACTTGCTTATCTCTGTATTGGTATAACAAGTACGTGTCACGTACCTGCTTTTATGTTTTGTTTCGCTTTGTTTTTGAAGGGGATTCTGAGGATAACACCCAGGTCCTCGTACAGTCAAGCATTGTGTGCACTGCTCTTCACTGTCGACCTGGCCACTCTCTCTCAGACAAAACAGCGCAATCACAATGGTTAAGGGATTGGTATTGATAGTGTGGGCTAGACAGGGGAACGGTGGCCAAAATCCCCAATGTGCTGATCATCAATAATGGAATGACACAAAGCTAGACTAGAAGGGGCAGAAAGAGAGGGCCACTGCCTGGAGGCCAATGGGTTAAGCTAAGGCTTGCCACTGGTTGAGGCCTAGTCCGCCTTGCTCTTACCTCCCCCCCACACACACTCCTTCTTTACATCATCAGTGCTCTTTCCTCCTAGAGGAGACTTTTTTCCTTGTGGAGAGAGATAATGGGCCTTGACTTTGCAGTCAAATAGTTACTCAAGCCTAATGGCTCTGCAAATTACTTGGACAGAATCTAATCTGGAGTGCAGATTCCAGGGTAGAATGTGTGGGGGGGGGAATCAGAAATGGCACGCTGTCCTACAGAGCAGGCATACCAAAGGAATGGAGAAGAGAGGGTGGTGACGGAGAAGGAGCCAGAACCCTACACACAACTGGATCCGAGAACAGAGTGGGCGCCCCAGCCACCGGTGTGCCAGTGAAAACTGGCAGAGAGCCAGAAGTTCACCAGGGCAGGAGGCTGAGGCAGGGGCATCACAGCTTTGTGGCTACTTTGGGATACATATAAGACCCTCAAAAAAGTGGGGACAGTGGGGAGATAGCTCAGTTGGTATAGCGTTTGCCACACAGAATTAATACCCATACACGTAAAGTAAATACAAATGTTTAAAAAAATAAAAAAGAGGAGGGGCTGGAGAGGTGTCTCAGTGCAAAAGAGCACTTGCTAGGTAAGAAGGAGGCCCTGCACTGGGAGGCCGGCACTCACGTAAAAGGCTGGGTGTGACCACATGGGCCCCTAACCCCAGTGTGTGTGGAGCCGAGGACAGGAGAATCTTTGGGGCTTGCTGGTCATCAGTCTGGCTTCAGTCTAGGAAATACAGTGGACAATGACAGCACAGGACACTCAATGCTCTCCTCCGGCTTTGAGTATTTACACCCACACACTCATGTGCACACATCCCTCCTGCTCCTCACTACACACACACACACACACACACACGCACGCACGCACACACACATACACACACACGCACTCACGCACACACACACACACTCACGCATGCACACACATACACACACACACACACACACATACACATATGAATGAAAACAAAAGAAGCCATTTTTACCCAAGTTCAGGGTATCTGAATCAGGTCACACTGACAGAGACACTCATAGACCAAAGGCAGAAAGTCAAGAGCAAGGAAATCACACTGGCCTGCTCTTCTCACGCCTGTGTAGAGATCTCACAACAGACACCGTCTGGAGTTAGGTTGGCTTGAGACCAAGGTGAAGCGGGAAGCTACTTGAAGTGAGCTGTCACCCACTCAGAGTTTCTGGATTTCAACCAGGCTCTCCTCACAGCATTTCCCAGGTCTGGATTTCTTCTTGGTTTGGTTTTTTTTTTTTTTTTAATTTTATTTGTGGCAAAGTTTCTCTATATAGCCTTGGCTGTCCTGGAACTCACTCTGTAGAACAGGCTGGCCTCAAACTCAGAGAGCCACCTGCCTCTGCCTCCTGTGTGCTGGCATTAAAGGCGTGCACCACCACCGCCTGGCTAGGGCTGGATTTCTTATTTCTTCTTTTGTAAACTCTAGGGTGGGTGGCAGACAATGGCTTTGTGAAGAACCCCAATCCTTGTGCCTCGTATTATGCTAATTCTAAGATAAAAACTGAATAAACACACGGGCCGTTTCCAAAATGATTTTTGTTTGCTCGACAGATTGAATCTGGCCACCTGTGAAAGTACAGCTGGTTAAGTAAATCTTGAGGCAGAGGCAGGTTTAGCAGGGCAGTGTGGCTCTTTAACCCCTTCATCTAGAAGGTTTTAGGGTGTGAGGAAACCCCAACATCTATATCATAGAGACTTCACAGAGCTCAAACTCCTCCAAGCGCTTTCTCACAGTTATTTAAAGAGCTTGACAGTCACGAAGAGTTGGGGAGCTGGAATGCTTTCCCCTCCATTCTAGAGATGACTATCTCTGCAAAGCTGCTTGATCGTTTGGTGCCTTAACTTCCCTTTCTGCGTGTTGCCAGGAACCTTACCAACATCAGCATGGATTGTAATAAGCTAGCCCAACACTGTATTTTTAGTTTACTTGCCAGATTTTCTCACCAAACTAAGATTTAATATTTTTCCTTTTTATTCTTTTTTTTTGTCTGTAAGGGAGCTGGAGGAAGAAATGATTTACTAGAAATAGTTTAAATAGTATTTCCTATTTAAATATGCATTTAAAAAAGAGGCACTGGGTTATATGACTTTTGGAGGCAAACGGAGCTTCTCCCTGTAGCCTTTACGAGTTCATTTGTGTATGTCTGTAGGCGTGCATGCAGGGGCAGGGAGGGATGGCAGCTGCTTTTCTCTAGAGATATCCCTATGATTGCCTTAACGGGATCGCTTGTAGAACTGGAAACTTGGCTTTTTGACTAGGCTGACTGACCAGTAAGATCTGGGGAATCCACCTATCCTCCCTCTTCCCCAGGGACCCAGACTGCAGGCATGCACAGCCCTGTGCAGACAGCTTCTCAAGGCATGCACAGCCGTGTGCAGACAGCTTCTCAAGGCATGCACAGCCCTGTGCAGACAGCTTCTCAAGGCATGCACAGCCCTGTGCAGACAGCTTCTCAAGGCATGCACAGCCCTGTGCAGACAGCTTCTCATGTGGGCGTTGGGGATTCCAATTCAGGTCCCTGCTCTCACCCACTGAGTCATCTCTTCAGCCCCACTTCATCTTAAAAACACAGTTCCCTGCATCATTGTTTCTGGCCTCTTCCATACCTAAAAATACTGCTCACTGTTACCGAGAGAGCCTGTAATCTAGAGAATCAAGATGATTCATTTTGGCATTTTGGGGGGAAAACCCTGGATGGGTTTTACCATGCTCCCCTCAGCTCTTTCAGTATAGCAGTTGGGGGGCGAGTAGGGCTACCCCGAAGTGATATAATGAGACTGGATGGATCTGCTCTTTTTCACATCATTCCAGAGGATTTTCACAGTTCACACTGAGGGTTTTCTGAATCTCTGAAAAGGCAGGCCGGGGACGGAGTAATGGGATTGAGCTGTTTCTGACTTGCAAATGGTATGCGCTGCACCGCTCCAAGAATCGCTTTTTATCTCACCCCCTCCCTTCCTCTTTCCTCCATCATTCAGGGTGTGTGAAATTACAGCATTAAAGAAGCACGCATGCTGTTCTTCCCTCCTGGGTCAGTACGGGTTGTTGTTGGCTGTGGCAAAAGCAAAGAGCAGGGCACCGAGGGCGGGGGACTCGATGCAAGCGTCCGCATTGATTCAGTCTACGGCGTAAGTCGAGGAAGCGGTTCCCTGCGGGTCCTGCAAGAGTCCCAAGTGCAAATTTCACATGTACTTCCAGGTCACAGGAGCTATCAGACGAACTGGAACAGGGTTTTGAGCCTGCATATCAAGTCTTTTCACTGTGGTTTAGGGAGCTGGAAACCGATTAAGACACAATGCAGTGGCTGGAAGATGACTGCACAGGGCAGCACAGGAGTAGAGTCTTCAGAGATGCTGTCTGGCCGTGCCCTGTTACCAAGCTCACACTAATGGAAGAATACAGTCTTTCCCTAGTTACTGGGACAGGCTATGATGCTTCCATTGTTATGAGGCATTTGGTTGAAAAGCTAAGCTAAGTTCCTCTTGGAGGAACGAATTACTGGGCAGTAAGGGTCTCTCACAAAGTTGACATGGGACTCAAGAAATCGAATTTGGGGTAGTTCGCTTGTTTACTTGTTTATTTGATAGGATGCTTGATCCAGGCAGGAGAGTATGGTAGGGTTCTCTAATCTTATCCATTTGATCTATTTTTCTCTTAAGCACGAATGTTAGTAAATTATATATTGTCAGTGACCCTGGGGTGTGCAATCCCTTCTCTTTTAATACACTTTTCCATTCCGACAAGGGGCTTCAGTGGCTTGGAATAATCCTCTTCAACTGACAAAAGAAGCCCCAATTTCTAAGTTTTTAAACCGTTAGTGGCTGATCAGTTGTAACAAATACGCCGCCACCACTGCTCTACACCTAATGATTGAATTTTAAATATTCATGATGGATGGCTGTCTGTGTGTGCGCACGGAAATGACAGCTTCAACGCGCTTCTCACCAGGGCACCGTTACAGCAGAGGCAGAAGCTGCATATGTCAGATAGGTTTTTTTTTTTTTGCTGGCTAAATATTCCAGCCATTAAAAAAAATTATTCTATCGAATAGCTAGAGCAGCATTAGCATGTGAGATCTGTGTATCCACACACACAACAATGCTGAAATGGAAAGAATCCATCCCTTCCGCCTAGCCCCAAATGGCCTTTTAATGGCAGAGAGAAGCATTGGGCACATCAGCAATCCTGGCAGGGGCTATTCTGGAGTACTGTGGCTTTCTGCCATTTAAATGTTCGTATTTTTACTTATCTGAACTTAAAAAAAAAAATCCCCTACTAAACAACACATTATTTGTAATAAGACAAAAAGTTCATTAAAAAAAAAAATCCCAAGCTGAGCAAAATCACAATGCCATAATCAAATTCTGATCCAATCAAAATATTCTTAGGAAATACACACTCATGATGTAAAGTTATTAGGAAAAGAGAATAAGTTGTATCTAAGTTTTAGCTCTGAAATAGGTTACAAGTGGGGCTTTTATTTTTCTTTAAGACAAGAGAAGACAACCAGCTTTTAGAAAAACTCAATACAGAGGATATAGTAATAAGGAAAGGGACATATAAAATATGCAGATGTGGCAAAAGCGGCACTATTCCAGATGTGTTCTTTGGTCACTATTTGTGGCTCAGATTATAAATAAGAAAAATTACCCGAGTTGCAGACTGAGGGCAAGCCCCTAAGTCTGTCATTTCTCCCTGTCTTTCCTTCTTAGCAATTCCTACAGCCCCTTTACAACCTCCTTGGGCAACGTTCTTCCGGATGCTTATATTAAATCCCGCGGAATGTGCTGTTTCCTGACTGTCATTCTGATCACCTGATTTTCAAATGGATTCATGGTTAACAGTGTATGTAGGCATCCTGATCACAGACAAGGGCTTGGGAGGGAGAACAGCACAGATACCGTAGAGAGCAAAGCTAAACACACTCAAACTGCTCGTCCTGTTGTATTTACTATTCTAGGGACCGATGAGCTTTCAGGACCAGTAACTAAGTGGTTAGTTAGGAGGAAAACAGTACTAACTGCTTGCCTACGACCAGTCCCGAGGGTTCGAAAGGGATTAGGGTAAATACATTGAGAGGAAGGTTCAGCTTCTATTACACAGATGGGGAAAGTCATACAAGACCTGACCCCACAACCAATCCTTAGGCACACCATGGGTAGGTGCTGGGCTTGCGTCAAGAGTTTGAGATAAAAGGAAGCAAAAGCAAAGCTGGGGATGATGATGGTTAAAGGAACCTCTCTGAGAAAATCCCAACAACTTCAAATCTTGGATGGGAGACAGCTTGCGTTGTAACGCTATCGTACCTGCCTACTACACAAACCCAAACAGCTACTTAACTCAAGTGAAAATGTCATTGTTTATGTCGGCTCCATCTTATCAAGAGAGTCCTGCATGCTGCATTTGTGTTTCAGAGTAGTCCCTGGAAATATTACATGAAATTCAGAAGAATCATTTTTCCTATCATTGTTACCATTTTCAGTAATATTTGGTCTTGTGTCATGATGCATTCATCCCATGACTTACATCTGATTTACAAGAAAATTATCTTGGTATTGCTACCATCTCCTTAGTCTGCTTAAGATTTCCACTTGTTTAATAGCAAATCTTCTTTACATTGCGTATATCCCTCCTCGACTCAGTTTGTAGGTAGCTAGTTATGCCATACCTGGAACCAGAACAATACAAATAAAACTTAAAAGAAAGTGGTATTTTATGAAATCTAAACTCTATAGAATTCTGTATAAAAGAGTTATATAAACATTTAAATGATAGCGAAACAGTTTCTTAAGACAACTTCAAGCCATCATTATTGTCTTAGCACTCTGAATCTGACTACTCTCACTGTGTAATTAAAGCAGCCAGAAGTCCTGGCTTGTCAGGATCTTTTTGGCATACAGTAGCTGTTTAGGTGAACCCTCTGGGTAAGGCTCCCATGCATCCTCAAAGGTGTCCTGGTTTGGATCAGACACTCAGTGTCTTGGTCACGACTTTGTACTAGCTTATAAATGGGCTAAGCCGGGTTTCCAGTATCTGGTGCAAATTCGTTCCTTAACTTTATATTTCTTTGCTCCAAAAGGGTCTAACAACAATAAGGTTCTGTGTGTGTGTATGTGTGTGTGCGTGCGTGTGTTTGTGTGTGTGTGTGTGTGTGTGTGTGTGTGAGAGAGAGAGAGAGAGAGAGAGAGAGAGAGAGAGAGAGAGAGAGAAACTACAAGCTAAAGGCTAACGTCACACATGCCATCAGTTTCTCTCCCCTTTATTTTTGAGACAGGCTTCTCACTGAGCCTGGAACTCACTGACTAAGCTAGACTGTCTGGCCAGTGAACGTTGGGTCACTGCTTTCTGCCCTCACCAGTTTGGGGTCACAGACCCGAGCCCTAGAGATAGGATTTGACGTGGGTGCTAGAGATCCAAACTCAAGTGTTGTGGGATATTTGTACACTGTGTGAGGATATATTGCTGTGATTGATTTAATAAAGAGCTGATATGGTCAATAGCTAGGCAGGAGGTATAGGCAGGACTTCTGGGCAGCGAGAGAAAGTAAGAGATGAATCTAGACACCTGAGAGACACTAGGGAGACACTGAAGAGGTCGGACATATTGCACAAAGTAGAGGTAACCGAGTCACATGGCAGAATGTAGGTTAATCGATGCAAGTTAATTTAAGTTATAAGAGTTAGTCAGGGACAAGCCTAAACTAAGGGTCAAGCTTTCCTAATTAATAAGAAGTCTCTGTGTCGTTATTTGGGAGTTGGCTTGTGGGACAGAAAAAGTCTCCTTACACTCAAGTTTTTATGCCTGTGTGGCACGTTAACAATGGAGCCAACTCCCCAGTGCCTGAGAGCAGGCCTCTGAGGTTCATACGATCTCTGTCAGGGCAGAAGGTGGATTATTTCACAAGATAAAGAGAGTGCATGCTATCGAAGCATGGAATATGGCCGACCCTAGAGATCAGATCACCTATATCCTAGGGACCTCTTTCCAAACGCTGAGGGGTCAAGACAAGTTTATAAATTTCCTTCTGGAATCTTAACGATGACTTCATTGACAACTTAGGTCCAGGTTTCTTCTCTAATTACTCTTTTGTTGAACACAGGTGCCTTCTCTCTGAAGGTTCCTGTGGTTCCATATCTTACCACCTCTCCCCCGGGCATACATACATATATATATACACATACACCCACACATACCAGGGGTGAGGGAGGGTTTTTTGGTACAATGTGACTTCTGTGGGCGGAGCTTATTGACCCATGATCTGTGCTGTTTGACATCAGAAGTTCGATGTGTCATTTAGCCTGCCTTTTTCTGAACTTTCTGAGACTTTCCAAAGAAAGGCCATTTTACTTTGCCTTTGAAAATCTACTTTTCAGGGCCAATACCCCAAAACTATAAACTTTGTAGTTTAGAGACAAATATGGAAGAAAGGAACAGGAAGAGAAACCACTAGACTGTAAGAATACAGAATGTCTTCAGGGTTTTTTTTCTCTTTCCAAATGCTGAATCCCTGTTTATCCTTAGCAGTAAGAGAAGCCAGGCACAGCGGCATGGCTATTATCCCAGCCGTTGGGAGGTGGAGGCAGGAGGATCTCTGAGATTTCATGATTAACACGGATTACATAGGAAGACCTGATCCCAAAAACGAAACAACAACAAAAACAAATGAAAAATAACAAACATAAAACACTTCAAGGACTTGGGGGTGCCTCAGTGGTCGAGGGCTTGGCAGCACTCAGTAAGTTTGGGTTTGGTCTTTAGCACCACAAAACAAACAACAAAAACAACAGACAAACTTGAGCTTGAGCGAGAGCATGCACTGATGGAGGCTCTAAAGTAGAGAATGGATTTGAGGACCTGGGTTCGCTGGGAGGCATCCCCACAAAGGGTATAGGAGAACAAAGCCACATTGGTTTACTGAGCAGGGTAGCCTGCAGGAAGATATTCTCTGAGGAAAACCACGGCCACCCCTGAGTGGCTGACCACTCAGAGGCTGTTTCTATTAGGAAGAGACCCGAGCATTCTCTTGGGTGCGCAGCTGAGTGGCCACTGGTGGGAAGTGAGACCTGAGAGCTGCCCTCTCGGCTTTTACTACTGGAACCCACGCCTGAGACAACCAATTGACAGAGAGGGAGAGCCGAGTTTGCTCACAGTCAGAGATGGGTTCAGCCTGTGACTGGACTGCGCCTGTGGGGAGGCAGCACACTGTGGAAGACGTACCCAACAGAGTGATGTCGCTTAATTTAGGATCAGGAAGTGAAAGAGAATGGAGGTGGCAAGATCCCACAGTCACTTTTGACGTAACAGACACCCACCCCACCCCTTAAAAGTCCCAACATCTCCCCAGAGCAGCAATCTGGAACCAAGCCTTTACAAAGAGGCTTTGGGGACACTTATGATCCATAGCATAGCGGTTCATTTTCTTTTTCCCTCGCCTTCTGCCCCTCCCCCACCCTCTAGAGGTCTCATGTAGCCAGGCAGGCCTCGAATAGACTACGTATTCAAGGAGGACCTTAAACTTCATATCCTCTTCCTCTCCCAAGGGCTGAGACTGCAGACATGAACTGTGATATCTTGTTTGTAAGGTCCCGGGGACCAGACCCAGGACTTCCTGTTTTCTAGGCAAACTCTGTACCACCTAAGCTATATCCCTTACTCTGAGGGGCAGACTACAGTAGTTTCCAAGTGTAGGCTCTCTCTCCAAAACTATCCCAGGAGTCCAAAGACCCTGAGAACCTTGAGGCTTGCTATAGACTCCAATGTGAACATTAGGAAGATTGCATCTCAATCTGTTTTTGTTACTAGATGAGCCACAACAGGATAGCACAGACTTCTAACTACCACATCAGAAATCAGGAGCAAAGGAAGTGCACAGTTTGGAACCACAGGGATCATTCTGAACACGTATCTGGCACATTTGGTCAGGCTTTTTATGCCTTAGATAAAGCTCGCTGAAAACCCTGGGAGGCACAGCTCTCTGTGACTCTTCTCCCCGTCAACTATGCCCGTGTCCTATCCACAAAACAGAGCCGGAAAGGCGTAGATAGCACTATTGGCCTAAGGAAGTGTGAAATCTGCGTGGATAGCGTGGTTTCACTCCCAATGCCCAGTGCCAATCCATTCCAGAAATGCCACATCTACCATGGAAGATTCTCTCAGCATTTCGTATGGAGAGTTTTCTCCTCACTCCGCTCTTCTTTGGCCTGATAACCTTGGGAAAGTCTTGTGCTCTCTATTAAGGGCCTGATCATCCCCCCACCCCCGCATCGTGTAAGTATGTGGGGCACGTATGTGTGCATGTATGCAGTGCACGTGCGTGCTCTGTGCATATGGAGGCTGGAGGTCAACCTTGGGTGTCTTCCACTACTTTTCTCCGTCGTTTGAGGCACAGTCTCTCCTTGAAGCCAATGCTCACTGATTGGCTAGATTAGTGGGCCCAGAAGCCTGGAGAGCCACGTGTCTTCCTGTTATCTGGTGCCAGGGTTACAGAATTGTAACCACACCCAGATTTCATGCGAGTTTTGGGAATTTGAACTCAGGGCTGCACAGCAAGCGGGCACGTAACCCACTGGGTTGTCTCCGAAATTCTCCTTTTTATTTTCTTATTTACAAGAAGCAATGCATGTGGAAACAAATTCTTAATAGGAACAGACACTGTACAAGAATGCCACATTCCAAGAAACCATAGCTTCTCTTTCCTGATTATAGTCTACCTACAAGGGATAGAGAGACTTCGCAGCAGTGTTTATAAAATCAAACTAACAATGATCTCCCCTTGCTAAGCATACCCGTGTGTCCAGGGACAAACAAACACACTTTATCTTCTCAAATAAACAACAGGAAGGCTGAGGAGGTGGGGTCCTGAGGGTGTGTTTGCTGGGTACGATGGGGGAGAAAGCGGGAAGAAGATTTTAGAATTAGGGAGACAGATGGGAGGCTCCCAGAAGACAGAGTGTGCAAGGCTGAACCCAAGAACACAAAAGTGCTTGCAGGAGGCTCCTGATCATCTTCTTGATTCATCTCTCGAGTCAGTTGAGGATAACTGGGAAGGTCCAATGACCTTTGCAAGCTGATTTACTTGATGGGGTCTTTAGACAACACAGTTGGGAAGTCAGGAGATGCCGAGCAGAGCAGGGACAGCGGTACCCGTCTCAGGCTTGAGAATACAGAGTGATGTCTACCCCGCTTTAGTTCAGTGCCTAACATCTGGTCTGCACTCACGAGTTACTGGTGGTGTTGCTACTAATTCATGCTCGGTTCCCAGTGAGCAAACTGAAGGCCAGATGGGAATCAAGGCTACCTGACATCCATACAGATCGAATGACTAAAAAAAGGATGGATTGTAAACCCGGTCATTCAGCCGGGATTAAAATGAATGTCCCAAACTTATGCTAACCCTGATGTCCATGTGGCCCAAGGATGGGCATGTGGTGATGGACAGGCTGTGCTCCCAGAGCCCTCCTGGGACTGCAGAGTCAATGATGCTAAATGACCGAGCACTATACAAAACTATCTCTTCCATGGTCACGGCACCGTCAGAGACATCTTCATGGATAAACCCATGGAGATGAGCAACAGAAGAGGCCCAAACCAGAGTCCCCAGGTCAAGAAATGCATGTCTCAAGGGATTGCAGTGCAATGTCACTTCGAGTGAGTGTTTTCGAGAGAGCGAGGCCACTCCTGTGCTGCGTGTGGTGGGTATGTGGGCTACCTGAGGGTTTATCTAGATGGCAGCTGTCTTCCGGTAGAACAACCTGCTGTGTTGCTGGCTCTAGCCTAGGCAGGGAAGCACAGACTGACCCTAGGACATATGGCCACGGTTCTCCATCTCCCTCCACAGCCTTTTAACGTTTGCTAAGTCATCTATGTTCTCTCGCCCAGAAGAAAGGGAAACCAAGCTTACTTAATCACTACATCCATCCACGTTCAATTCGGATCAATGGATCTGAGCCTGGCAGTTCTGCATCTTAGGGGCTTTTTACCAGGAGAGTTGGGCCCCCGAGATGGCTGGGGCTTCGAGGAGAATTGTTTGAGGATGAATGGGGTGTAGCAGGAGCAGGTGTTATATATTAAGTGATCCCGTTCTCTTTCTATTTGAATATGAACTTCATCCTATGCTACAGCCTGGTAGGTAATGAATCTCAGGGTCTGACACTTCTGGAGGTCCTGGGCGAATGAAGCTACCGCAAGATAAAAAGCACTTCAGGCAAAGAGATGAAGCAATCTCAGAACAAAAAGTTTATCAATGTATATATTAGAGAAAAGACATCTGTCCCAGCAAACACGGCTTCAGGAATGTTTTACCGTTAGAGTCCCCTCTACATTCTCTTACCATTTTACCACATGCATACAAGATTTACCAGACCAGACACAGGCACATGCCTGCACCATGGCAGCCACTGGTCTCTCCATCTTTTGTTTTTTTAATTGCCCGAGATTTAACAAAGAAGAAAAAAAATAATCAAAACATGATGCTTCATAGAGCTAAGAGCTCAGGTTTTTGTGGCCGCCTTTATAAAGCGCATTTACGAACGCCATCTTCTCTTTGTCTCACTCTCCCAAGACTTCTATCATTCGGAGAGACTTGTTCAGGTTGGTGGGGAAGGAATTACTAGTTTTAATTTTCATCTGGCAGTAAAAAATTTTATGAGGCCATAGGAATACAAAATAAACTCATAATGAGAAAAATAATTATAGGCTGCTTCATGTAAGATCCTTATAAAAATGCTCATATCCCAAATTTAGGCTCAGGAAACTTGAATCACCCTCGAAGGCTGTTTACATTACACTCCTTCTGAGGGTGTGGCCACGTACTGTCTCTGCGGGCTGTGTGCCATGGAAGTCCATAGGCACTGGTCTCTTTCAGGGTCAGTTCATGTTACACTGCCACTGAGCATCTGCTTGGGGGCAACCTCGGGCCTTCTCTTTATCTCCAGATATCGGGGTTTAGTACATGTGTGATGGATGAGTGGAAAAGAAAACAGCAGAAAAAAACGGCCAAACGTGTGCTGGAACGGGGTGTGCGCTGCAAGCTGGAAGCCTGTTGGTCTGGTCGGAAGCTATTCTGAAGCAGAAAGGCGACCGAGGCTTTGACCACACGTGACGTTCACACTTTAATGGGAGAAGAGAAGAGGAGGATGCGGGAGGAGGAGCATCCTGATGGTGGAAAGTTATCTGTACGGATCGGCAATGCCAGAAGCTTGGGTGGACCTCAGCTCTCTCCTCCAGCTGACAGGCCTTCTGAGAAGTGAGCGGAGCTGCTCGGTCCATTGCCAGCCAGGAGAAACAGAATGAATGGCTTCATCCTGCTGGGCTCTGCACAGGCAGTGAGGTCCACTCCAAGCCACCTGTCCAAGTCCTGTGAAGATGCGAACGGGGCTAGTCGGGGCAAGTGACACAGAAGTCATGCAAGGCCTGCACCCTTCAAAAAGAAATCCTCCATTTCTCAACTCTGGGGGATACTGAGGTACTCTAGCATCCCATCCCACGGACCTAAAGGTTGTAAAACAACAGCCATAACCTTCGCTATGATTGAGGAATACAATCTGTAACTCTTTTTTTTTTTTTTTTTTTTGGTTTTTCGAGACAGGGTTTCTCTGTGGTTTTGGAGCCTGTCCTGGAACTAGCTTTGCAGACCAGGCTGGCCTCGAACTCCCAGAGGTCCGCCTGCCTCTGCCTCCTGAGTGCTGGGATTAAAGGCGTGCGCCACCACCGCCCGGCCACCATCTGTAACTCTTAAGAGACCACGACTTATTAATAGACCATATCTGAACGATATTTCATAACATTAACACATGCTTAAAGCAACAATAAATCTAACACACAAAGAAGAGGAAAGTCTGTGTCTAGTGTTGATGTAGTTCCAAATTTTAAATTCTAGTAGAGGGGAAATTAATGAAAACCACCAAAAGGAAAGAGAAACACAACATCAAAGAGGAGGATTAATTAGCGTAACCAAGTACTGTGATTTAAACAACACATGATGGGACCTGAAGCAGACAGGCCCCACAAACATCAGTAACATTAACACCAAAAAGGAAGGTGGAGGGTAAGGCAGCTTCGCTTCGGCAACTGGCTCACTGTGGGCAGGGACAGGCGGACATTTAAAGGAAGTTAATGGGGATGTGCAGGAGAGCTGTGCTTCTCTGGGCTGCGGGCATTCAGTAAAGATGGGGGTCTCAGCACCTGCAGATCCAGGAGACAGGCAATAGAGGAATGCCTGCCCCAGCACACGGTGGGAGTCTCCCCATGTTCTGCCACCAGGAACCTGAACGGAATAACTTTTCCTGAGAGTCTCATGCTGGGCCGGGCACTGGTGGCACGTGTCTATAATATCAGCACTCTGGAGGCAGAGGCAGGTACGTCTCTGTGAGTTCAAGGTCAGCCTGTTTTACAGTGTGAGTTGAGTTCCTGGATAGGCTCCAAAACTACAAAGAGAAACCATGTCTCAGAAAAACTGGGGGAAAAAACGTCTCATGTTGGCATTTAAGAAATCAACACAGGGCTGGGGAGATCCCTGTCAGAAGAGTGTGAAGCTCAAACACGGGACTGAGCTCTGATCCACAGAATTCTTATGAACAAAAGGTCACGTGTGGTGTTTGCACCCCTGTAATCCCAAAGCGAGGATGGTGGAGAGGAGACAGATCCTTGATACTTATTGTCCAGCCAGCCTGGTCTCTTATGCAAATCCCAGACAAAAGAGAGACCCTGTCTTAAAAGAACTGAGTAGTGACTGAAGAAGACATCGAGGTTCATCTCTGGCGTCCACGTGCATGGCCACACATCTGAACACACGTGCGTGTGCTCTCTGGCGTCCACGTGCATGGCCACACATCTGAACACACACGCGTGTGCTCTCTGGCGTCCACATGCATGGCCACACATCTGAACACACACACTTGCACTCTCTGGCACCCTCGTGCATGGCCACACATCAGAACACACACACGCACTTGCACTCTCTGGCGTCCATGTGCATGGCCACACATCCAAACACACACACACGTGTGCTCTCCTACAGGGAACAACTACACTGACAGCAGTTTCCCTGCTTATTCTCCCCGTCGAGTAGTCAGCCCCACGCAGCTTCACAGTTACAGAACGGCAGGGATGGGACATTAGAGGACATGGAGTCCACGCATCAATTCATCAAGTGGCCATCCAGCCTGTGGACCTCTAGTGACGAGGTCCTCATTTCCTCCTGCACAGGTTGCTACTACCATCCTTGAGCAGCTGTGAATATTAGCTCATCCTTCCTGAGACAGAGCCCAAATTTGTCTTCCTGATGTATCCACCTTTGGCCCCTGGGTAGAAAATAAATCTAACGCGCCTACGATATGAGAACCTTTCATATTAGAAAATGCTATTATGCACTAGCCGAGTCTTTGCTACTTCAGGCAAAATACGCTCGATTCCTTTAACCTTTCAACACGTGATCTTAAGTTTTTCAACTTGGGCAGTTACTTTCTTCCTTCCAGCTCAGTCCGGTTCCTGCGGCTCTCCGCTAATGTGTGACATTTCCTGGACAAGGGTCTCCCAGTGAGACTTACTGTATATTCGCATCAAGCTGAGCAAAGCCCTTGCAGCATTTCCTGAATAAATCCAGTGTGAAGACCCTTGACACACTGATCTTAGTGCTGGCAAGCCTTCTGCGTGGCATCACCGCCCTTCCTATATGCTGCCTAAGAAGGGAGGGGTCAGCCTCACATCCATTCCTGGTACACTGATTTTTGGTCGGTTCCAAGCTGAAAGTATGTTTTAGATCGGTTTTCCTCCTATCAGTGAACTGTATTAATTCCTGTCAGTCTCATGTCAGGTTCGACTAATAAATGTGCCCTTATAACTCAATACCTGTAATTCATACAAATATTTGCCAGGATATTACTAAGGCTGGCTTGCCCGGTGACTCCTAACCCCCTTGCTGTTGTTGTAATGCCAAAGGAAATGATTGTACTTAGTCAAATTGCAAGATTTCATTTTTAAAAGGCACTTGCTCCCTGTCGGTTTGTCGAACGCTAAGTCTGTGAGACACAATCAAAACCACCAAAAGACAGACTGGGTTCTGAGCTGGGAGGGTCTGAGGTGGCGTCCATGCTGCTGGCAGTTTCAGGGTCCTGGGTAGACAGCCTAGGCAGCTGTTCCGCTCAGTGCTCACGTGCGCCTTCCTCCTTTAGCAGATGCTACTCTGCTCCCCACGTGCCAGCCACACTGAGCACACCCAGGAGGTAACACCTTCCAGACTAGAGAACTAACTGGGCATGAAGAAACCCAGAAAATGAGCCACCATCAGGATGGGAAGAAACCATTACTGGACCAGGGGTAACTAGAGTGAAGCTTTTGAAGGTGACAGGTTCCCTCCAGGGCTGTCATCCGGAAATAGGAGCAAAACAAAGGGAATCTGGGGCAGGCTACTCTACACTCTTGAACACGTGCTATGGATATAGACCCATGGATAGATATACACCTGCGTGTCCTCACAAACACACACAAGATACATATGCACAGTAGACGGCCTCGAATAAATTAGAAGATCATCCTCTTCCCTGGAAGACCTGAAACCACAACACAACACATGCCCCATCTCCAGCCTTGACCGTTGGCTTCTCTGTTGTATTTCCTGGTGGCCACGACCAGGTCAGGCTGGTTAGGACATCACTCCTGCCCTGCTCTCTCAATCCTCCCAGAGAACTTCATTCTTGGTTTTAACCTCCCTGTTTACTCATTAAAAATACAAAACAAAACAAAAACCTAAAAAGTAAAATAAACGTTTTCTGAGACAGGGTTTAATGTATCCCAGGATGACCTTGAACTCAATAAGGATTTGAGAGTTTCTCTAAACTTCTGATTGTCCTGACTCTACCTCCTGAGTGCTGAGATTACGGGCATGCATCACCATACCCTAGTGTTGGGTGGGAGGGGTTGAAAGCTGGGCTTTAAGCATGCTAGGTAAGAAGTCAACTGAATGATGAATGAACCACACCCCTCCCAGACAACCTCTCCCCCCATTTTCTCTTTTCCCACCCAGTCCTTTCCCAAAGTTACATTTCCACAATGGTTCACTCTTCCCACCCAGGACACTTCTCGGCACGTGATGCTATCTCCTCTCAAGCATTATCTTAGCTCTTTGTCATTTTCATCCTTGTTTCTCCAGCCTCGCCTCACATTCAGAATTATCAAATACCCCTCCCCCATCACTCAGAATGCCACTGTGCCCAGTATCACAAGCCTTATAACAACAACAAAAAGTAATAAGATACTATAAATTCCCCCATTACAGACAGGAAATCTTCACACTAAACTCATAACCTGACATTAAAAGTTGACCAAAGTGGCTCTTCTGTGACCCAAGGGCAAGTCCCCTAGGAATGTCAGTCAGGACCCACCGTCCAATAGTTCCTTCCCATGTTCCCTACTGGTTTCAGACACTGCCCACTCGACAAGCCTTCAGGGTAGTTAGTTACTTTTTCCTGAAATGAATGTGTTCATCTCCCTCCTAGACGCCCTTGCTGATTCTACTACAGAATTAGATACTTATTGGCTGTTTGGACCAATGCTTCTCTTAAGCATCACCAGAGATCTCGGCAGATACTGCTATCTTGGTTTCCTTCAGAAATGAGTTCACTGGGCTAGGATGTGGCCTGGGCTTTGATATTTTCAAATATTCCAGACTATTCTGAAAGGCAAGCAAGTGTGGAAGTCACCATGTTAGGCACAGAAGTCCCTTGTGCCTCTCTAGTCTCCCCTACTCTAAATCCGGCTGCTGCTCCACCCATCTAGTCTGACAAATTTCCACATCTTTTGATAATTATCTCCCACCTTCCTCTCCTCCGGCGTGCCTAACTGGGAGGCAGGTCTTTAGACGGGAGATAACCAGGGAAACTACGTAGGGGCCTCAGTATCTCTTCATCTTACCATCAAAATGTCCCTTGTAGCCAAACATCATTGAAGTGGCAACTGGCTGGTCCCATGAGATTAGAAACCAAGATACCAGCACACTTTCTCAGTTTGTTTCACTGTGGATTCACGAAGGGGCTACAGCATCAAAATGTCTGACATCACTGAAAGTCCACTTGTGCTGTGGTTTCGAATCTCCAGTCCGCATGGGCTTTTCTAAAACGTCTACGATTTGGATGTTCTAAAACATCCCATGAATATGTCATCTAGCTCATGGATATTTGTGAAACTTTCCTTAAAAATCCACAAAACTGTGCCACTGAACTCGTTCGGGGCCAGCCGTCTTCAGTCTCTTATTTGAACGCAGGTTTTGCTTTCCTAAGTAAACGTCCATTAAATTGTCTGCGTCTCTTGAATGAATAATTTCCTCCGGGAAGACAAGAACTGAACCTCGAACATGCCCACTCATGTAGCTCTGTACCCATGCCTGCGGTCCCGTGGGCTACATGTGATCTGGCTGTTCCCCAGCTTTGCTGCTTGAAAGTGGATCTGCCCCTTTCCTGAATCTGTATCCAGGGCACAAGACCCGGCAAAGGAGACGGTTTGTAGTCCAACACAGAGGGATGAATGGGTGGCTGGATAAATGGTGGTAAGTCTGTGCTTGTCTACACAGGAAGAGGAAGCAGGGGCTCTGGAGACCAAACTCGAAGCCCCAGTGATGATTCTAGGATGCGACGCAATAGAGACCAGGTGGACGGCAGTCATGCAGACCTGATAGGGGACCAGCAAGGCAGCAGATCCCGAAGGATGAGCTAAACCACTGTGAGGCTCATTCACTCTCTCCCTGACAAGCCTGCTCCTGATCCTAGCCTTACGTTCAGAATTGCTGATTGCTCACAGCTGGCCAGCGGGCTTTCCTTGGGCTCAGTGATGAGCTCCTGCACACCGCAAGTCAACTGTCTACTCTGCTCCTACGGCTGCCGCTGGCACGTTTGGGAGGGAGGGACTGGAGGAATTTCAAGCAGCTCACTTCTGAGCTGACAGTGGATGAGGCTAAGCATGGGCAGGGGTGCTTTTAGGACAACGGAGAACTCTGTGTCTTGATTTGTGCCACAAAGCTTTACTTTGGTCCTCCCACTTATCCCTCGTAGATCACTTGGTGTTTTTGTTTCTAAAACGAAATAATTTGGGAAATGGAGACAGATTCGAATGTTGAGTTACCACTAGGGTTTTCTGCAGCTCTGCACAGTATATTTGGGCATGACTGAAAATGCCTATTCTTGGGCTCTACAAATAGCATAACTTGAAATGCAGTAGTTAGCCTTTCTCCATTTGGCTAGACCGTCGGTGAGCTGCTCCAACTTCGCTCTTCTATACAGTTATCCTCTCTTTTTGCTGTTTCGAGAATTAACGTGAACCTTCCCTTCTGTCCTTCTCTGGGGGATGTGACCAGGTGGGATGTGTGTTCGTGAATGAGAATGGGGCCAGCATCCAGCAGGAGGGGAAGGGTCAGAAATAAGATGGAGCCAGATGACCTTGGGAAGAATTCATTACCATCATCCCTGCTTTTAGCTTGCGAGCCATCATTCTTGTGCCTTCATATTCCTTGCCACTGAATTACAGAGCCTCTTGGCCTCTCTAAAAGTGTCTTTTGTTCATTCTTTAACTAAACACAGTAGCACATGAAGAGGCTTGATCTCTGTAGAGCTGGGCTGGGGTCTTCTTTCTTTTTTCTCCCTTTGCCCTCCCACCCCTCCCCCAACACAAACTGAGTATCTTGATGACTGTGCTTCAATCTCCCACCCTCTCTTGAGCTGTGCTTCTAGGATCCTGGCCCTGGCCACCTGCTTTAGACACCTTGACGGACCGGGCCCTTTTCTGGCTATGGTCTGCGGGGTCCAGGTAGGAGACTTTGTCCCCCCTTTCAGACCATGATCGGGATACGCCAACCCCTCTTCTCTACAAGTCTGCTCCCTGAGGTCTGCCCTTTGCCACTGGCAACATAGGCATCACTAGCCCAGAATGAGACGGTGTTTGTGATGGACCCTGGAGTGGGGGAGGCCTCTGTGGTGGAGCAGGGAGCCAGAGTAGTCCAGTGAAGCTCTGGGCATGCCTTTCACATTCAAAGCTGGCCTTGGCTGGCTCTATGAAGGTAGATTTGTCAAGGACAGTCAGCTGAACAAACTTTACTTAATGGGGTTTCGGCTCAACACATAAGGATGAAATACAAGGTATATGGTATTTGTACTCCTGCCTTGGCTTCCATAATGTCTGGGACATGACTGTCTTGCTCCCCTTCCCCTTGTGCCCCCCCCCCCCAGCAAGGTTCTCACGTGCCTGCTGAGAACATTACTATGGATTCTGGACTATGAGAACAGAACAGCCAGGGCCAGGATTTTAAGCCCCTTTCCTGTGGCCCATCTCCTCCAGCCCTCCCTGGTCAGTCACTGACAAGGCCCAGTGGTTAACTGGTAAACAAGAAAGAGAAGTTGCTGGGTGTCCCCAGAGAGATTTTCATGGCGCCTGGGTGCTTTCAAGCCAGCCTCTGCCCAGTATGGAATCCATCCGCAGCACTAAGCACAGACACACGGTGACCTCTTTTTTTCTCTGTATTGATTTTCCTCTCTTCATCGCTGTGTTATTTCACCCCTCTTTTCTGAGCCGTGCTTCAGACGGAGCGAGAGACTGTGATGGAAGCCGGCCAAGCAAAGACGAAGGGTGGGGGAGCCGCTGGCAATTCCAGTTTGACGCTAATGATTTGTGTACAATTCAAGGTCAGAGAATGATACGTGAGGCTTGCGCGCCCACCCACACAAGCATACACAATTTAGGACTTGATTATATCAGCATATAGTGCTAATACATCTCACACCGCCTGTTCACTTGACTCTCCAATTAGAAAGGAAACGCGGAGGGCAGGGACCACACGGGAAGCTCGCATTGTTCGCTATCACACCCACCCTCTTATTAGGCGCATAATAGGCATTTGATAAATAAGTTTGGCTAAAAGAGGCTTGCCTCCGTTAATGAAATAAATGTGTTCTTGCAATGTTCTGAATAAAGTGAGTTCTGTAAATGGGATCTGATTTTAATGACACTGGGAGGCTTGCAACAGGAGCGTGGTGATAAATCCTTTTACAAACCAAATAATCATTACGTTCGGATTGCCATAGATGTGCTTTACCCTCTTGGACCTGACCCAGGGGACTTCCACCTGTGACCTACGAGTCTCTCATAACTGCATCCACATTCACCCAGGGAAGGCATGCAGACTTGGGGTTATTTTTTCCCTGCAGCTTTTATTGTATCCTCAAAGAGATGTG
Organism: Chionomys nivalis; assembly: GCF_950005125.1. Classification (NCBI taxonomy): domain Eukaryota; kingdom Metazoa; phylum Chordata; class Mammalia; order Rodentia; family Cricetidae; genus Chionomys; species Chionomys nivalis. The sequence goes on along the minus strand of NC_080109.1, from coordinate 24,581,207 downwards.
CTACTTTTATTTCCCTTCACACACACACACACACACACACACACCCACACACACACACACACACGCACGCACGCGCACCATCACTCCATCTCAGTGTAGTCTGGGCTGGCCTTGAGCTCATGGCTCTCTAGCTGGAGTCTCCCAAAGGACTGGGATTACAGGCACGAACCACCACACCTGGCTCAAGCAATGTGCTACTTACAACACAAGAAGTCATTAACGCATGGGAGACTGTAGTGGATCTATGAGAAGTGGCATTTCATTTGTATTTTAATAAATAAAGCTTGCCTGAGGATCAGGAAAGTAAAACAGCCACACTGGCCAGCCTTACAGACCAGGCAGCAAGGACACACGCCTTTAATCCCAGCAGCCACAAGGTCACGCACCTTTAATCCCAGTAGCCACACTTGTTTACCATAGAACCCAGGCAGTAGTGGTGCACACCCTTAATCCCAGAACTAGAGAGGATTACAAACGGGAGGAGACAGCTCTCAGTCTCAGTCTTATTTTGAGGTTTCCTGGAGGCAGGATGGCCATTTCGGACTGAGGTAGAGGTAAGAGCCAGTTCGTGGCTGTTTTGCTTTTCTGACCTTCAGGTTGAACCCCAATATCTGTCTCTGAGCATTTATCAACCGTGCTTCATCTACGTTTCCTGAAAATAATGTACAAGTAAAGAGAAAACAATAGTCAAAACTAACAGTTGTTGATCTTCTTTGGCATATAAAAGAACGGATCGCATATGCAACGTTTCCTTCAAAGACAAAGAAACTGGAGACTTTACCCTCAGGCATGCTGTTACTAGACATTGAGTGTGAGATTTGAACCAGGTATCTGCTTCCAAATCTGGACTCTTTTCAGCAAAATAGTTTCTATGTCTCCAATCTTATTTAAAATGACAAGAACGATCGTGGCAATGAGGAATGATTAAGTCTGAGACTATATTATTGCATCTGGGGCCTGGAATATGGCTTAGTCTGTAAAAGTGTTTGCAGTGTAAGCCTGAGACCAGAGTTTTATGCTCAGAACCCATGTGAGAAAAGCTAAGCACAGTTTATAATCCCGCGTCATCTCACGTACTTGGGAGGCAGAGGCAGGCTGATCCCTGGGGCTCTCTGGCCAATGTGCCGAACCTATTTGTGAACTTCAGGCTACTGTCTTGAAACAAACAACAAAACAAACCATAAAAACACATGAACAAACAAGAACCATGGTGGGGAATTGGAGAAATGGCTTGGAGGGGAGGGAGCATGTGCTACATAAACATACAAATATTCCCAGAATCCATACAATTGCTGAGAGGGCCTGACAGTCTGCCCATGAGTCCAGCACCAGGAAGTCAGAGGTGGATTCTCCTAGCAGGACTAGCCACGTTAGCAAATTTTGGGTTCAACTGAGAGTCACTGCCTTGAAGAAGAATGTGGAGAGAGTGATCAAAAAGATTCCTGACATTAACCTCAGGCTCCCACACACTTAAATTCCTATCCTTCCCCACATACATGTAAGCACGCATACATGAGCACATACACAAACATGCTTAGAATAAGAAAAAAAGATGTGTGGATCCTGAGCAGTGACCTCTGAGGTGGTCCTTTGGTCTCCATATATGCCCCCCCCCATACATGCGCATACACACACACACACACACACACAAAATTCCGCCTCTCCAGTGAGTACATTATATTTGTGTCGTAAGTAAGAAGGTAGAAGTTAAAACATATGGACCTCAAGTGCTGAATGCTTTTTCAGCACACTCGAGGTCCTGCATTTGACTTCCAGTAAGACTATAGACGTCAAGCGAGACAGTCTGGACATCTGGCTAGTGAATGGGCGAATATTTGAATCCTGGTACTTGTTTTGGCCGCGGCCACTGCTCACTACCCTCCATAGGCGTTTATGGATGGGATGCTCCGACTTCCTGGAGGTACATACATAATCAGCGTTCTTACTCCTGGAACCAACACACAGCATCATGACTCTTCTGGGACTGAGTTCTTTCTCTTCATATCCTTTAGAGACCATCCTCCAAGCATAAACAAAACACTTCTTCCTAAGGATGAGTTAGGTGGTGTATGAACCCCACCCCATGTGTATGTGTGTGTGCATGACTGTAAAGTAACCATATGGGGGACTGTTTCGGACAGGGTACAGGATTCATCTGATATGAATCCATTTCATTCTATCACCCACCTCAATACTACAAGAGTAAACTAATGTGTGAGATGCTGCTAGCTCACTGAGAGAAAACAACACTGACCTCTAGGCTGAACATATAAACCTGAAGATAGTTTCACACAGAAGGGAAGGAAAGTCTGGTCTTGTACTGAAAGGGCCTGAGTTCAATTCAAGTTGCTCCTCTGCCTTTTACTAGCTAAGCACCCCTGGGGGAAAGTCACATGACCTTCCTAAGCCCCGACCTCCTGCAGTACAAAGGAGATGATGTCTTCATGAGGGAGTGAGAATTGAGGAACTAGGTAGACTTTCTGCCTAACTTTGTGTTTAAAGAATGGGATATACAAAAATAACGAATCGGTTTGTTTCTCCAAACAGGAGAAATGATTCAAACACATTTTTCTTCTCTGTGAGGGCTGCTACTGGGTCTGGAAAGACACACCATTCTTACAGTAAAGCTACAGGAAGCAAATGCTAAAATAAGTCCCTTCCTGTACACAGGTTTATCCAAATTTCCTTCCCAATTTTATTTATTACTGTTGACATTTTATTGCTTAAAATAATCTTGTGTGATCCCGGGGGAGCCACAGAAAGGGTGGGGTGCTCTTTCTTACATGTCAACATTGGAATAAATTGTCTCAGTCTCGTGTTTGTGTGGGAAGTATGGCAAGGAACCGGCAGATGGAAGCCCTTGTGCGATGCCGCAGTTCTGCCTCATCACCATGAGAATAGGTAAGACAAAACCTGCAAAAACCTTAGCTTGCAGCAAAGACGGGGTGAATGCTGGCAGCAGAGAAGAAGCATGTGGCTGCTCACAAGTTACTGGGGACTTAGCTCCTCCATCTCTTGACCAGCAAGCCAATGAGACCCATGGAGCCGGGGAATCAATGTTTTCAAGGCCCCATGGAACTCAGCTTTCCAAAATCGATGATTTGTTGTTGTTGTTCTAATATGCAGTGTCCTTCTGTGAAAATGACAAGGAGGCTGTGGCACCTTTAGGATGCTGCAGACAAGAACTCTTTATCTGGAGGGAAAGATAAATCTAGGAACCTGGGTAAGAGGCATGTGAAAATACTTGCCGAAGTCAGGCTGGAAAGTATTCACCCTCAAACACGTTGGTATTGCTTCCTCCATGACCCTAAGAATTACAGACCAGAAATACAACAGCACCCATAGGCACACATGACCCTAAGAATTACAGGCCAGAAATACAACAGCACCCATAGGCACACACAGCCACCACACTCTACCCGAGTCCAACAGAAAATAATAGTATTTATTGAAAGCAAGACATCTACCTGGTAGGTGAGATGGTGGGAAGAGTGAAGGACAAAGACAGAGAAGGGAATATAGAAGTCTTTTCCGGTCTATCCATGGCATTCTAGCGGAAGCGCTAACATCCAAGGCACAGGTGGGAAAATGAGGCCAGTAAGGTAGCTGACGTCAGGTGGCTTTCTCCACCCATCATCCTCCACGGGCGTCCACACGGAGGCAAACCTGCACGATGTTTTTGAGCTCAGATTTGGATTTAAAAGCCTTTTCTTTGGGGCCTAGGTCTGGAGCTGACTCTACAGCCCTGGACAGTCTTCTTAATGCTTGACGCCCAAGTTTCAAGATCACAAAGAATTCAAGTCAGGTGCGTAGCACAGTTATTGGCACCAAATATTTTAGCAATATGCCCCTCACTCTGTATCGGTGTTCCTGAACCTCGGCATTGCTGGCATGCTGAGTAGACAATTCTTAGCTGTGGGAGCTGTCTTACACGTGAATAATTGGTAGCATATCTGATTTCTACAGACTAGATGCCAGGAGCAGTCTTAATGTCCATGTCCCTACAGAGGTAAAAATCAAAACTAATTCCATATAGTGTCAAAGGCGCACTGGGTAAAGAACACGGCTTTGGTCCACTCAAGTGCGGAAAGATGAGAATTTCTCCCTCCTTCTCTTTGACAAAGATTTTAATCTCTACTCAGACGTGTAAGAAATTATGTAAATATAGTTACCAGGGTCTTAGTTTCCTCATCACGAAACCATTAGTTTTAGGCTCGCTCTTGTTTTAAATTCTGACTCTCAAGATTCTCTTCCTAGCTCTCTTTTCATCAAGGACTTGAGATACTGTATCCCTAATTCAAACCTTTACAAGTAATATGCAGTTTGCTAGAAAACTCCAGAAATTCAGATAGGTAGGAAAAATGAAGGAAAAGACAACAAAGATACAGAAAATAAGGAAAAAATACTTATAATCTACCTACTCAGAACTAGCGATTTTTAAAAAGACATGTGTGTATACAAAGATATAAAAAATACACATGCACATATATATTCATGTAACACACATCCCATATATTTCTTATTGCTTAGCATTTATGTCATTAATAATTCTAGCTAAACCTATATTTTTATATTTGTGGTACTAGTCTGTTCACACACACACACACACTACACACACATATTTTCCCCCTCATATACAATAAGTAATAACTGCTCAAAGCGGGTTTGCATAGAAGTGATGATTATGAGATCCATACACAGCCCTTTCTTCCTTCATGGAATTTTGGGCTTAACTGAATACACTCGCAAGCCAAATAACGTTGATGGCTACTCCCTTTGGCCAGCTCTCCTTCCCCAGCAAAGGGGCCATCATCAGTGTTTCAAGCCCACTTGGTGTCGAAGTCAAATGAGACTATCTCCCTTTTACACTTAATGCCACGCAGGGCCGCTTCCCTCTTCTGGGCCCGTTTCTTTGGATCTATATCCAGGGTCACATGCAGTGGGGTCCCAATTATTCTGTTCCAGGTGTGCCGTATCCTAGCGTCTCTCCTGCCAATCACTTTGATCAAGACAGGTCTCAGCTCCTTTTGGATGCCTGAAATGGCTGCCCACAGCTATTTGGATCACAAACTAGATTTTAGTCATGAGGGCTGGAGGCTTCCTCCTCCACGCTAGCCCACCTAAGACCTCCTTGCTTGCTTCTCTGTTCACGCTTCTTATCCTTTATGCCCCACTTCCCAGCCCACTGCTCTTCTACACCCCTTATCCGTGAGCATTCCCTTCAAAGTTAGGTGAATCCAAATCCAAGCCCACCCAGCACTGCTATCTCTCAAACAAGGAAAAAACCAGAACATAAATAATTGGACATTTCAGTTGGCACTGCAGCCAATTATCGGTTGTATTAAGATGGCACATCTTTGCGTTAAAGATTATCAATCATTTTTTAATTTATTCAAAACGGCACTTGAGTGTTCACCAAATTGGTGAAGTGTGCCAACGTCAGGTTAACCATTTTGTCGTTACAGTGTCTCCAATCCCAGCCTATGCACAATTAGACTTGATCCAAAAGAGAGCTTGCTTTTTCCATGAAGAGACGTGCAAAGGAAGAGCCCTGGATTACATTATTAGAGCTTGTGGGTGGGAGAGTACTTCAGAACTCCAGCGTTTGCGTACATGGCAAAGAGCTCTCTGTTTGACCTCTAGCACTGAAAAACAAAAATAATTTAATCACTGTATCTCGGCTAACATGCCACTCTTGAATATAAATAGGCGTTTCCATGCTGCTATCATTTTATGAAATCTTTTAAATCCAGCTTTTAGGAGAGGATAAATTTCTTAAGGGCAGGGGCCATGCCTTTTGCTTCCTCCGTGATGCTGGCAGTGATGGGAACACAGCTGGGTGTGCAGTTAGTTGGTCCTGGATGGATGTTGCTAGGTGATTTGTATTTGAAGAAGAAATGGAGAGAAAAGCCCTGGGGCTCGGAGGGTTTGTTTGCATGCATTTTGCTGAGAATGAACACAAATGTGGAGAGAAATGAGTGTGTGGCCAGCATGGAGGCTTTGGCCCAGGAACATTCAGAACCAGGAAGTTATAAACATAACTAAGAGCCTTAGCCTGGAAAGCAGAGGACAAAGGGTAAAAGCCATAAACACCTGCAAAACTGAGATGGCAAAGGGAAGGATTCTTAAAGGGGAAATGGAAAAGTCCTGTCGATAACTGACGGGTGTGACTAAGAAACAAAGGTTCTCTCAAGTTCTGTTTCCTGCTTTAAACAAAGGTAATGGTTTCACATTTAGCCGTAGAATTATATTCTGTACTGTGAGGCATAATTTCGATGTCAGGCCTGAAGTTGCCTGAAGAGAAGGAATTAAAAAATCATAGCACAGTTGGTAGGTGGTGGTGCATACCTTTAAACCTAGCACTCAGGAGGCAGAGGCAGGAAGATCTCTGCTACTGTGGCCAGCCTGCTCTACAGAGCTCCAGGACAGACAGGGTTACACAGAGAAACCCTGTCTTAAAAAACAAACAAAGAAATAACAAGGAGGTGGGGGTGGGAGAAAGAAGGAAGGAAGGAAGGAAGGAGGGAGGGAGGGAGGGAGGGAGGGAGGGAGGGAGGGAGGGAAGGAAGGAAGGAAGGAAGGAAGGAAGGAAGGAAGGAAGGAAGGAAGGAAGGAAGGTTGGTTCAATCTGTTTAGAACCAGTGGCTCTGTTCACCCCAAGCGAGCCGGCATGCCCGCCACTGCCCGCTCAGATCTCCCCTTTTGGAGCCCTCGTTTACCAACACCACTTTATGAAATGTCAAAAGCCATCGTGGCAATTATGGTGTCCACAAATTCTTGACATTCTCCTCTGAAGGGAGAATCTAATCTCCCTTCCCCAGGGAGTAACTGGCCTTTATTATTTTGCTGCTAATGAATGGAATAATGAAGAAAGTGAAGGTGTGTGACCTTGATACGATCTCACGATAGCCACCGTGGCCTCCTCCTTGATCTCTCTTGAATTACCCTCTCCCCTAGATCTGGAGAGCAGCCAGGGAATCGGTCCACTCTGGAACGCACTAAAGCTTCTATGCTGAAGTCGTTTGAGGGCGTTATGAAGGAAGTGGATACTCGAGCCCCAGAGCATCCAAGAGATGAACTCAGTCTCAGTGCCAGCTTGAGAGAGACCTGTGAGAGACAGAGCCAGGAACTCCAGACACACGGCTCCTGCACCACTCCACTCCTTCACCTAGGAAGCTGCAGAGTCTGCAGTATAATTCGTTATACAGCAATCCATAAAGAAGATATTTTCCAATAAAGCTCTCTCTCTCTCTCTCTCTCTCTCTCTCTCTCTCTCTCTTTGAGCTTGAGTTTTAGATATTTTTTAAAGTACTTTAAAGTTTAAAAAAGATAAGTGTTTATTATTTTGGAATACTTACTTACCTGCTTTTAATAAATCTAAAAGTTTAAATGTGCTTGCTGTCAAAACTGACAGCCAAGGTTCTATCCCAGGATGCACATGACTGAAGGCGAGAACAGAGTTCCACAGCTACCCTCTGACCTTGTCATGTGTGCCATCACATGTCTGTGTGTGTGTACAATCATGCAGGCACACACACATACACACAATAAATAAATATCAGAAATAAATACAAAATTTAGAGATTGCAAAGGGTGAGGTGAATTAAATCCCACTCTCTTTTGTAACTCCTAATTTTAATAAAGACAAGTGACTTTTCTTATATAATGAGGTTCTACAAACATCTAGGGAATGCATCAAAGGGTATGGAATTATTTTCATATGTTTGAGATGCTTTCTGCATTTGATATCATCTAAGTGATACCAAAAGGCATCATTTTCTTACTAAATGGTAAATAAGTAATTTTTAGTTTTGACAGTAGTAGAAGTAAGAAGGGACAACCTTATAATAGCCAAGATGAGGGGGAAAAAAGACATAGCCACCATTTTGTGGCCTTCCCGAATGATTTTCCCATATTTATGTTCACATTTCCTCTTGAACTTTTCCTTCTGCTGTGCTCGATGTCCAGACTACAGTCAGATAACGAACGCTTAGTGAATGAGTGAAGCCATCTTTAAGGAAAGCGGAAGCATACCCACACATTTTCTTAGAGAATCTGAAAGATGCGTCGATCACAGGAAGTGATTCCTATCTTTTTAATTACAGGTGAAAACACACAGAATGCATGCTAAGGGCTTGTTATGGTTTGCATGGGAAAAGCCCACCATTTGGCTCACGTGTTAGGACATTCGGTATCCAGCCAGTGGTATTGTTTAGGAGTTCGGAGAATCTGGAGAAGGTGGAGCCTTAGAGGAAATGCATCACTGATATATTTCCCATCTACTCTGCCTCTTGGTCCATCAAGATACAAGGAGACGACTGTGTATACTCCTCCCACCGTGCAGCTGATGGCTACAACATCTGCCCTTCTACCATGGGCTGTATCCCTTGTTAAACCATGATGTCATAGCCCTTCCTAAGGTCGCTAGGATCAGACATTTTCTCACAGTGGCAGAAAAAGTAACTCACGTGGGATGGGACACCATCCTAAATGCTTTATAGAAACAAGTACCTAACTGTTCTCAAAACGCCATTATTATTTCTGTGTCCTAGATGAGAACTTCAAGTTCAGAGAGGATCTGTAAACTGCTCAGGGTCTGGTCCTGCAGATGATAAGGTGTCAAGCGCTGGCTTCAGGGCTGGTTCTGACTCCACACGACGTCACCACCCTATCCAGTCTGGTCCTTCTCCTGCTAGGCCACACCAGGAAGTTCCCAGGTTGTGAGAAGGTAGAGGGGGAGGGAGCCCTCTCCTCAAAACCTGCCTCTGTGGTTTAGGGGAATTGTGTTTATTCACGAGTCTCTCTCGCTAGACCGCCAATTTAACACTCTGCCAACTGGCCAATTATTCACATTCATGTAGAGCTAAGCGGGAGTCCCTCCAGCTGCACACCTTTCTTGCTCAACATAATTAATGAAGCTCATCAAAACCCTGGAAAACAAGCCCAGCTCACCAGCCCCTCTCACTGATTTGTTAATAGGGGGTCAGGTGTCCCTGATCTCATCCCCGCAGGATGTTGATGTGGCCCTAAGGCTGCTCACAAACGGTGTGTGTTGATGACTAGGTGCGGGCCAGAGAGGGGTACTGCTTATCAGAAAGTAGCTAGGTTATCAGAGGCTCATGGGATTGTGGCAGGATCTGAACAGCTCAGGTAAATTATGATGACGCAGCTCAAGATGGCTGGGTGGAGGGTACCGGGGAACAACCGTCTGTCTATTGCCAGTGGTTCTGGATGACAGTCTTTAGAGGGTGATGCAGAGGCTCACAGTCAACAGAACATTTTCACATCATTTCGCCTCGGCTACTGAGCACTGCCTTTCTGGTCGCAGGGCAGTTGCTTCTGATGTGTTCCTACATCTTGCTGTCCCTCAGGGGCTGCCACCCACAGAAGGCCGGGGAGCTCTGGAAATGCTGCTGATCTAAACGCAGTATGCTGTAAGTCTAAAGAACACATCCAAGCTTCAAGGTTTGCTAAGAAAAGACTATAACATAGCGTTCATTTTTACTTAAATAACATATTGGAAAAATTGTATTTAATATAATGTGTTAAGTGACAATACATTAAAATTAGTTTCAACAGTTTCGTTTTTACCTTCTGTAACACGGCCCATAGACATGGTTCGCGTTTGTGACTTAGACTCTGTTTTCATTGGGTGGGACTGTTGTAGAAATTGGGACATCTGAAAGTGTCACAGTCCTGTGAAGGATGCCAAGGCCACATGATTTCCACGCCTTTTCCTGGGCTTTTCCTGCCACACTAACGGATGGTATTAAAATGAGCATTATCTACTGCCAAGTCTGCTTTGTGCTTAGGTGTGCGCAGCTGCCTCAAGTTCCGTCAGGCCGCTCCTCAGCCCCGCGGCTTCCCAAGACAGGCTTGGACTTGCTCAAGCGCACACACGGTGCTGTGCGGCGCCCGTAACTCATTCTCACACAGGTCGGAAAAACCGACTGCTCCGCACTTAGTGGGTTTTTCGGGAACAGTCATATGGGCTTAAGACTGCTTCCTGTGGCATGTGATGACCACCAAGGCCAACAGTGTACAGAAGAGGGCACAAAAGACCTGTCACCATGCCAGCAGCACCGGGCTTCCGTTGCCCTGCTGAGAATTGGGTTTGGGTATGGGGGCTCCTTACGGCAACATGATCCTTTTCCTTGCTGACTGCCTTACTTCCTGGCACTGAATGTGTCCCTGGGCTAACAAGCCCATGAAAACATCTAGAACCTTGTTGTGTGAACTGGCTGACATCCAGGGTAGGATCGCCCAGATGTATCTTCAAATGGGTCAGACCTAAAAGCAATTAGAGAACGCAGGTATGTGCATAATGCAGGTTTGAGTGTTCTGGACCTTTCTCAGAAAATACACTACTTACAAATGAGCATTATTAGTCTGGATATTCACTGAGGCCACCAGTTTCTGCTGAGCTGATAACAATCAGTAGGAAAATGACAAGATCTTATCTATGGGTATTAATCAAGACACCACACTGGAAATCTCTCCTTGTGGGACAATGTTTGAGTCTTTACATATTTCATCAAATACAATAATATAGTGTCATAAAATTCAGGTCTGCTGGGCAGTGGGGATGCACACCTTCAATCCCAGCACTCAGGAGGCAGAGGCAAGTAGAACTCTTGAGTTTGAGGCCAGGCTGATTTATGGAGTACGTTCCAGGACAGTCAGAGCTACAAAGAGAAACCCTGCCTTAAAAAATGAAAAGAAAGAAGGAAGGAAGGAAGGAAGGAAGGAAGGAAGGAAGGAAGGAAGGAAGGAAGGAAGAAAATCAGGTCTGTTGAAGCTACTCCAAGTAGTAGGATACAGTAGGTTATTCTACTTTATAAAAATAGAAGAGTTTAGTGGTTCCTAGAAGCACTCGGAATTGCTATGAATTGAATAGGTGTTCAGTGCAGACATGCTACTTTATTATTTTTATTTACGCGTGTGCATGAGCATGCACACATGCAGGTGCCACTGGAGTCCAGAAGAGGGCGCTGGATCTCCTGGAGGTGGAGTTACAGATGACTGTGGATGCTGAGAACCAAACTCAGATCCTTCGCAGCAAATGTTCCTCAGCCAGCCAGCTACCTTTAAAGCTTACAGCTGTGTTCTTACACACTTAAGCAAAGAGCAATCTTTACTCTTCAAAAAATAGACACAGTCAATTAATATTAAAAACATCAGCAAAGAGAATGCATGATACTGGTACTTATTGTTGTTCTAAATAAGGAAAGCAAACGTTTTCATAATGCTATGAATCTACACAGGGGAAAAAATAAACCAACGCTTGTAAAAGCAAGGAGTCTAGTCACGAAACAGGATTAACTATTTGTGGCTCCAGTAGTACAAGGTGAAGCAAATGTTCAGAGCGAATTCCACATATTTTACGGCACCTGCACCAGAACCTCACCAGACAGGAGATGTTCACGGGAAGAATAAGATGAAAAGGGCTGGCAAGATCGGGTAAAGGCACTTGATGTCAAGCCTGACGATCTGAGTTCAATACCTGGGACCCACATACTGAAAGAAGAGACGCGACCCCTACAAGTTGTCTTCTGACTTCCACACATGCAGACCACAGCAAGGTGTACCCACACATGGGCATGCCCCCAGCTCCCCGCCCCACACATACCCGCACACACCCAACATGAATGAGTAAGAAAGAATAGCAGGGTAAATAGCAAATGTTTCAATGGCTTTTAAAATACAGATACAATTTGATGTTTAGATTTATATGCAACACACCATTCAGAAGCCATGATACCCTAATATTCAGCATATGGTCATAATCCTTCATATCCTTTTCCTTCTGTTTGATCAAATTCTCAGTCACTAAGTTCTATTAATGATTTCCTCTGACTACCTCCATGCCAGTCTTCCCAATGGTCAAATCTAGGCATTTTTTTCATTCTAGGCAAGTTCTACCACTGAACTCTTTCTTAAAATTGTGTCCTGTGTTTATTAAACAGTCTTGCTACACAGTCCATCGTTGGGTCTTTAACTCTTTTATAACCAAGGCTGGCCTCAAACTCATGACCTTCTTGCCTCAACTTCCTCGATGCTGGGGATCAAGGGTTTGTAACAACAGACTCAACATTCTTCCTTAAATGTCAGTGCCCATGCCTTTAATCCCCAGCACTTGGAGGTGGAGGCAGGCAGATCTCTGTGAGTTCGAGGCCAGCCTGACCTACAAGAGCTAGTTTTAGGACAGGCTCCAAAGCTACAGAGAAGCCCTGTCTCAAAAAACAAAACAAACAAAACAAAACTAAACAACAACAAAAAAACATCTTTTTACTTCCACTAGAATGCCTACCCACCCACTCTTACCCAGTGTCTGCTCTTACTGGGTCCATCTAGAAGCTGCCCCCCATGGGCTCCTGTGTTTGCTCAGGCTGTGTTGATCCTCATCTTTCTCGCTGCCTTTGCATATAGAATTTTTTGTTTGAGTTTGGTTTTCTCTTTCTTTCTTTCTTTCTTTCTTTCTTTCTTTCTTTCTTTCTTTTTTTTATTTATTATGTAAACAATGTTCTGAATGCACGTTTATCAGCATGCCAGGAGAGGGCATCAAATCTCATTACAGATGGTTGTGAGTTGCCATGTGGTTTCTGGGAATTGAACGCAGGACCTCTGGAAGAGCAATCAATGCTCTTAACCTCTGAGCCATCTCTCCAGCCCGTTTTATGTTTGTTTTCTGAAATGGTTTCTCTGGGTAGCCCAGGGTATCCTGGAACTTGCTTTGTAGACCAGGTTGGCCTTGAATTCAGATATCCTCTTGCCTCTGCTGGGCTAACATGTATGTGCCAGATTACTGCCTGGCTGCATGCAGAATTTAGTATGTTTCATTTCAACTTGACACAAGGCAGAATCATCTGAGGAGGAGCCTTCAATTGATAAAAATGCCCCCATAAGACCTGATATAGCCAAGCCTGTAGGGCATTTTCCTAATTAGTGATTGATGGGGGAGGAACCACCAGCACTGTGGGTTCTGAGTGCTATAAGAAAGCAGGCTGACATCATCAGAGATTCTCCTCCTGAAGCAGATGGGAACAAATACAGAGACCCACAGCTAGACGATACACAAAGCGTGAGAGACTTGGAACACTCAGTCCCAAACAGGATATTCCCATCAAATCCCTCCCATCGGGGCTCAGGGAACCCAGCAGAAGAGGAGGTGGAAGAATGTGAGAGCTGTAGGGGATGGAGGACACCAAGGAAACAAGGCCCTCTGTATCAACATGCTCATATGAATGCAGAGGGACTGAAGGGCAAACAGGGCCTGCCTGGGTCTAAAGCAGGCGGGATCCCAGCGCTGAAGGAGGACCCAACCCAACCCAGCAGCTAGCTCCAACTGACAGCCACTTGCAAATGTAAATTTAGTTTTCTTTAAGGGGGTCTCACTGGGGACACAATCTACTCATAAGGATGGGTTGTGTGCCCAGAGAGGATGACCGAAAGAAAGTCAGCTCAACGGCATCTCTGGGGATTCCTTGCCTCGTGATGTTGTGTCAGGCTTAAAATAATTAATTTTTTTAAAAAAATTCTATCTTCTTTTACTTCTTATTTTTTAAATTTATTTTATTTATTCCCCCACCCACCCTTCCCTACAGGTCCTCTGAGTAGCTATTATGACTTCAGTTTTGTGTTTTTATAGGAGTCCTTAGTGTGCCAACAAATTGGTCTCTGCATTTCTGTGTGTTTCTTTTGCCCTTTGGGGGCTCTTTCTTTTCCTTCTGCTTGTTTCTTTTGTCCTATTCTTCTATGTTAGGCTTTTTTTTCTATTCTCTTCTATTTTGTACTATATTTTATTTTATTTTATTTTACTTTATTATTATCCCTTAGATGCCTGTTTGTTTCCTAATGAAGATAGAAGAGGGTGACTCTGGATGGAGGGTTATATGTGAGGAGGAGCAGTGGTAGGGCATGCGGTAATCGGGATACACTATGTAATAACAAATCTAATTTCAATAAAGGAAAAAAACGGGAAAGAACGAAAAATAAAAAGACAGGTCGAGCAAGCCATGAGGAGCAAGTCAGTAGGTAGCACTCCTCCATGGCCTCTGCATTAGCTCCAGGTTCCTGCCCAGTTTGAATGCTTGCCTTAGCTTCCCTCGGTAGACTGTGATTGAGGGTATGTAAGCCAAACACACCATCATCCCCAAGTTGTTGGGTCATAGTGTCCCATCATAGCAGTAATAACCCTAAGACAGTTGGCGATACCTTACTTAATGCCCAACATTCATATGTGAACCCCTTTATCTTCCAGACAGGACTTTCTGGGGCAGCACATTCTGGCTGACAGGACACAGCCATAAGTAAACCGATTTAGATATTGGACAACCAAATAAACGAAGGCCACTTTTCTGTGTTCTGGTTCTATCTGATGTACCATTCCTCCACAGTAAAATCACAAGGGAGTTGGTAGCTGTTGTGGGGGTATAGAGTGCACACGCCCAGACCTGCTGATTGTGTGCACCCCGAACACTTCCCTGGGTGATTCTTCAGGTCCATAAATGCTCCGGAACTCCGCTTGATGGACTCTAAGCTCTCTGAGTAAACAGGAATCCTCTCGCCCCCCAGGACCTTTCAAGAGCATTCTCACAGAGGGCCAATTAAAGCCTCTCTCTTCCACAGCACTATTACAAAGCTAATTCCTTTCCCTCAAACTTTTTCTTTTCGGCTCTTTTCTCTTGGTCTCATATTCTCAGACTCTGAAAAATGTCAATCAGGATTTTAAAAAATCTTCCAGGATGTGTATGGAAATGATTTTATTTTACCCATCGATAGAAACCTTTCCCTTATTACGAGGATTTCTGAGCACTTTTGCCTGCCGGTTTCCCTCAGCTGGGAGGCCTGGATTGAGCCAGTGATGAGCATTCTGTCAATACTTTGCCTGGCACCTGAGTTGCCGGGTACCACAGGCTTAGTCAGGGTCATAGAATCTAAATTGTTTTCACAGTCCTGGAAGTAAGTCAATATTCTCAAGATTCTGTAAAAGACTGGGTGGGCATAATCATGGGAGTTTACCCCCACGTGGCTGGAGGATGATGTTGGCATTTCTGTTCTGTTGAATATATGCAAGCATTCCTGATGAGAAAACTTGTGCCCCAAATATCACCCTGGCTTTGTTTTGTCGTGTGATAAAAGACCTCACCCCAAAGCTCACAGTCAAGGAAGGGTTCATTTGGCTCACAGTTCCAAGATAGTCCATTATTGTGGGGAAGTTGAGGCAGGAACCTAACGTGTCCTGGCCACAGTCAGAAGCTGAGGCACAGTGGACACGCGGGTCCTTGCCTGCTTGTTATCTTAGTGCTTAGCCAGCTTTCCCTACTTTTGCAGTTTGGGGGCTCAACTCATAAAATGCTGCCACCCACCATGAGCCAGGTCTTCCTCTATCAATAAACAACCAAGACAATTCCCCACAGACTAACCTGATCTAGACAATTCCTCAACTGAGTCTCTTCTCGGGTGACTTTAGGCTATAGCAAGTTGACAATCAAACACTCACCATCACAAGGGTATCTTAAGTCTGGTCAAAGTCTGCTGTGCTCCCTTTAATACCCAAAACAATCATGGAAGCAATCACGCGAATTTGCTGCAGTAAGCCTCAGTACCTTTGATATTCAGACAGAAATGCATTGAAAGCCATTGTAGAAGTTTAGAATGAGCCTGGCGTTCTTCAGTGCCGTGATGATACAGGAGTGAAAATGACAGAAGCATTGAAGAGTGAAGAGGAAGAGAGATGGCTAGAGCCGTCGGACCATGTCAGTGACACTCTGGAAGACGGAAATCGGATGCCAAAGCGACTTGGACAGAGCTGGTCCCAGTCATGTAGTAGGAATGGCAGATTCAAACAAGGCTGAAGCCAAAGGCAGTAGAGGCATTCTGAGTACCAAGGCAGGAGGCAGGGATGCTGTTGGAGCTATTAGATTTAAAGCCTGGATCCTGCAACCTTAAAGAAACTAGGCTTGGCAACCTTAAAAAAAAAAACTAGGCTTGGCCACCCATCTTCAATATCCCAGATGAAAAGATAAAGGGCTGGAAAAATCAGAAGGGGATTTATTCGACATGACCAAACTGGGAAAGGGACATCCAGCGACATCCTTCTCCCTCAGACAAATCCAGGAGGTTTAGCTGTAAATAGATGTGCGTAGCTATGCAGTCACGGTCAAGGTGTGGTCCTGCTCACATGGCTCAGCTTCAGTCTGTCCCACTAAGTGCTCTGGGAAATTGTTTAGAGCCCCTGAAATCTCTTCAGGAGAGACAAGTTCCTCCTCTGTCTGGCACTGCGGGGATTCAGCGTTTCCCCTGCCTGGGGATGAGATTCCTGAGGGAATTTAGGTTCCTTGGGGGATGGCTGTTTCAACAGTCTGATAGCTAAAGGGCACAGCATCTGTTTAGACTATCTTCACAGAGCTACACAGGGAAATGGGCTGAAGGTCCCTAAAGTGAAGAGGTAGACTTCTCCCCTCCCCCAGATTGGAGAATGGGTGGTTCCTGACTCTACAGAGATGAAGCTATGAGACTCAGGAGCCCTGGTGTCAAATGAAAACAGAGCGTGTAAGTGAAAGTGTCCCCAGTCCTCAGCAACACTGGCCTCATGATCCCCAACCCAAACACCACCAACTCCCTTTCCACGATCAGTTTCTAGGGTCGGCAATGATCTCAGAAATCTCATCTGTCCTGTTCAAGGGAAAGTCACCTATGGACACTGACCCAGGGCTCTCACCCAGTAATCCCAGGGCAGGTGACCTCCGGCACGGCGCCACGCTCCTAAACAGACGCTTAAGGAAAAGCTCATGGTATTACAGAAGCTGTAATGAACCCAAGGAAAAAGCTGCCTCAGAGAGAGAGTAAGCAGAGAGCAGAAGAAAACCTCATTTCAAAATGATAATTAGTGTTCTTAGGTTATAAAGGACAAGCCAGAGAATACGAAGGAGCTTATAGAAATTGAAAATGTGGAAATTAAAAATGAAGTATTTGATATCAAGGTTGGAAGACGAAGTTAAGGAAATCTAATAGAACACGGGATGAGAAGACAAAGACATGGAAAATAGAAAAGAAATGAGACTCAGAGAGCAATCGAGGAAGTTCACAATGCAAAGGAAGTTCAGAAAAGTTCAATAAAAGGAAATAAAGGAGGGAGAAAGTATTAAAAAAAAAAACCTTAAACCCCAGATATATTAGGAACCTATACTATCAGATGTTAAAATACATTTCTTAGTGCCATCTATCAGGGGTAAGCAAGCGGCTTGATGGGTAAGAGTACCTGTCGCCCAAGCATGAGAGTTCAAATCCCAGCATGGAGTCAAGGCCAGGCTCAACTGTGCATTCCTGTCACTGCAGCATTCGGAGGGCAGACGCAAGGGGATCACAGGTTCAGTGGGAAACTCTGTCTCATGTGAATAAGGTGGAGGGTGACATAGCAGGACACCGGCCATCCTCCTTTGACCTCCAAGCACAGGCAGACATGTATCTGCACACACCACACCCACAGCCACATACAAGAGAAACACATTTCATAGATTCACACATCATGAGGGAAAGAAGTCACACCAAGATCACAAGATCTTAAAGGATTAGAAAGCTCTCGGAGCGAAGGTGTGGACCCACATTGCTGGGCTGCTCCACACCATAGATGTCACCGGATCATGAAGAAATGTCTTTAAGGCAGGGTGTGCTCTGACTTACAGTAGAATTGAAAATGGAGAAATGCCGTGGGGATCAGCAAGAAAATGGCTTAGTGACGTCAAGTGGCTGCCTTCGTGGAGGGGGGCGGGGAGGGTTGCTGCTGCTGGTTCTTTTTTTTTTAACCAAAAGTCTGCCGGCACTGTCTGAACTAGTGCGTGCGTCTCTTGAGAAAAGTAAGCACATGTTTTTGAGAAAACTGACAAAAGAGGATTCCAGCTAGTAAAGGTAAGGATGTTCAAAGAGATGCCCAGGATGTCTGTGAGCCCTGGAGGCCTGAGCTTCCTGTGGCGATGTCACAGGTAGCAGGTTTACACTAGCAGAACTCACACACTTTGGAAAAATAAAAGGGAAAGCAGAAAGCGTATCTACTTAGGACATGCACAGAGCCCCACACGGAAGACATGCGGGTGAAGCAGCAGGGCTGTGTGGACCAGACGCCTACATCACCTTTTGGAAATGGGTCGCTCTGCACGTGCCCGTGCAGGAATTGTACTCTAAGATGCCCATGTTCTCCCTTGGCCGGCCGCGGGTCGCAGGCCTCTGTGTCCCTTCTGCTTAGTTGCTTCCTTGTTTTGTGTTTGCCAGTCCCAGTGGTTAGAGTTTGCCTTCCCAGCCATCTCACTAGCACTCCAAGGGTTCAAGATAAGACCGCCCCTGACAGGCGTCCTTTCAGACGGCTTTCCCAGTCCTCCTCCTTGCTCTCAGAAGCAACTTTGAGTCACTAGTGCCCATGCGTTCTCCAGGGAAGCCCACAGACAGCTGAAAACACAGATCTGGCCCACGTGCTGCTAATTTTTACCAAATGGCTTCTTAAATAGCCTTGAGTTTTAGACACAGAGTTGGACACTGTGCAAAAACTAGCTGGGGGCGGAGATGTTGTTCTCGAGAAACAGCGAAATTAGGAAAACAACAAACAAGAGCCAAGTAAGAACTGGTTGTTTCATCTCAGAAGTACGCATAAAAAAAACAAAAACAGACATCAATGCAGGAGGCTCACTTATGACGACAGGATACAGAAATTTATTTTCACAAGGTGGGAGGTACAGGGAAAGAGACGTGATCAAAGAAATGACACAGAGGGCATGTCCTGGAGAAGACTGGGCAAAGAGCTATGGTAGGAACCTCAGCGATATTTACAGTGCAGAAGTTTTAGCTGTCTACAGGAAAAAGGAAAGTTGGAAAGGGATAAGAAGAGGATGTAGTAAGAAAAGGGAAGGGGAAAGATGGGGGAAGCCCGGGGTTACCACTGGAGCAGGAATTTACAGCGAATACACACCAAAGACCAGGGAATGAGGGCATGAGCTCGTTCACCTGAACGTCAATTTGACTCCAACTGACTTTCTAAGAAAGGAAAGGCTGGCTTTTACTTTTAAAATAGGGATTATTTTTCCTTACTTAAAAAATATTTTCCTGGTAGCAGAACGCACATGAATATATGAGAAAATTCAGAATATTCAGTCAACAGCAGAAAGGTAAATAATAACGATACATCAGAATGCTATTCCTAAAAGTTGAGATGCTCCTTTTAAGGCTACTGAGCAGTAGAAGTCAGTCCACATCACACCAATTGTTTGGGGAGCTGCTTGTTTTAACATTAGGAGCACTTCCTTATGCATAACCATTTGCTAATCCCATACTTTCATTTATATTACATGCCTGTCCAAAATATTTCCATTGGTCACAATTTTTTACTATTAACTGTAACAGGGAAGGGTCGTTGAGATGGCTCAGTGGTTAAGAGCACTGCTCTTCCAGAGAACCGGGTTTTGTTCCCAGCACTCACAGGGCTGTCCACAACCATCTGTAACTCCAGTTCCGGGGGATCTGATGCCCTCTTCCAGCCTCCACAGGCACTACACAGATGTGGTACATAGACTCACATGCAGGGAAGATGCTCACTTACTTAAAATAAATAATTGCTATGTAACTAATAATTACCTTTGTTTAATTTGATCATTATGAGGAATAACATGTAAATTCTACAAAGTTGATTTCCTAGATAAAAGCAAGCTTGAACTTTGTTCATTTGTTTGGAAACAGTTTCACTGTGTTTTCCTGGCTGGGCTCAAACTCACAGGCTCACCTGCTGAAATTAAAGGCATGTTCAATCACATCTGGCTTGTTTCTTTTCTTTTCTTTTTTTTAAAAAAAAAAAAAAAATACCCAGAAAGTAAGAGTATTTCTACTTGTTCTTGAGAGAAACCTCAGTCCCTACTGGTCCCACATAAGTAACTGTGTAACTTTCTCGAAATAAATGTATCTAATATTATCATACTATTTCATTGCTCAGGCCATTCATTAAAACTAAGCATTGGTCATGGTCTTTTGGGCCTGACAAGGCCAAACAGAATTCTACCAGCAAGGCAGAAAACAGCAAGGACTAACATTTGGTGTTTGTCCGTAACCCATGTCAGAGTCTGTGCCCCGTGCCTACCCACAGCATAAATGACTACATTGAGAGCTACGAAAATACCGGTTCACAATCAGATCAACACTGGAAATGGTGTGTTTGCAGAGAGACACTCACACGCTTATGTAAGTATCTCGAAACTTGTTTCAAACTGGAGGCTGTTACTACGTCAACAGAAAAGCAGCTATGTTTGCCTGCCGCTCTGCACTAAGAAGCAGTTGTTCTAAGGAGCCCTTGCCAGGAAGGATTCTGTCCACCCTGAGAGCACCTCTGAGATGGAAGGTATGCTCCATGCAGATTTAATCCAGATGCTGCTTCAGCTGACCAAGCCCTTTCAAAATATGACCCCTCCAGCCCAAGGCCTCAGGGAGCCACTTGCAAGCACTAGAACACCAAATGATCCCTAAAACAAACAAACAAGCAAACAAACACCCTAAACAAAAACACACCTTGTTCCAGCAAAGACTTTGTTTCTAGCTAGCCTACTTAGGAAGGGGTTAGTAAGGGTCTCGGAGGACGGAGGGGTATCATCATACCCACATGTCTGCAGAACATGCAAGTTGGAATTAATCATCTTTGGTCTGGCTCAGAAGAAATACTGGCATTAAAAACAGCCCGAGCAGAAGCATAATTTGTATTAAGATTAACAACGGATCATTTGACGGCATGCAATCTCATAAACCTCATGATGCATCTGGGCTCCCCAAAGCATCTTTGCATGTTTGCCTCTGTGTTTGCTTGCTTCTGAACTTAATGTTAAAGTGTATAAAGGGTTGCATTTCCATTGATAGAAATTTATATATTTTAATGAAATCATTATTAAAATATCAGCGTCCACATTTCAAAGATGTTTCCTACTGGCTCGCAGTTGCAGCTGATGTAAAACCTAGTCACACTTTTCTTTACTCAGATAGGATTTCTTTAGATCAAGTTGGCATGTGGAGACAAGAAGACACTATGAGGTTTGGGGTTTAGAAGGCTGTGAGGGACAAGACTGAAGCCACAGAGCTCAGGCCTGTCTACGCGGGCCAGCACCGACTCCAGCCTGGTAGCTCCCATCAAGCTGGGGACTGGGGGTAGAGAATGGGGGACACAAGTGGTAGCCACAAAACGCAGAGTTGTCTACAGGACACGGTCAGCATTCCACGAGGAAGGACGCACAGACAGCAACTGCAAGTAAAGACCTCACCTCCCCACTCTCACACCCTCCCCTACGAATAAACTAGCAACTCTTGCTGAAATTGAGCTGAATGCCTCAGACAGAGATGCTCATACTCCTAAATCATGTGACTGAGAAATCCAACTGTTGCTGGCAAAATGGCAAATGTTTAAACATTCAATGGCCCTACAAGATCCCCTCTCCACTTCACTCTCTGATTTCTGAAGGCCAAGAGTCCATATTTTCCATCATTCATCACCTGTTAAGACAGCCGATGGTTCATCTAGGCGGTATAAAACGCTGAGAGGGAGGCCCAAGGACCCCTGACCTCCTATCACTCCTTGGCTAATGAACCGGAAGAAAACTACAGAGGTATGACACATTGGGTCATGTGACTTCTGTCGCCTGCTTTCCTCACAGGGAAAATGGAACATAATTTAAAATTTTGTTGACAGCAGTCAGGAATAGGATGTTGGGTCCCTAGGCATCCACGTACAAAAAAGGTTTTTACTGAACCTCTCTTTCTCCACCTCTGAGAAGAAACCACACAAAGATATACCGGAGAGGATTCCTGCTGGTTATTGGGCTCCTTTCAGGCCAAGCCTGGCACCCATGGTACACACAGGACAGCCTGGCATGGGTATAGGAACGGCTGCCACCGTGCGCCACGGCTCACTTACCTGACCGTGGGCTGGAAGCGCAGCGTAGGCCATGGGTGGATTCATCACTCCTTTCTGCTTCATGAGAAGCATGCGCTTCTGGTCCTCACTCAGATGCGCCCTGGGAGCCTGCAGCTGTGGTGGAGGCTGCGGCTGCTGCTGGGGAGGCTGCGGCTGCGGCTGGGGCTGGGACTGCTGAGGCTGCTGCTGGATGTAGGGCATCAAGGGGTTTTTGTTGGGGTTGGCCATGGGGGGCGTCATCCTCGGATTCAAGTCCGCATTAAAATGGGTCAGGGGCTTAGTGTTGCCGTAGGTGAGAATATTGTGCTGTTTGGTTAAGGAGTTTGCACCCAAGTTATTTGGCTGCTGACCCATCATATTCATGTGATTGGAGGGGAGGTAGTTGTTTATGGTCGTCTTCTGCAGGCTGTTGGCCATTGCAGGCACTATAGTGTTTTGGTTGTTAAAGGCTTGGGGGTACATCATTGGGCTATTTGGTTTTTCTGCAGTGAAAGCTGCTCCATATGGACTTGACGGAGGCCCTAAGGGAGACCAACTGGAAGTCTGATTTGAGTGCGGCTGCTGCTGTTGTTGCTGCTGCTGCTGTTGCTGCTGCTGCTGTTGCTGCTTCTGCTGCATGAGCTTGGCCCTCTGTTGTTGCTGGGCAGCCATCTGTTTGAGCTGCTCTGCCGGGGACATGTCAGAGCTGGGCCCTGCCACCGAGCCTGACCCTGAACCAGATACCGCCACCGAGACTGGATTAAGAAGATAGCCGTTGCCAGGCCGCGGCGGGGCTTGACCCGGAGTGTGGGCTTGCGTAGGAGTTTGGGGGGACTGGACGGCACAGTTAGCTGGTGAGCTGGCAGGGTTTGGAGCCACGGGAGTGTTGGCCACAGATGGCAAGCTAGTGGCTGTGGAGACAGTAGAAAAGGGAGGACCGGAAGATGAAGGTCTGGCCTGGGGCGATCCCATCGAGACGTGCGCAAAAGGAGAATGAGAAGCATCACTCTTCATGCTTGCACTCTCGTGGGAGAGTGGGGTCTCCATGGTTGTCTGTGAGAATTCTTGGTCCTTCTTCTCCTCAAAGTCTTCGTTGAACAGGTCCTGGATGTCATCTTCCGGAACCGTGTTGGCCAGTTCGTCTATTAGTTCCTGCCATTCTTGGTCATTCAGGTTAATGTCGGAGAACAGCTTGTTCTGATTGGAAAGTGACGTTTCTGATGGGTCTATGCAGGCAGGGTCATCAAGAGGCTCCTGCTTGAGGTCCTTGCTTTGCAAGATAGCAAAGCTGTCCTCTAGATCCCCGCAGCCATTGACGGGGAGTTTAATCTCGGGGAGCCTGCCATTCTTACCCAAGTTGTCTAGAAGCCCAGGAGGGTGAGCTGTACTGTTCTGCAAGGGCAAAGAAGGCTTGAGGTCAAGTTGGTGAAGGGGCGAAGCTGAAGGCAGGGGCATGTTGTTGGGCAAATTGTTGATGGCTTCCATCCCCGTGGGAAGATCCTTGCGAATGCGCTTGTTTGTTGGAGAGAAGCTCCCATCACAGGCTCCATTCTGCTGGTCCCCATTAAGTGGTGATCGAGCCCCTTCTAGCTTCCTTTTCACTGTCTCTTGGAGCTGGAAAAGAAATGAGAGAAGAGATGACGTAACCCTAGATTGAACTCTTAAACACTGTGATGTGCACTGTTGGGACCTACCTTTGTGTGTACACATGCTGTGTATATACACACGCACCTGTGGACACACGTGTGCGGAGGACAACCTTGGACACTGCCCACCCTGGCTTGAGACAGGTTGTCTCATTGGCTTGGAGCACACCCGCGAGGTGAGGCTGGCCCGTGAGTCCCGGGGGCCTACCCACTTGCCTCCTTGCTGGGATTATAAGTTGCTTTTGGTTGTTTTTCATAGGTTTTTGGAATGGAACTCAGATGCTATGATGAATAATCCTTGGCCCATGAACTTCAGTTTAAGTGTTTTAAAGCACACAAAGAGAAACGGATGCTTCTAGTTTCAAAATCAGGTGATACCATGATTCAAAATGTGAGTAAAGGCTTCATCTAGTAGCAGAGTTCGGAGAACCGAGAGATATGCAGGGTAAAGGCCACAGGGTAAGGGTCACCCGTAAGCATTTTCCAAATGAGAAAAAGTCCACACTTGAGAGGTGAACTCAAACACCTCTATCACCAATTCTTAAAACTCTTTCATAATAGAAGGAATTAAATTAATTCCCTATCAAGGAATTAAATCAACAATACTTTGAAGAACACTAAAAATGACTTTTTTAAAAATCAGTTTATCGTAATGAGCTTGCAAACTGAAAAAAATACACACAGAGAGATCAACATAGCATTTGCCCAGACCCAAAGTCTACAGGCCTCAATGAACCACACAGTTAAAGCAGACAGTCAGAAACTGCGGCAGTGTCTTTGGGTTTTAAGGTTTCATTATCAGTTACGTCATTATGCACTTATCCACCATAAGAAACCAAAAAATCAGGCAGAGTGTCCAAACTAGAAAAGCAATTAGTTTTACATCCTTTTGTGACTTTACCTGCATTTTGTCCCTTCTCGTCTCCAAATAGCAGCCTTTCCTGTCCTTATACACACATACACATTTGTTCATACATACACATGTATACATTATACAATAGATTCCCATGAGGAAAAACATGCATTCTTTTCTGAGAATGGGTAACCCTCGCTTAGTTTTATATTTTCTTGTGTTTTTTTAAAAGATTTATTTAATTATTTATTTTTATGTACATTGGGGTTTTGCCTGCATGCATGTCTGTGTGAGGGTGCTAGATCCCTGGAACTGGAGTTACAGACAGTTGTGAGCTTCATGTGGGTGCTGAGAATTGAACCTGGGTCCTTTGGAAGAGCAGTCAGTGCTCTTAACCTCTGATCCATCGCTCCAGCCCCAGTTTTATACCTTTCAAAGTCCATCTCCCTGCTAGTTTCGTGATTTCATTCTTTTAAGAGCTGGATAGTATTCCATTTTATGTACGTAGCGGAGTTTCATCATCCGCTTATCTGTTGATGGACAACTGGGTTGGCTCCATTCTCTTGCCATAGTGGCCAGAGCAGCGAAAAGGTCTTATGAATATGGATTTAACACACTACCAAATAATAAACAGAGGCCAAGGTGGTTCAGGGTGGGGTCGAGAACAGTTCCTCTACCTGGGAACCCCGTTCTTAGCCGAGACACTGTGTTTTAGAGATCCTCTGGACGAGAGGTGCTGCATGCTGTAACATTGGTGCGGCTCTAGAGGAGCCCCGCGGGTCCTAACACCAACCTGGTGATGTGGGTCTCAAAGAGTACACACTTTGCTGGAAGCAGAGAACTCCGTTCCTTTAATGCAAGCAGAGTCAAAGGGGACCTTGAGCCAAACTCTTATCTAATTCTTTCCCCTCAAATCTTAGTTTTAGTTACAAACCAGCACCTGTCCTCATCACTCAGTTGAGGCTCCTGAACAAGCTGAAAACAGGGACCTAACTGGGCCACCCTGGAACTTGATTTCAGATAGAATGATGCTTCAATTCATCACGTTAGGAGACCAATGCTAGGAAGTAACGTTATTCATGGAGTAAACCAGAAAGCCGCGGTTTGGATCATCAGTATGACAGGTGTCTGAATGTATGTAACTTCAAACACAGTGACAGAGTCAAGTGTCACAGCTTAAAGGCCTCACAGAAATGAGGCCCGGGTACCTCCGAAGGGATGTTACGCCTCAGAAAATGAGTTCTTGTCCTAAAAAATGAATCTGATGTTATTTTAGGACTCACAGGCCCACGATTCTGCTCTAGGTCATGTGATGGATGAACAGGGTTGAAAAATAAAGAGGCTCCACTTGTTGCCCCTATAAAACATGGGTGGCCAAGGCTTCAAAGGCAAGCCAACGGGTATGCTTGGGAACTCAGTCACCTCTAAGAAGTTAAGCAGGCAAACCATGAGAGCCCAGCATTATAGAAATAAGAGCAAGGCCCTGGAGTGAGACGGAGGCTCAAGATCTTGCTACCCACGCACTGACAGGGCGTTCGGTACTCAGGAGTGGATGGCCGCGGTGCCAGAATGGCCACACTGAGATCCCCCTACCCACGCACTGACAGGGCGTTCTGTACTCAGGAGTGGATGGACGCGGTACCAGAACAGCCACACTGACGGCTTTCTGTTCTGCTTGCTTCTGAGCCCCTGGCAGCTCCCAGCTGACGCTCAGAGGATGAATTTAGAGAAATGTCTATAAATTGTCCCAAGTTTTGTTTCATGGCTTCCCAAACGGGCTAGTAATACTTAGCTCACGGAATTACTGTGAGGGTGAGTTCACAGGAGATAATGTGCAAACACGTAATTTTGCACGTGGGACTCACGCAGCACTCACTACGGCCTTAGCTATACTATTTTTAAAATTCAGTCACGACTGCCATGGGGACAGAAAGCTTCCTGAATTTTCAAGACACAGATAGGTATAATGACAATATTTCTGTTCCCTAGCTGGCCAAACCGTAATGTTTCCCAAGCATCTGGAGTAGCTTTCTTAATATGAACAACAACAAAAAAAATCAAATTTGCAATTCAAGCCGGAGTCCAAGTGCTGCTAATGCATGCGTGTCCTAGATTGTAGAACAGGGGAGGCAGCGTTGTTCAGGTTCAAACCAAGTACACTCCTAGCATATCGCCTGAAAGGGCCTGTGCCGTAGATTCGTTTCCCTGGGGGCTTCATGTTCCCACTGCATGTATATATGTGTGTATACACACACACACACACACACACACACATATATAATATCAGTATTAGGGAGTGTGAGAAGGACGGCATCGAAGATGCTATGCCATGGTTTTTGTTTGGTTTTGTTATGTCCAAAACAGCAGAGCAATCTTCACATCAATTCTCTCTGTCTCATCATCCTTTGTTTTATAGAAAGGTGGTCTCTGAAAATCTAATTCCCTCTTTATGACCCTCGTGGGAGAATGGGCTGTGAGGAGGGAGCCACGGAGCGGGCTGTGTGTTTGAGAAGCTGAGGAGCAGCTTGTTCAGTGAGCAGGAGACTCCTTGGCTGCGCACGGGCAATCGTCCCGGAAGTTCCCACTCTTAGGGACTCGGGTCAATCTCAGCTCCAATTGCCTATCTCAACAAGATTCCGGCCCTCTTGCTTGCCAGAGAGGAAAACCTCTTGGTACACTGTGCTCTTGTGAACAAGCACGGAAGCTTCAGCGAGGCTTAGCCCCTTTGTTTCCATGTTACAGCGCTTCCATAGAGATGTTTTCTCCCGTTAAGGGGAGCTGAGCTGCCAGGAGCTGAAGTGTGCCGTTCAGCTAATGCCTGTGACAATACGGGCTGCTATCAGGTGTCAAGTGCTCTGGAGACGATAATTCCCCTTCCAGAATGCTCTAGAGATGGCCTCCTCTCTGCAGTGTGGCTTGATAGCTGGCGTTCATGTTAAATTACAGGATATAGATGAGGCAGAGGAAGCGAGAGAGGAGAAAACCAGAGGTTGAGAGGGACAGAATGGTGTGTGCCCGTGAGTGTATTGTGTGTCCCAGATCCACAGTGGTAATAACAGATACCTACACACCATTGTTTATTGCAGGTTATCCACAACACTGTGATATGGAAACAACCCTTCAACAGAGAAATAGATTAAAAAAAAATAATGTGATATAGGGCTGGTTATATGACTCAGTGGGTAAAAAAAAAAAAATCCTATTGTAAGCCTGACAGCTTAAGTGGATTCTCAGGACCTACATGGTGGAAGGAGAGAGAAGGCACCCAGAGGTTGTCCACTGATCTCCACATGTGTGCTATGGCACAGGCGCATGGCATATACACTACAAAACACACGAGAGAGAGAAAGAGAGAGAGAGAGAGACAGAGAGACAGAGAGAGACAGACAGACAGACAGACAGAGAATATGAAAATGAATATGGGTATTTTTCAGCTATAGAGAAGAAGGAAATAAAACATTTGAAGGTAGATAGATGCTACTAGAGATTATTATGCTACATGAATAAACACATCCACTCTCCAAAAGTCAAATATTGCATGCTTTTCCTTATTTGTGGGTACCAGACTTTATATACAGGTACAGAAAATCACATATAAACAGATAACATGAAAGCAGACCAATGAGAGGGGGCGGGGAGGAGGGAAGGGGAGAAGATGCTTGAAGTGTATCATGTATGTGTGTGGGAATGGCCTCATTTAGCCTGGTTTAATAAAACAGTTTCTGAATGAATTGCTGTGCCTTTAAGTTACAAAGTACATATGGTCACAAAGGATAACAGTTATCCTTACAGCAGACCCTTGTGCCAATGGGGCGGACGGTCTTACACTGGGAAAGAGATGGTGTTTTCGGGGACGTGGAAGGGAATGGGCGGGTGGCACCTGTTACAGAGAAAAGGATGGCAATCTCTAACGACATAGCAAAGTCCATTCCTAGCAGAGCCTGTGGTGTCCCCTGAGCCAAGTGATGTTCATTGTGAGAAGATCTTTTCCTCTTTAGACTAACACGGTTCCTTCAGGTTCAAAGAAACTCTCACTGCTGTCTTCCCGATTTCATAAGAAATGGTCCAGGATCGCTGAACTTGGGAAGAGAGATGGCAGTTCCTAGCTAGTCTTTATTATTCTGGGTAGGACTGCTGGATTCTGATATTTCAGAGTCTGTGGTGAGATTTTTAAAGACACACTCCCAAAGACACAGATTATTTCTTACTTGCTCTAGGGCATCTCATAAGGGGAGCCAGGGAACTGTACTCTAGAGTGAGATCTTCCTGACCTCAGGGGATCATGAATTGAATGCAAGATTGATGAATTTCCACTATCTTCATGAAAAGATATGTATATACATGGTAAGATCTGTTGCCATCACCCATACCACACTAGCAATGGATGGGGAAGGTCACTATGCATCTCTGTGGGTTCTGTGCCAGTGGCTTCAGGGTCAACCCATTTCTAAGAGCACGGACCACATCAGAAGACAAACTCATCCACAAAGGTGCTGACAAAGGTTGTTTGAAAGAGATCTTCCCAACTGGTCGAACAGATCAGAAAGAAAACAGAAAACCATAACCTAACTTGTGAAGCCCTTGCCTATCTCACACACTCTCAGCAATTAGAGAGAAAACAACTTTATACGTAAACTTAAAAAAAATCTGACGATATAACTATTTGCCATACACACTGTGGCATTTTGAATGTAACTGTACCCATAAGCTCATAGGGAGTGAGTTATTAGGAGGTGTGGCTTTGTTGCAATAGGTGTGGCCTTGTTGGAAGAAGTGTATCAGTGTGGAAGTGGGCCCTGAGGTCTCATATATGTTCAAGCTATCCTGAGTGAGACAGCTCACTTCCTGTGGAGTAAAATATATTAGCTCTTAGCTCCTTTTCCAGCACCATGTCTGCCTGCATGCCACCATGTCCCGCCATGCTAACAGACTAAACCTCTGAGACTGGAAGCCACCTAATTAAATGCTTTTCTTTATAAGAGCTGTTGCAGCCATGGTGTCTTTCCACAACGATAGAAACCCTAAGACATACACCTAGCACACATAGACCCAGAGACTAAAATTCTGATTGCAGAATTGGTAGTGAACCTGTTTGGCTGAAAATGCTGGGTCTCTGGAGGAGACACTCAGAAAATTTAGAAATCCCCATTCTGAAATGCTTTGGGAAAAATGGGATCTCCCTCCAAGGGGCTTTGCCCTTAGTGGGCATCAAGAATATCAGAGAACCCCACGAGAGGCCTGCGAGCATGGAACCCCAGCCCAGGGGCCAACGCTATCCACGGCACCGTGGGCATGGAACCCCAGTCCAGGGCCAACGCTATCCACGGCACTGCGGGCATGGAACCCCAGTCCAGGGCCAACGCTATCCACGGCACTGCGGGCATGGAACCCCAGTCCAGGGCCATAACTATCCACAGAATTGTGGGCGTGGAACCCCAGCCCAGGGCCAGAACTATCCACAGAATTGTGGGCGTGGAACCCCAGCCCAGGGCCAATACTATCCACAGTGGTACCACAGGTTTATCACGTGTTTGAGGAGTGAGGATGATGGGCAGCAGCTGGGCACCATCAGCAGGGAATGGGTCTGTGCATCCGGCGGCTTCCTGCTCTCAATAGCTTCCTTAGGAAAAGCTCCACAGGGACCAGCAGCTGCTGTCATAACCCAGTCAGCGCCTGGAAGGGCTCTGTCTTCGTGTACACACACACACACACACACACACACACACACACACTCACACACACACACCGCATTCACTTTTAAGGACACTATCCTTAGGAGCCTCTCCCAGCAGTTCTTACTAGAAGTCAGGCATACATTTTCTGTTCAAACATACATACCTGTAGGCATGACCTTGTGTTAGTTTCTGAATTTTCTAATGGGATTTTATTTATAGCTGAACAGAAACAAAGGAGGGAGGTGAGGGAGAAGGAGGAGCCGTCAGGAAGGAAGGGGACAAACGAAAAGAGGAGACGCAATCTGTGTCATTCCCGGCTGGAGACTCCCACAAGCAAGGAGAGCCAAAGTGCGGCAAGTCAGGGCCAGGTCGAGGGTTCTGTTTGTTTGTTTTCTGAGAAGGATGAGGGAGGAGGAGACGCACTGCACAGAGGGTCTGTGCTTTTCTTCCCTTGGGTAGGACCCAAGAATATTTTTATTCCTCTGTTTACTCAAAATGTCCTCTTTCTCAACGAGGAATTCTCACTTTTGTTTTTAGCCCCTTCGTGAAATCCTCTCTCTCTCTCTCTCTCTCTCTCTCTCTCTCTCTCTCTCTCTCTCTTTCTGAAGTCATGCACCAACTTAGGAGATGCAAATAGCCCACAGCTTCCAGATGTGAGGAGATGCTTTTGAATAAAACCCAGCACACATTCATCTCCCTTTGGAATGCAAAAGTATTGAAATAGGTCTATAAAAAAAATCCTCTGGTTTTCCTCAAAGAGGTCAAGAGCTCCATTTCCTAGTGAGCTGTCATTGTATCACACAGTGAGTGCCCCCCCCACCCCGGGCATCCGAGAGTCACCTCCTGATGAGGGCACAGAGAGTCTTATATTCTCCCCCTCACCCATAAACCTATGCCAGTAAGCAAACCAACAACATGATTCTTATTTCTAGATAGCATCTGACTCCCGGGCCTCCATTTCAGCTCCAGATATGAAGGCTGAGGGCCTGGACTTTCTTTATGGCTGTGTCTTTCCGTGTGTACATGTATGTACACGGACCTGCACATGCAGAGGCATGTTGATGTCGGTTGTTAGTCTCTATCCCTCTCTGCCTTTTTTTTTTTTTTTTTTTTTTTTGAGTCTCTCACTTCTCACTGAATCTGGAGCTGGGTGATTCTGCTAGACAGACTGGCCCTGCAAGTTCAGGGGCGGGAGGCAGGGGGATGGGTGTCTTCCGGTTTCCACCTCTGAACATTTGAATTACTGAGGAGCAGAGCCAAGATTTTCACATGGGTGCTGGAGACCAAATGTGGGTCCGTGGGCTTACTCAGCAAGTCCCTTAACCACCGATTCTTTAGCCTTTCTCCACCCATGGGACACAAGGCAGGCTAGGAGGATTTCTCTGAGTGAATCCCCCTGGGAAGGGTAAGTTGGCCACATACACGTGCGATAGGAAGCACGTTCTCGTAAATGGGCGAATATGAAGGCTGAAATGCCCAGCCGGATGGCAGCACACACCAACATTCAACCCAGCAGCAGTAGTGGCAGCAGCAGCAGCAGCAGCCGCCTGGAGTCTGCCAGCTGAGCCTTCCCGTGTGGGGGAGAGGCTGCTCAGCTTCATCCCAGCTGAAATTCATTTTTCAGAAGAAATTAGACAGAGGTACTGTTGTTATAGCAACAGTCAGAGTCATTTAGGCACACGGTTTCTTTTCCACAACCTCACTGACTTATGCGGGCACTATTTCATTTATGCAAGGGGAGTGGCCAAGCCTGAGCCCGCAGGGACCCTTTATCAGCCTTTAAGACATGAAAGTCGGAGTCCCTCTATGGCCACTCTAAAGCGCCATGACAATTTTCTGTGTTCCAGAGGGTGAGCACGGAAGGCCAGTGAGAAACCTCTGAATCCAGTACTAAATTTCCTAGGGTAGGAGCTGAATGGGTCGGTGCTGAATTTCCTGGCTGGTCCAAGGATCGGCAGCCCTGAGGAAGAACGTCCAAGAGCATGGTAATGCAGCCAGTGAACTGGGAAGTGACTTCATTATTTCAGTTCTATAAGACTTTGGGGTGTAGATTTCCTAATGTGATAGCCGGCACCAACCGCTGAAAACAATACTCAGTTCCAAACGATCTTGTTCTGAGGAAAACACGCACCTCTTAAGGAATTTTCACGTCAAAGGAATTTCCAGAGAAGAGCCACCAGGGAGTCACCTACATCCATACTAGGGCTATACAGGAGTGGTAAAAATCTGAGCCTATTGCTCATGGCCGATGTTACAGGACAACAGTGCCCCCCACCACTTACCAATCCATATGTCTAAGTCCCAGCCACCAGAACCAAGATGTGACTATGTCTGGAGACTTTTTTAAGGCCACTAAGGTAAAATAAGGTCTTTAGGGTGGTGGTGACTGTGTGTCCTTACAAATTAGGGCACAGATCACAGAGGGAAGAACATGTGGGGACACAGAAAGGGCACTTGAGGACACAGAGAAATGATCCCCTGCCAGCTCTAGAGAGGTGGCTGCCTTAGTCCACTTGCACTATTGCAACAAAATGCCGGAGACCGGATGATTTATTAAAAGGAATATATTTGTCACAGTCTTGAATGCTGGGAAGTGGAAGATCAAGAGGCTGGAAGGGTCAGGGTCTGGTGAGCCCTGTTCCTAGGGAATGGTGTCAGGGTCTGGTGAGCCCTGTTCCTAGAGAATGGTGTCATCTGGGTCTCCGGCATGGCAGAAAAGCAAAAGAGAACAACTTTAGCCTTTTAGTCTACACCAATCCCAGGCAGAGTGACTTACTCAACTCCAGAGACCCCACTGATAAGCATCAACAGCACACGGGGACACAGTCTCAGCACTGAGTTCTAGAAGACACTTAGACCACACCAAGGGCTGAGAAGACACCAACCTTGCTCCAACCTTGAGTTGCACTTCCGTCCTCTAGACCTGGGAGAGAGTAAATTTCTGGTGCTTTAACAGCCTAGTGTATTATATTTTGCCACGACAGCCTTGGCAGACAAGGCTAACAATTTGATTCATGCCCACGCCTGTCCTCTCCGGGTCTTAGTTAGGTCAAGCTCTTAATAACTACTATAAAGGACCCTCTTGCACAACCTTGTCCGGACTTTGGTTTCGCTGGGCACGGGTTCTGCGTTGGGCCGGAAGGACACTCTGGAGTGGAGGAGCGGGCATCTGATCTCAACGACATTCAGGATGGAGACGACAGAGAAGCAGGCAACAGTGTAGTTTGGAGTTTGCATGGTCTAGGGAGGAAAGGCTTCCCAAGGGAATCTACACACAACCTAGAATCTGAGGAGTTCCTAGTCAGGGAGCAACAGTTCAGTCTGTGGGTGGGAACACATCTTGTTCAGAAAAGAAAGAACGGCATTTGTGAGCAAGACCTCAAGCACTTCTGTCTGCCTTTAGCCAAAGCGACGTGGAATAATGAGTTTGGGAAAAGAGGCGGGAGCTTCAGGAACCATGAAGAACTGACTTGTGTCGGGGAGTGTGGGTTGATTCAGAAGACATTAGGGGAAGAAATCGTTACTTGTGATGTTAATTTCTGATTTGACAGTGATAAAAATGTACAATAAGTAACCAAAAGTTAATCTTCACAGTGGTCCGTCCTGCCTTACTAGGGTTTGCATATCAAGATAGCAGGCTGGCTGCCTTCTATAGTTTAGTGTGGAATGTCACCCCAAAGGCCCATATGCTAAAGTCCTGGTCCCCAGCCTGAACCAGTATTAGGACGCAGAGGGACCATCAGGAGGTAAAACCGATCTAGAGCTGCCCCCTCTCCCTGCTTCACGGCCAGCACAAAGCAAGCTCCCCCTTCTACACCTTCCTACATGCTGTCTTATGTCATCACGTGCCCAAACAATGGCGCCGAGTTAATACTGCTGAAAACACAATCCAAAAATCAATCCTTCCTTATTCGAAATTGATTTTTCTCAGGTGTCTGCCATGGGATAGCATGCTGACCAAGATAGTGGCTAAAACAAACCCAAGCTTCACTGTTCTGGCAGCTAGAGTTTGAGATCAAGAGGCCAACAGGACTGGTCTCTCTGACATGCCTCTCTCTAGTATAGAGAGGGCCACATTTCCCCTCTGTCCTCACACGGTCTCTCCTTTGTGAGGCCACATCTGTGTGAGTGTGTCCAATTTTTCTTCTTGCAAAGACAGGGGTCATATTTGTTGGGGGCCCACCTTAAGGGCTTGGCTGCAACTTAAATGGCCCTATCTTCACACCTGGTCAATCTCTTTGGACTTCAGCCTCTGAATTTGGGGGAAGACATGATTCAGCTCATACAGAATCCAACACCACTCTTGTATAGCAGATTAGAGAAACGCCTAAAGGTATTCTCAAGTTATAAATCAACAAAATACAGAGTTGACCTTAAAAACAAAACAGTTGACAATTATTATTTTATCTAAGTTTAACAGTGCTTTATTTTTAAAAGCGTCTGTTTCCCTGGATTCATTACTTCTCTCATTGCTCTGACGAAGTTTATGGCCCAAAAACAGTTTAAGAGGGCTGGGAAGATGAAGCATCAGGCTAAGGCTGGGAAGATGGAGCATCAGGCTAGGGCATTCGCTACCAAGCCTGAAAACATGAGTTTGATTCCTGGAACCCAAATAGGAGTGAGAGTAACCAATTGCCCATAGTGGACATGTGAGTTGTGGTACATGGGAGTGCATGCACACACACACACACACACACATACACACACACACACCAATATTATATTATATAGCATTATAATATAAATATTACAATATAATAGTATTCCCCATTCACTCTTTAATGTTCTAACCCTGACCAACCCTCAGAGCAGGCAGAGGTGGATCTGCTACACTCAAAAGGCCCTGAAGAATATCACTTATTCCCTGAGAGTGAGTGAATGTTCCTTCCCAGTGACACCTGACCTCAGAGGGACACAACAGAGGGGAAACCGAGGCAGAAAAAGAAAGGGTTCTTCACTCTAGCTCAACAGCCCAAGCGTAAATCACAGGGCTAACCATAGGTCACAGTTTGTCAACTTTCTGCGCAGAGTGTGGCACGCTGTCGATGTCCTGTAAAGCCGTAGTGCCAAGCCAAGCAGGCCAGTGGTTTTACCTCTACCCTAGCCGACCAGGCCTCATTTATGCAGTTTCCACTAGAATGCTACAATCGAGTTTGCATAGTATTCCCTATAACTCCCTACTTGTGCACAGTTATGGCTCTCGTAACACTCCCCGGGGACAGTTTTTTTTCCATCTCACTCTCACTTCAGAAGTTTCAAAAAAAAAAATTGTAACAACAGATGATGATTTGAGAGATACTTTTGAAGTTGTTTGAATGGGAAAGAAAGGAGGGTTTTAAAAAAAAAAAGCACAGTGAATATTTTGCCACCTTTTGTCCAATGCAGCATCATAAATCAAAGGAACTGATCATAAAGCCACTAGGCAAGGCAACGGAATGGATTTCACTGGCGACTGCCCACACTGCCAGATTGAACTAAATGAGGTCTGCATTCACGTGGTTATCAGTATTTAAAAATACCCCGAGTGTACACAACACAGAATGCCAAGAACTTGAAAAGCAAAAATACACATGTGGTGTTTTCCAAATCGCTCTATAGCCCAGCCACTAAACAAACTTAATTATGTGTCCAGGCAGCAGCTATGTGACCCCTGCAGACCTCTGCTTCCTTCCTCTACACAAAGTGAGAGGGCTGTGGTACGTGCTCTCTGAGAGCTGTCCCTGCTTCCAGAGGCTCTCCTCGGGCCCTGGAGCCAGATCAATAGCTTATTTTCCTAACCACCCTGGAAGGCACTGTGAACCCAAATGCACACTTGAGCTTGGCAGGTCCACGCTCGCTAAGATCTTCGTGGTATAAAGCAAGCAGCCACGGGCTCATCTGCAGAGGCGTTTTTAGCATATTGGGGAGAAAAATTATACTTGAGTCTTAATTACAAGTATCTTCAAATATCCCGCAAGTAAGCCAAGTGTGTAAATTACATGATTAATTTAAAAGTTGATTATCTTTTCCCCCTGATGGCACACCTGGTATCAGGTGCCGAGCTGGGTACAGAGGATTTGAAAGCTGTACCGGGCTCAGATGTCAAAGGACTCTGCAGCCTGCTGGTAACTCTTACTTTGTTCGCAAGTGTTGAAGAGGTCCTGCCATGGGTGACATTAGTCACGGGTGAGACTGTTGCACTGACTGGCAGCTGCAGCTCAGAGAACCAACATAACTGTACACAGTTCCTCTCTCTCCATTTAACGTTTTAAATAAATGCCTTTAAGTGATAAGAAGGCTCTGGACCTATATGTTTAGATAGCTAGATATCAGCCAGGTTAAAAGAGGATGGCAAGGGCCTAGGATATGGCTCAGTGTGGAACATAACGTGTACAAGGTCTAGGGTTTGATCCCTAGCACTTCGGTTATATTAAAAAAAAAATAGATCAGGTCAGAGTGATGGCACATACCGCCTATCACCCCAGGATTCAGGAGGCCGAGGCAGACAATACAAGTCAGAGGCTAGCCTGAGCTACACAATGAGATTCTGCCTCAAACAAGCAAGCAAACCAACCACATCTGTTGCTATGCATAAGCACCGTGTTATGCTATGCATAACACCTAGCTAAGTTCAACTCTGATAATACTGCGTTTAGCTCTAACTTGGAAGAGGGCCAACCTGATATTTCCCCCTTCCCACAAAGAGCTTACCGTGTAAAAGGATCGGTCTAATAAAGACGATGAGGGAAATGCTTAACCTACTTAAGATAGAAACGAGTCTCAAAGACTCAAGGACTCCAGAGACTCAGATTTAAATAAACAATTGATACACACATCCTAAATTCTTCCCGTATATTAGAGTAGTTCCCCAAGGGTGTTTATTTACTAACAGTTTGAATTGCACTTGATACTAGACTATATCACTCTCGATATATATTTACCATGATACTTCAATTCCAATTTTTCTCAATTCAGGAAGCTTTTTCCCCAAATTAGTTTGAATTAGGGAGCTTCTATTGTATTCATAAACTCTTCATCTAAATGGCAGAAATGACGCCGATAGCATCCGTCTTGGGCTCGCTGGAAGTCTGCGGTTTGACTTCCAGCCTGAGACTGGGGAAGAAAGAACACGGGCTGATTAATGGCCATTACTGATTTCCCGCAGCTGTAACTTATCGGAATATGTATACTCTAATACTGTACCCATGGTAATTATCTCATTACTATGAAGTGTCACAGAAACGCATTATGCGAAGTGAGCGTTGAATCACAGTTAGCAATTTCTTTTTGATATTAAGCCCGAGGAGCTTTGTCACAGCTTTGATTGGCTGCTGTGCACCCGGGCTGGAGACCCTTGGCAGCTCTGCCACCCCTAGCTTTGTGAAACTTTTCTCAATTTCAGTCTCTAATTTGAAAATGGGAATATTTGTGGGTGACCCCTCACCATGTCCAGGAGAAGACCAAGAAGATGGCCTCAAAGGTAGCTCTGTTCATCTCCAGACAAGCACTGAGGCAACACTCTGCCTGCACAGAGGTTACTCTGTCTGCATCCATATTTAATGAGCAGGGACACATAATAGTCAACAGGCATTTCTATGGGGCAATATATATATACATATACATACATATATATATATATATATATATATATATATATATATATATTCCCCCAAAGTCGCTAAACTAAAAGGCTAGCAATGTGGCTCGGGTGATAGAGTGCTTATCTTGTATGTATGAGGTCCTGGGTGGGAGATCCAGCATCTCCTAAAGCAGGTATGGTCTAATTCCTACACTCTGGAGGATCCAAGTTCCAGGGCATCCTAAGCAACACAGTGAGTTCAAGGCCAGGCTGGGCTGCATGAAACTCTGTCTATAACAAACAAGACGAAAGCCCAAAATAAACAGCAAGCACAGCTACAATAAGCAAGACCATGAAGTTATCCATACACTGGCCCCAAGAAAGCAGGGACTGATGGCCTTGTTCGGGACACCACAGTGTTTGGGAGGGGTGGCGGATACCAACACAGTTTTCTCTCACTTTTGAAGATGTGGCCTTAGAAATGAGCTAGTGAGTTCTTGAGGGTTATCCATCAAACATATAAGGTGGTCTAATCAAAGTAGGCGCAAGAATACCCAAGACGAGTGCATGATGGGAAATGGGCACCATTGCTTAGATAAGAGGAGTCAGCAAAGGGATGTGATGTGTCGGTGAGAGACCAAAGATGGCACAGTGGACAAATGTTTGACTTACAAGCATGAGAACTCAACTCCAGGGTACCAGAACGCCCATAAACAAAGCCCGGTGTAGTGGTGTATACATGTTATCCCAGCAGGGAGAAGCAGAAATGGAGATCCTTGGGGTCTCTAGCCAGATTACCTGCCCTACTTGCCAGTGGAGGACCTTGAGACCCTGCATCTCCTTCTGAATCCCTAACCCTAACCTTCCTGGTGTGATGTGTCTGAGCTGCTCTTAGAAGCTGTGATGTTTATGAGCAGTTGTATAAGAAGATGAGATGTTTTTCACCTGTCCTGATGCCTCGGTCACTAGCCACTGGTGACCGCCTAAGCTTTTTATTTACACAACAGAGTAGTACTCAGTGGTGAAAAATAATGACATCTTGAAATTTGCAGGCAAATGGATGGAGCTAGAAAAAAAAAAAAACATATTGAGTGAGGTAACCCAGATCCAGAAAGACAAATATAATATGTACTCACTCATAAGTGGCTTTTAGACATAAAGCAAAGAAAAAAACAACCTACAGTCCACAACCCCAGAGAACCTAGACAACAAAGACAACTTATCCGTTTGGATACAGGTTCTCCCTGGGCAATGAGTCTGCTCTTGCTTTGAGTTTTGAACCTTCTAGCTTCTAGAATAGTGAGAAATGTATCCCCATTGTTTCTAAGCTACCCAGCCCGTGGTACTCCATCGCAGTGGCACAAGTGAACCAAACATACTGCAGAGGCCTCACTTGGCATCTCCATCTACCTACTGATGGGCGTTTGACCCTTTCCTGGAGTCAACAATGCTGATAATGAGCAGAGGAGAACAGGTACCTGGCTAAGGCCCTGTTTCCATTCTTTCAGGTGAACATTGGGCAGTGGGATTTCTGGGACATATGGTAATTCTATTTTTAACTTTTTTGAGAAACGGACATACCGCTTCCCTTTGTGGCTGTGTCATTGTGCATCCCATGAAGGTCTTTGTTTCTGAGATAATAAAGAACAGCATATCAAAGCTATCAGAAAGAACGATTAGAAGACCAAATGTGGGGGTGAGATTCTTTGGAAAGAGAAGGAACAGCATGGCTTGCAGTTTCCATTTCTCCCAGTGACCTTGGGTCAAGGTCATCACTTCCAGAAGCACACCATAGAAGAGGAGGACATGGGAGCTTGTCCTATAGCATTGGTCCATCACAAAGAAGCAGCAACACCTCTTGAAGGCTGAAAACAGAGGTAGAACCACTGCTGAGGGGTGAGCTTTGTCCCTCATCCAAAATATGTTGAGCTCCTATCCTATACCTCAGAATATGGCTTTCTTTCTTTCTTTTTCCTTTTTTTTTTTTTAATGTGGTCTCTGCAGATGAAATCAGTTAGGATGAAATCACACAGGTGTAGAATGGGCCCCAAGCCATGACAGCTTGTTCGTCTTACAAGCAAGTGGTCATGTAAACACAGGCGACACACAAGGAGAATGCCACAGGACAGCAGAGTCGGCAACTGCAGGCTACAGTTACAAATCAAGCATGCTAGAGTCCACTGGCGAACTCCAGGAGGACACGAAGGAACATGGAGGAATTCATGCAGGTAACAAAGGAATCTTAGCGGGCGTTTGTCCTGCTCAGTCCCCGGCTTTCCCAACACCCAGGGCTGTGAGGAAACACATTTTCAAGGTTTTCTAACCCACACTGGCTATGGCATCTTGTTATGGTAGCTCTAGGAACTCATATAGCCACAGAGCACAAATCTGCAGTCGGCCAAGGTCATCCCATGTGAAGGCCAAAATGAGCATTTCCAAATTACTGTTCGTCTCACTTATGAGCAATATGTTTCCTGACCTCCATGATAATCTAGGCAGTAAGTCAACGTAATATATACTTTGAATCACAGCCCATACTAGAAGATTTGTCTTATGCCCACTCCAGGCAGAATTGGGGCATGCATAGAAACACACTCAATTCCCTGCTTCTAAGAACCAAGGGACAGAAATCTCAGTCTCTGAAGCATGTAAGCCTGAGGCCATATGTCAACAACTGTCCCGTTTGGATGCTCTGGGTTTGATTTCATCTACATGGTCTTTCTCTCTCTTCCTCTCTCAGTTATAGTCATGAGTTTGCCTATTGTTCTACCTGCAAATATCAAAAATCTCCCTGATTTTCGAAGTTCTATATACGTCTGCTTTTCTGTACTTTGGACTTGATCCCAAACACCAATAAGGTTTTGTTGTTGTTTGGATACCCGGATGGAACTCAGGCCTCAAACATGCTAAATACATGCTTCCGTACCCGCAGCCCTCCAGGAGGGTTTTTGAAAAGGAGTAACACAGTTGTTCTCGGACGTCCACACTTGAGTTTCTTGGAAAGAACTTAGAGAGAAAGTGATAAGCACGGACGGATGAAGCCGTTTAGGAAAGGCCGCTAGGAACCGAGCCCTGTTCAGCTCTCTGACAGATAAGTGTGCAATGTTGATGAAAGCTACAGAGCCAAGGAACCTTACGGGGTCAGCCTTTCCACTGCCTTTGGTATCAAATGAGGGCTGAAGTCCTTCCCAAGGCCTCACAGGTGCAGCCTGGACGTGCAGGCCCGCTGCTGCTGATACAGACGCGGTGTAGATGATTTAGTTAAGCAGCACAACCTTGACCACTGGCCAAGTCAAAACACCAATCCCAAACAAAGCCTTTCTCCCGCAGCCCATTGACTCACCCCCTTCTAAGCACCACTGCAGCTTTTGTAAAGATAAATAAATAATGAAAAAATAACCTCTGTCCTGGTGAAAGAGGAGGCAAGCACTCCAGAAGGCCAAAGAAAACAAAACAAAACAGGACAAAGCCCACTCCCTCCCCAAAACCTCTGGACACAAGAAAGCAACAGCAACAACAAAAACGAGTAACAAATGCCTTCTCTCCACTCCCTCTCCCACAGCCCCTCATATTAAAAAAAAAGAAAAAAGTATTTAGATTTTGGCTTCTCATGAAAGACAGTTACTAAAAGTATTAGTGTTCCCAAATTCCAAAGCAATTTCACAAGCATAAAGAAATGAGGGAGGAAATGGTTTGGGCAAGGCCTTAAAAACAATCGCCTCATGCGGCTGTGTGGAGTATCTTTATAAATTATAAAGGGCTTTGCAAAAATTAATTCACTCCTTCCGTGGAAACGCCTGGAACATCATTCATGCGCTGGGCCCCGTGTGAGACGCTGGGGCTGCAGAGATGAATAAGGCTGCGCCCACCTGAAGAACGTGGTTCAGAGGGGGGCAGGAACGGTATTGTGCACTCCAGCGTGCCCAGGCCTCCGGTGCCTGTGCCCGGGATTTTAATTCACAAGGAACCATATTGTGTGACAGGAGCGGGGAAGGAGGGAGAGGGAAAGGACGACAGTAAATCTCATAAAGGTGGCAGATCGCTCCCCAACCTGAGCTGAGAGGTCTCCTCTGAACTAAGGACAGGCAGGGAACAAGGGGACCGCAAAATGCCTAACAGAACCGAAGCTCAGCGAACGCGGGTGGCGACGTGAGGGAAATTCACAGTGGATCGGATGAGGAAATTATAGACGGGACCAAAATCAATTAAAAAGGAAAATGAAACGTGCTGGAATGGAGTCAAAGGCGTTCTTTCCTGCAGCACTGCCCGTGAGTATCAGCTGCAGAGAGACACGCTTTCACAGACAAAGAGATCCAAGCCTGGCGCTAATACCTCAATTTGCACATATTTTGGGTTCAATTGAGCTGCGCCAAGATGAATACCAAACTCAGGTTTACAGATGTGGCCACAGACTTGCTCGAAACTGTAGGCCGAGAAGCAAGTACGTATGTGATAAATCCGAAAGCGTTCAGTGACCTTCAGTCAACTGTGAGGTTTATATCACCCCAAAGAGGCCACAGCCTCCCGTATTAGAAAGACACGCGGATGACTCCACGCTGCAGAATCATTCTGCGAAGTTGATGACTCTGGTCTCAATTGTTGAGGAGCAAGGGGAAAGGTCTGAGAGCGTGACCAGGAAAACACGGCAGTTGTCAGCTGGCAACAGCAATGCGTTAACACAGCCTGTGTTAGCTGCTCTGGGAACGTCAGCAAGCTGGAAGGGGGCGGGGAGCTCCTCTTTGGAAACACATTCTCGTTGCGAAATGTTCTGAGTTAATCAAACCAGTTTCCGTATTAGCAAAGAGAGCTGGCCAGGCCTGGTCAACAAGCCGTGACTCAGAGTGACAAGGTTAGTGGGCCTGTGTCTATTTTCAGAGAGCCTCGCGGAGCTTGCATAGGCAGTGTGTGTCTTCCCCATTATGTTCTATGCCAGTACCTTAAGCAAGGGTCAACTCCCAAATGTCCCTCCCTTCTAATCATTACAGAGGGGGATCCAGGAACTGATATATTCCTGCAATGCTTCATCTTAGAAGGCTGTATTTGCCTCAAATACCTTGTTGAACTGGAGACTGAACAGTATTTGGGTATCCTTTGAATGGAGCTTGGCTTTATCATGGACAAATCCTGACCTCTTCTTCATCTTAAATACATTGGGGGGGGGGGGCGGGACTGGTGAGATGGAGGGGGGATGGGTACAGAATTCCTTCGGAATCAAACTTTGGTGAAACCCCGGAGTAATACTGAGAGCAGGGCCGTGTCAAATGAGCCATAACTCTGATGCGGAACAAATTTGGGTCTTAAGTTATCATCACTCAACATTTTACAGGATAGACAGACTAAGAGAACGAAAGAATGTATGAATTCTGCATATACAAGGCAAAGTCAAGAGCTTTTATTCCCACGCCAATGTCTGAGATAAGTTAATAGGCATCATTTATTCAAACGAGGAGCTTGGAACTGGGACGGATTAATAAACTACACAGCATCACAGGAACTAGCTGAGCTGAGATTTTAATTCCAAGGCCCATGCTTTCCCATCATACGCCTCTCCACTTGAGAGTGCATTGCATTTCTCATTCCCCAGTGACAGCTTGGTTCCTAAGTCAGAGTGGAAGTGGGGACCGGCATCCCTCCTCCCACCACAAACA
Organism: Chionomys nivalis; assembly: GCF_950005125.1. Taxonomy (NCBI): domain Eukaryota; kingdom Metazoa; phylum Chordata; class Mammalia; order Rodentia; family Cricetidae; genus Chionomys; species Chionomys nivalis. The sequence continues at coordinate 24,537,914 of NC_080109.1, read as the reverse complement.
GCATTCCCTCCCAGGACGCAGGAGAAAGAGCTACCTGTGAATGAATGTCCTGTCAGGATGGATAGCTTCCTCAGGTGTCCACAAAACCATTCTACAGCTGTTTGATTTGCTGAGGTCTAACTTTACACTGGCCACTAATCCAATGATCCCAGCTCCAAAGAGAATGACATTGCACTTGGCAAGCCACCCATGCAGGACACTGGGGTGATGGATCATGCAGGACTTTCTAGGGACATCACTGTAGAGTCACCAACAGAATCACACACTTCCCAGGAAGCCCAACTCGCTCGCTAGCATCTGGAAAGCTGTGACCTTTCTAGCTCAACTTAGCCTCAACTCTTAACAGTAGAGAAGGCCACCAACAACTCAACGCTGTCACTGGCAAAATTCACACTATGCCGGTCCTGCCTTTATACTCTTCTGCCATGCTCTCTTGTTGATATCTTTAAATTTCATTAGCCTCCCTTCATGGTTTGGAGTGTGTGTGTGTTTATATAGAGGCCAGGGGACAAGCTCAAGGGATGCTCCTCAGGCACCTTCTACCTTGCCTTCTGAACTAGGACCCTGCTGGCCTGACTCACCCCTAGGCCAGACTGGCTGTCTAGTGAGCCCCAGGTATCTGCTCGTCCCTCATTCTCAGGGCTGGATGACGGATGGGTGCCATCGTGGCTTGCTTTTCTGTGTGGGTTCCAGAGACTGAGCTCAAGTTCTCAAGCTTGCGAGTCGAACACCTTCCCAACTGAGAATTCTTCCCAGGCCATTTGGATCGTAAATGTCTCCCAAAGGTACAAGTGGTAAAGGCTTGGCTAGCCTTCCTGTGACACTACTGGAACGTAACAAAATGAGGCTTAATGGGGACAAAGCTAGGTCCGTGGGATGTTGGGACTGGTTCCCACCCCTCTTCTCTCTGTTTCCTATATGATGAGCAAATTGGCTCTGGCATGCACACTGCAATGCTGCCCCATGCTGTCACATGTCCGAAACCTCAGGACCAGAGATCCATGAACTGAAATCTCCATATCTGTGAACCCAAACAAACCTCTCTCCTTAAAGGGCCCATGCATGAATATTTACTCAGAATTCCTCCTTATGAAAGTGCTATACATATCGCAAGCCCAAGAGAATTTTGGAATGACCCCTAGAAAGGTCCTTCATAAGACTGAAATCCTAAGATTAGAGAGAACTCTTTCTCACTGGAGAGAGAGAGAGAGAGAGAGAGAGAGAGAGAGAGAGAGAGAGAGAGAGAGAGAGAGAGAGAGAGAGACTGCTTGTACCTTTGGTTTCCTTCGCTGTACTACAGGGTACAAAATCCTAAAAGATCCCAATACGAAGACAGTTTGTCTTTTTCTCCCCCTGAGGGCTCTCAAAAAAATATTCTGGCAGTGAGGAACAAGAGATTCTGGGATGGGTGACTGAGGAGGTGGAAGAGACTACTTCTCTGGAGCGCTTTAAAAATAGAGCAGCCATCTGGGCTGGTTTAGATACGCCTCTCCGAAGGCGGGGGACTGGAGGGAGATGAAGGAGCTAAGTACCGTCTCATCTTGGATTTTCTGATATTTCTTCATTTTTGAGTTTTATTCATGGCAAACGCCTGAAAGGAGCTAGAAATTCACTTTTTTCCCCCCAACCAAACATTAAATCCCATTTTATTTTGAGCTGCAATCCTGCTGTCTCACTAGCCCTCTTTCTTCAGAGGGGCAATTTGGATGTCACGGCTTTTTTGTCTTGTAGGAAGTTTGCATGAAAGTTAACTTTTCACTGTCTCTTTCCTAGGGAGGCAGCATGACGAACTGCAAATCTCTACTTGGGTCTCGGCCATGCCACCGGATGGGACAGAGCAGAAGGAATCAGTAAGGACCTGGCTAGCATCTTGTGAGGGCTGCTAGCTATATCCCACACCAGGACCTGTTGCGAGAGGTAAAACCCTAGGAGTCTTGTTCGCTGTCACTACTGGGTCTTCCTTTTGTTTGTTTGTTTGATGAAATTAAGCCCAGTAAAGTCAATATGTAAACAACAGGAAGTATATTTTTCTGACACAAAGCCATGCTCATTGCATCAAAGCTTCATTGTCAACAGAATAATGTAGTTTAAGATATAGAAGGTCATATTTGAGCATTTTTAACATATGGACCACACTGAAAAAGAGCCTTGTTAGATTTGTTTCTCAGCAGTATTTGCATGCCCTGACTGGTTTTTTTTTCTTAAAACCCAAATAAACTTGATTGTGATTATCAAATACATTAATTTTAAAATGCTCATTACAGACACTCTGTACATAACAAACTAACGACCGGTATGAGTCAAGCTATTTATTCCCCACAAAGGAACACAAACAGCTTACAATGATGGCATTAACTTTTTCTTTCTTTTTGAAAGTTAATGAATAATCCATATTTTAGTAGAGAATTATCCTCAAAGCTGTGAAGATGGCTCAGCAGTTAAGAGTGTTCAATGCTCTGGTGGAGAACCAGACCTCAGCTTCTAGCACCCGTGTCAGAAGGGTCCCAGTTGCCGGCTCCCAAGGCTCTAACACGCTCTTCTGACCTCCAAGGGTGCCTGCACACATATACACGTATGTCCATGTACATTCACATAAACCCACACGTAACATAAATAAAATAAACCCTTAAAAAATATTATTTTAAATCAGATCAAACCAAGTTTTTCACTGTGTTCACAAACCATATTTGGAAACTGATCTTATCAATCCCACGACCTCAATCACACGACTATATTCCTTCATTTCCTGGTTGGTGCTAGGACAGGGGCTGAGTGTCTGTGTGTGCCCCTTTGTGGCTGTGTGCATTGCGCCTGAACCAGAACTTCAATATCCGAGGGTCCAAGACATAATACAGATTCCTTATGCTAGTTATTGTCTTTGTTTTGTTCCTTTCTTTTTTGTCAATTTGACACAAGCGGGAGTCGCCTTGGAGGAGGGAACCACAACTGAGAAAACGCCTCCATCGATTGGCTTGTAGGTAAACCAATGGAGTACTTGCCTGAGTAATGATTGATGTGGGAGGGCCCAGCCCACTGTGGGTGGTGCCATCCCTGGAAAGGGTTTGTTAGAATCAGGCTGAGAGCAAGCCAGTGCACAGTTTCGCTATGGCCTCTGCTTCAGTTCCTGCCTTGAGTTCCTGCCCTGATTTCCCTTCCTCGGGAACTGGAAGCGGTGTGGTAAGATTTTCAAAAGAACGTCTTCCTTCCCAAGTTGCTTTTGGTCAAGGTGCTTATCCCAGAAATAGAAAGCAAACCAGGATGCTCCAGACCCTAACACTAGCCCCGGGATGTAACTCAGTTGGTAAAGCATTGGTCTAACAGTGACGGACAAAGCTCCGTATTCCTTCCCTAGCCTTACATAAACCGGGCATGGTGGTGCAAGGGGAATCTCTGGATACATAGTGAGTTCCAGGTTACTCTGAAACCTCATCTCAAAACAAAACAAACAAACAAAACAAAACAAAAAGCAACAACAAAACCCTGTCAAAAACAAAAGGCAGAAATGAATTGTCTAAAAGAATATTAATGGAATGGCTTGAAGGCATTTTCCTATCAAAAGCTATGGTCTGTTTCTTGCACTTCGGTAATCTTGTTACACAATTGCCTCTTAAGGGGGGGGGGGATGTGGCTGTGCCCACATAGAAACATCTGATACTTTATAGCAGAAAGGAAGGGCTGCAGGGACCTTGCCATTTGAGGTGCCTGGTTCCAACTTCCCATCCCTAAGGCTCCAGTCCTAGAGCTGGCATCTGGGGTGTCACCGGGTGAGTGCCCCTGAGTATCTGAGTTTGGGAAATGCCGGCAGAGCTACCACTAGGGTGGGGTGCTTACTCCTCAGCGAGACTGGACCCATTTGGACCAAGTCGGGTCAGAGCTGAAGACAGGGCAAAAGGAGATCTTCTGTCTGCTTCAGAGTCTTCTTTGTCTCCACTTACAGAACTGAGGCACCTGGGAACACGGTTCACACACTTTCTCTGGATGAATCCTGTTGCCCCCTCTCTTTCCCCTTTCGACCCAGTTTGTCCCTCATTTCTTTCTGACCACCAGGAGTTCAGCAGGCACACACATCCCACCCTCCACCGCCACCCCCAGTTTCCAGGCTTTAGGATGGCCCAGGCTGACGCTTGCTGCAATGTGTTGACTTCGCCAGCTCCCGTTCCCCCTCCACTCTGGCTGGCACACTGGAAGCTGGCCACTTTGCGTATTTACAAACCGCAGTTCTCTGTCTGCCTCCCTCCCCCAGGCGGCTTGCAATTGCTCCTGTGGGGTTTTCCTCACAGCCTTCCCTCACAAATTCAACACCACCACTCCCTTGGTGCAAAACAAGCGTTGGGGAGCTTGCTGGGGCTTGCAGAACCCAGGGGTGGGGGCTGCTCTCCTCGGGTCCGTTCATTGCCACTGCCAATGTTAACGGCAATCTGTGGGGAGACGGCAATTCTAACAAATGAGATATTAATGAGTTTTCTATGTGTTCCTCGCCGCAACACTCCTGGTCCCCTCCCCTTTCACCTTCTTCTTCTAGAAACCCAGAGAGAATGGGCTCCATCTCTGACACCGGGAATCCTGCGTTTCTCCTTGGAGCCCATCCTGTCTGGCTCCAATGGGGGCCCCCGCTGTCCTGCTCACCTGGAGCCCTCAGCACTACAGAGCACCAAACAGGGCTGGCATCGTCTTGTTTCCTGGCCTAATGGATGCTTGTTTAAACACCGGAGCTGTTTGCATTGCTGCGGCTCACTGCCTGTTAAACACAGTCCTCTGAAACCCTATGCCAATCCAATAAAGGTATCAGCAGTTCAGTGTGGGGAGGCAATTACTATCCAGTCCCAAGTGTGCCTTCTAAGCTCTAGGAAGGAAAATGTGATCGAACAACTAAAAGGAAAATCTGATTCGGCTCAGCATCACGTGGAGGACACAAGGCTTAACTGCAGCCGGGTCTGTGGAGGGCAGAGGGAAATCAATCCGCTAGCAAGCACACATTGTTAGGCAAGCACTAAGCCAGTCGGTTAGTAACACTGTCCCCTGCGCCTGCCGGAGGCCCTGCCAGTCCAAGCCTTCCGCTCCCTTTGGCCTGCTAGCTTGCTTTGTCACCCCAAGGACTACACTAACTTATAAGTTAATGACAAACTGTTGGTTTTTTTTTTTTTTTTTTTTTTTTGGTGAACACCCTGTATCTTCTCTCCCACCTTTAATTCCTTAAGCAATCACATAAAAATGGCTTTTCTTGTGCAAAATCATTACCATATCAAAGGAGTCAGAGAGGGAGCAAAACCGATACAGGGGTTATACACAGGCAGGCAGAAGAAGACAAGCACGCTCAGGATCACCTCGAACTAATGATAGCCATCAATATGGCAAGGATCCGTTTTCCGCCTCAGCTATGCCTAGAGAAGTCAGGGGAATTAGACGCCACTTTTAATTACTTCTCACCCAAGAAGAAGTTTTGGAGAAGTGAATACTTCCCCGCCTTATGAAGTTCTGAGCATGGAGGGAATTTGGGTTGCTTCCCTCTGTTCCACTTTAAAAGGCTGCTCCAAAATGGCCCTCCTTTTCTTTAGGAAGAGCGAGAAACAGCAATGAGTGCCTATGTCTGGCAACACTGGGGAACGCTACCCACAATGCTCGCTGGGGTGTCATCCGTTTCCTAGGAAGCTTGCCAAATCCCTGTCTACTCCCCAAGGTTCCTGGCACAGGGGACAGAGCCATGGGGAAGCTGAAGCACTGTAGTCAGCATTTGCCAGGCAGCGAGGCACGTGGGGGCTGGAGTAGTGTGGATTTCGGGTCATCTCTGCTGCCTTGGTGCGGGGAGCGGTGGAGGGAGCGCTACCCATGATGGCGCTGGCAGAGTGCTCGGCAGCGCTTAGAGTAGCAATCCATCCTGCAGGCTTATGGGACCACTGGTCTAGCACACTGAGTTCCCAGAGCCCCAGAGGCCTGCCTTGTACCTGCACTTGCTACTTCGTTCCTTCTGTACGGGCCTTGGACAAGACTCCAGCCCCTTCCCCCAGGCCCCAGAAGAGTGCTGGTCACAGGGCAGCAAGGCTCCCCCAGGCATACATTACGGCTCTACTGCCACCCTGGAAGAGGCATCATAGAATGGTCATCTTCAATGCCTGTAACTGAACCACCAACAGATGCTCGCCATAGTTTCCTGACTTAACATTCACAGACACCCTCTTCATTTTAGACCTGGAAATATGGGCATGTTGTGCGCGATGAAACTACAAAACACGACGGATATATTCCTTGTCCTGCCTGTGGGGAAGTGAAATGTTCTACTTAAAGTTCAAACACACATGCACAACACAACACAACACACATTCACATACAGACACATCACCCTAATATTGTATTTAAATACTTTCCTTATTTCTTGAGATTAAAATATAATACATCCTTTACCCCTTTCCTTTCGTCCATCCAAACTCTCCCACGTGCCTCCCTCTTGTTCTCTTTCAAATTCATAGCTGTTTTCTTTAATGGTTTTTACATACATACATACAAACATACATATATACATATGCATATATATGTGTATTCCTAAATACATAAACACAACCTGCTCAGCTTACGTAATGTTACTGTATATATGTATATATGTTTTCGGGTTGACCATCTGGTATTGAACACCAAGCAGCGAGCTCTTCCCTTGGGAAGACTATTTCTCCCACTGTCAGCATCCTTTGGTTGCCTGTGATTTTGTATGGGGTTGAGGACTCATGGGGGTGTCTCCATCCACTTTAGCATGTTATGGCCCTTGTTCAGCTCATGCCTGGCCAGTCACACCGGCCTCTGGGTGTAGCCTCTGATGGAGGAAGGTCATTGGTTAAAAATAAAGAAACTGCTTGGCCCTCATAGGTTAGAACATAGGTGGGTGGAGTAAACAGAACAGAATGCTGGGAGGAAGAGGAAGTGAGCTCAGATGCAGGGCAGCTCCTCTGAGAGGCAGACGCGATGAAGCTCCAACCCAGGATGGACGTAGGCTAGAATCTTCCCGGTAAGCGCACCTTGGGGTGCTACACACATTATTAGAAATGGACTAGTCCAGGTGCGAGAGTTAGCTGAGAAGAGGCTAGATGTAATGGGCCAAGCAGTGTTTAAAAGAATACAGTTTGTGTGTTGTTATTTCGGGGCATAAGCTAGCCAGGCGACTAGGAGCTGGGGCAGCAGGAACACAGCCCGCAGCTCCCCTCAACAAGCCTCTGACATCTCTAGGAAACAGTCTCACAGCAAACTCCCGGCTCCTCTGGCTCTTACAGTCTCTCCACCCCCTCTTCCTAAATGATCCCTGAGCCTTATGCACAGGAGTTGCGTTGTAGATGTATCCACTGGAACCAGGCTCCACAACTCCACGTTTTGATTAGTGGTGGTTTTCGGTAGTGGTCTCTGTTGCAAAAGGGGATCTCCTTGGTGAGGGTGAAGACTACACTTATCTGTTTAGACCCTGGAGATGCATCCATCTTCATATTGTAAGGGGAAACCCATATGTGTATATATGCATGCAAATGTGTGTGTACTAAATTTAACATTACCATGTTTATATACACACACATACACACATGCACACACACACACATACACTAAGACTTCCCTTTTTAATAGATTGCCCAAACTAAACTTTAAAGGCTTCTCAGCCTCTGTGATACGGTCTTCTTGATGTACACATTCTGTTACTTCCTTGGTTTCTCTGCAGGTAGATAACTTTTTCTCAGAACTTATGGGTAATAAGTTACTGACCTTGTTATTGGCGTTATGCCTGCTATTTCTTTGTCTAACAGGTGGGGAAAGGCTAGCTCTTTGGTTACCAGATACTTTTCATTGTGTGTGTGTGTGTGTGTGTGTGTGTGTATGTATTGATTGTTTTTGCATCTGCACCGAAGTTTCCCCTCCCTCTTCTCATCCCAACCCCTCCCCCTCCACTTCTCCATTTCTCTTCAGAAAAGGGAAGGCTTCCCACGGACATCAGCCAGCCATGGTATAGCAAGTTGTAGTGAGACTAGGCACCTCCTCTTCTATTAAGACTGGATGGGGAAAACCCAGTAGGAGGAACAAACAGGCAACAGAGTCAGAGACAGCCATTACTCCCACTGTGAGGAGTTGTACAAGAAGACCACGCTACACAACCGTCACATATACGCAGAGGGCTCAGGTCAGTCCCATGCAGGCTCCCTCATTGTCAGTTCAGCCTCTGTGAGACCTTAGGAGCTGATGCTGGTTGATTCTGTGGGCTTTTTTGTGAGGTTCTTGACTCTTCTAGCTCCTACAATCTTTCCTCCCCTCTCCTGCAGGATTCCCTGAGCTCTGCCTAATGTTTGGCTGTGGGGTCTCTGATCTGTTTCCATCAGTTGCTGGGTGAAGCCTTTCTGATGGCTGGGCACCAATCTATGAGAAGAGCAGAAGACCATTAGGATCATTTCACTTACTCTTTCTTTCTTTCTTTCTTTCTTTCTTTCTTTCTTTCTTTCTTTCTTTCTTTCTTTCTTCCTTCCTTCCTTCCTTCCTTCCTTCCTTCCTTCCTTCCTTCCTTCCTTCTTTTCTTTTCTTTTTTTTTTTGCCAGTCACATTTGGTTCTCTCCTAGGTCTCTGGGCTGTCCTGCTTCTGGGTCTTGGCCATCCAGGCAGGGTCAGGGGTGAACTCCCTCTCATGGCATGGGTCTCAAGCTGGGCCAGTCATTGGTTGGTCACTCCCACAATTTCTGTGCCACCTTTACCCCAGCACCTCTGTCTTGTAGGCAGGACAAACTGTAGGTCAAAGGTTTTTGTGGCTGGGTTGGTGTCCCAACGCCTCCACTGGAAGTCTTGCCAGGTTAGAGGAGATGGCCAGTCCAGTCTCCATACCTCACTACTAGGAGTCTTAGCCGGGGTCACCCAAGTAGATCTCTGAGAGTTTCCATTGCACTGGGTTTCTCTAGGCACCACTATTAAGGAGAGAACTTTGCGAAAGATGATGGAACAATATATTTCTGAGATTCGCTCTTGACCCTGTTTTGGGGGCAGTACTTGGCTCTGTTTCCAGGATCTGGAGTCAGCAGTGATGCCAGAACTGATCTTCAGTGATGTGTGAATGCTTTCACCTCCACTCTGCAGAGTCAGCATGCTCTTATTTCTTTCTTCTTAGTGGCTGATAGATCGCCATTTAAAAGAAAAAAGAAATAAAAAAAAAAGCAAACTCCAAACTCAAACTTCTTTAAACTGTTTTCCTTTTTCTCAAATCAGAGATAGAAACTCCTAACATCTCTGCTCTTGTAATGTCACCCTACTCTCGAGACAGCAGGTGAACGGTAATAAATCACAGGAAGGCATCTACTCCACAGCTAGAGAAGCATGGTAAAAGGGACTGCTTGGGATTTGTGGTGGTGTGTGTAAAAACTAGCATATTGAAAGGCTGGGACAGGAGATCATCCTGGGTTAGCCAGTACAACTCTGTCTCAAAAAAGACAAAAACAACCCACAAACAAGAAAAACCCACCAATAAGAAAAATGTGCACTCTTTGATCTGAGAATTGGTACTTGTGAGGGCCAAGCTTCCCTGTCAACTTGATGGGCTTCAGGATCCCGAGGAAAGTATGTCTTTGGGCGTGTCTATGAGAGAGTTTTGGAATGCCCACCCTCACTGTGGGTGGCACCATCCAAAAGGAGAAAGTACATGGCTCGCTAGCATCATCTCTCTCCTCCCAACCGTGGATGCAACACACGTAGCAGTCTCAGGCTCAGCTGCCATGTCTTCTCCTATGTCTGGGAGTCAAAATAAACGGCTCCTTTTAGAGTTGGTTCTGTCAGGTATTTTGTGACGGCAGCTAGAAAAATAACTAATATATAGCTCTGCTGTTTTTATCGCCATGAGATAAAACCCATATCCTATGTAGCTATTACATGATGGTCAACATCAGAGTCAGAGAGACTGAGGTTGGACTCCAGCATCTGAATGATTCTGAAGGAGACTGCAATGCTCCATTGTTTCATTTTCTCGAAGGAGTCTGACTGACACTTTGCTGTCTCACATGGACACAGACGTGAACATCTTCCTACCCATCTTTGGGAAGTCATTGCGGTTTACTGCAGCATCCTCTCAGAGTACCACATACTGAGAACCAAAAGTGGCTGGAATATTAGAAATAAAGGCTGAAGTGCTTACGCCTGGGTTGCTGAGGATGGGAGACCCCACAGCACCACCTGGAGGGTCATTGGTTGGTGACCTTTCCTTCCTTGTTTAGGAATATAGGTGCCTCCTCATGCAACAGAAATTCTCAGTCTCCTTTAGAACAGTTAGACCTTGACAGCAAAGAGATCTTTCAGACTGGGAAGATGGTTCAGCTGGCAATGTGTTTGCCATGCCAATATGAAGATCTGAATTCAGGGTCCCAGTACACATATCAAAAGGCACTGTGTACAGGGAGCCCACAAACTCAGCTCTGGGGGATGCAGTGGCAGGCAGATCCCTAGCATTTGCTGGGTGATCCCTCTAGCCAAATCAGTGATTCTATCTTCAGGTTCAGCGAGAGATCCTGTCTTAGACAACATGGTACATCATGATTGACGATGACCTCTGACATCGACCCCTGGTTTCCACAGGTGCCTGGCACTCCCCAACACATACACCTGTATACACATTCATGCAAAATACAGATAAAAATGTAAAAGGTGAGTTTTGCCATCATACAAAGAGCATAAGTTACACCATAGGCCCCTTTGTAAAACAGTAAAGGGGTCACGTTTTCTTTACCCATCCCCAGAATTACTTCAATCTTGTGCAAATGGTGGGGGCAGAGAGAAGGCCTTGAGTGGGTCCTTGCATTTTAATGAAATAAAGTGGCCCAAAGAGGGGAAAAGGCATTACTCCTAAATCCATGAAAATAAGAAAATTCATGAGGAATAACAAGAACAGGTCATCTGCTAACCCTTCATTCTTGTTATGGATGGACATCTAATTTTAGGTACTTGCCTGGTTCAGATCAGACAGTGGCTTTGCTATACTTTGCTGTATACTTGACCGTTTTCAAAATTAAAAGACAAAACAAAACACTATTTTCAAAAAGTATGATGGGCTTGGAAAAGAAAAGGTCTAAGAGTGGAGGACGCCATATATCAGAGTCCAGTCCTGCGAGATGGAGAACCCTGAGCATCCAAGGAGGGTGTCGCAATGTGAGGAGAAGAGGAGCATGGTGCATGGAAGATGGGCCATGGTCCAACCCAGAGGGCATCACAGGATACAGGGGAGGCCAAAGACGACAACACTCAGCCGGTTACACCCTGATCTCAGGAGAGGACCAGCAGAATCAGGTCCAGCCGAAAAACCAAACAGCCACAGGCAGTGGAAGGCATATCAACCCTCCCCCCCCCCCCCCACAGGACTTCTTCTGCAGGATCTCGGCTCTGCATCTCGAAGCCAGTGGGAACACAGGATGGAAGACACAGAAAAGAAGATGAAGAGCAAAGGATAAAGACAAGATGTGAGTGCTTGGCTTTCTTACAAGGTTGTTTGGGTCTTCTTCTTGTAGCTCCTCTTTAAAACAATTTTACAAATATTGTACTTTTTAACTTACAAAAAAAATCTGCAAAACAGCTCAAAAGCTCTTTTTGTCCTTTTTTTTTGCAAGTTTCTCTAATGCCATCTTACGTAACCGTGGCCCAGTTTTCAAGAACAGGAGATTAACTTTCACACATATTATTAATTAATCTATAGACCTTAATAGAATTCTACTCTACCCTCCATCATTTTCTGTCTCGGGACCCTACTCCAGATTCTCCCACAGTGCCTTTGGTGGTTTTATTCGTCCCCGTCTCTTCCTGTCTGCAAACACTCTTCAGTCCCCGAGGGCTCGTGTGGCAGTCTTTTCACAAGTGGAATACAGTTTTGCATTTTTAGCCAGGCCACTGCAAAGTGATGCCGTGTCCCTCTCAATGTGCCACATCAAAGGATGCGTGATGTCAGTGTGCCTTTTGGCTCTGACGCTGCCTTCCCTCCAGCCCTGGGGTAAGAGGCTGTGCGCTGGTGACCCCACTATCAAGTCACCGTCCTTTGCTTTGCAGCCACCCTCATCTGCAGGGAGATGTGCTGAGGTTGTCTGTGCCCCATTTCTCCTCACACCACGGTCCACCTACCGGAGCACTGTGGATCTCATGTACCTCTTGGAGAACCTGTTTCTCGTGTTGCTTCCATTGTTATTATTTAGAGTTCTACTCCGGCCAGGAGGGGGTGGCGCACACCTTTAATTCCAACACTTGAGGGAGGGAAAAGTAAATCCCTGTGAGTCTGATGCCAGTCTGGTCTATTAAGTGAGTTCCAGGTCAAACAGGCTGTTACACAATGAAACCCTGCTTCAAAAAAATCAAGAAAGAAAGGAAGGGAGGGAGGGAGGGAGGAAGGGAGGAAGGGAAAAGAAAAAGTTGCTCCTTCCTCCTTTGTAAAATTTTTATATCAGTATGGGTGCTGAGCATTTATTTGCTGTTATGGTTTACAAGTCAATGCTGCCTCTTTGTTGTTGTTGTTGTTGTTGTTTTGGTAGGTAGAGTGGTTCTGGGATTGACCCGGGGTCTTATATAAACAAGGATGGCGAAGATGAACCTCCAGCCCCTGGGTTTTGAGACGGGGTCTTCTATATATGCCACGCAGGACTCAAAGTCACTACGCTCCTGCCTCTGCCTCTTAATGCTAAGATTATAGGTAGTGCGTCACCATGATCACACAGCAGCACTAAGTTTCCAGTAGGGTAGGAGACTACTAAAAAGCCAACATTTGTGGGTGGTGATAAAACGCCGTTTACTCATAGTGGTGATCAGCCCACTATAATAACTACCTCTTTGTTCTCTCTTCTTGGGCACCTGATAGAGAGCACTGTCTAAACTGGGAATGGCCCACACTTTATCCATTATCAATCAACAGTTACCAAAACACCCACAGCTTTAGTCAACAAGAAGTTTTAGAACATCGAAGTTGGCATCACACTATTGCAATGACTTTATTAGTGTAGATGCAATTGTTAATCTCAGGGAACAGCTGAATCTCAAATATACTTGCCATCCCTACAACCACTGACAGCACATTACTAAGTGCTTCATTTATAGGCAATGGCTAAACTGCTTGGGGAATCTTCGTCCTTTGAATTCAAGAAGCAACCAAGAGTTGGCTGCTATGTCACGGGCTGTGTTTATGTTCTTATTCGGAATCAAAGCAAAATGCAGGCTGGGGACATAACTCAAGTGGGAGAGTACTGGTCTAGCATGCACCAAGACCTGGCTTCAATCCCCAGCACTGCCTCAACTGACCATGCTGGTTTATACCTGCAGTCCTGGTACTCAGGAGGTGGAGACAGAAGGATCCAGAGTGAGATCATTCTCCACTATATGGTAAGTTTGAGACCAGCCTGGGATATATGAGACTCTTACACACACACACACACACACACACACACACACACACACACACACGAGCAAAGGGCTCTTTGTTTTCCTTTGTACTCAGCCACGCTGGTAGGCAACAGCAAAGACAGATATGTGGGCAAAGGGAAGGTAGTTTTCCCTGTATTCAGATGTATAACTTTGGACACATAGACCCAGGGGCTGATGGGAAATCCAGCACGAATGGACAGCCTTGCCAGTCAGTGAGCCCAGGCAGGAGCAGGCGGGGTCCGTAAACCCCCTCGCCATCCTTCATACAAATGAGCAAACTTCAAGCCTTATTTTAGACAAAGCACCCCTCGCTAACCAAAGGCTTTCTCTGGATGACGTTGCTGAAATGGTTCCTACAACAGACATTTTCCCCCGGCAAAATCAGATCACTGAAATCGTCAGCAAAGAAAATGAAATGTAATTGAATTATGCTCTTCAGGATATGAAAGCACCACGTGGAAAAGATGGAGGCTGGCTGCTCTTTTTGTTCAGGGGAGTCCAAAGGGTCACACCAGAGAACAGGTTTCAATCCACAAAAAGAAAATCTTTGGGACCCCAGAAGTTGTTCCATGACAGAATCATTTCCAGGCAGTTGGAGATGAACTTCTACGGTGAACTCACGGATACCCTGAGGAAGGCTGCCTGTCTCTCACTAGTACCAAGACACCATGAGGATGCTAAATAGGACCCTCCCTAGGGACAGCTGAGCAGCTGTGTTCAACAGTCGCTCCCCGAGGAAGGAGCTCCCTAGTTAGGAAGTTACCCTATTAGAAAGCACCCCTGAAAGCTAGGGAGGCAGGGTCAGCAGGTCAGAGGGTAAAGGTCGCGTGCTGACACACAGTGATGCGACAACCAGGAGTAAAGCTACCAAGGGCTGAAGATGCATCTCTGCACTGTCCCCACGCCTGCTGCAAGACACTCATCCCATCCCCCAAGTGGCCACTGGCCCTTCCGGGGCTCCCGCACCCTCTCATTTTTTGAGACAAGGTTTCTCTACGTAGCCTTAGCTATTCTCTGTGAAGGAACTCGCTGTGTAGACCAGGCTGGCCTTTGACTTAGAGATCCACCTGCTTCTGCCTCCCGTGTGCCAGGATTAAAGATGTTTGATACCACCTCCTGGCTAGCCGCTCTTTCTTCATAGTTTTTTCTTTGTGTGTGTGCATGTGCACATGTCTGTGGGGTGCATTTGAACATGGGTGGGCATCCATGTGGAGGCCGGAGGTCAGCCTGCGTACCACCTCAACCACTTCTCTATCTTAATTATTTAGCTTAGAACGTGTTTATTCATTATGTGTGGTGGTGGTGGCATGTGTGCACACGCATGTGCCATGGTGCGTATATAGAATTCAGGGGGCCAGGTTCTCTTCTTCCACCTGTATATAGGATCTGGGGGCTGAACCAGAATAACAGGCTTGCACCGCTACCCTCTGAACCATCTTATAATCCTACCACAGGGTCCCTTACTGACTCTAGAACACATGCCTGCCAGCTGCAGGGCTCCTCCTGTCTGTACCTCCTTAGTGCTGGGACCACAGGCACCACCATCTAGCCTGGCTATGTGGGTTCTAGAGATCAAACTTAGGTCTGCATCCTCATGCATCAGGTACTTTACCCATGGAATCACCTTCCAGCCCATATTCCCTCTCTCATGTGTAAGTGTGGAATGATGTGACATTAGATCTTTGCTTATTAATCACAGTTTAGCCTAAGATTGACTTCTTAGACTGCCACGTTATCAGCTGAATCCACGAAACTGAAGGGTCTACCACTTTCTCGGCGGGCCAGTAGGCAGTGTGAATTGTGACAGCTAAGATGTCATATGGTATCCACAAAAAAAGAGGCAGCAGATATGGAGGCGAGCGAGGAGAAAGGTCGGTTCCATGTTCTTCTCTCTCCTGGGGTGAACGAGGTCCTGGAGGTGTGTCCCCAATTCTTACGAACACTCTCCAGGGTCAAGAGGACACAATTAAGAATCTTAATGGTGCCAGAGAAGCCTGAGACCAAGCTGGAGTCCTAGGCGCCATGCGTCCTTGACACTGTGTAGTGTGTGTGTGTGTGTGTTGGGGGGAGGGGTCCTTTCTTGTTGATGTCTGTGTCCTGCTCTCTTGGGTATCTCTTCTAACTCCATCCATTGGAACTATCACTTTCTTTTCTTCTCAGTCTGTGTGCCTAGGACAGCAAGCACATATCAAACGCCTTTGTGTCCCTTGTTGTTCTAAATAATCTAACTGGGATTTTACATTTCAGCACCATGTCTGATGCTCCCAAACACGCCCCCAGCCTCCTCCATCAGGTTTCTACCACCCAGGATCCTGGACCCTGAGTCAATGAAACACATCTCCATGCTCCCTCAAAGGAACAACCGCTTCCTTCAGCCTGTCTCTGCTCACTGTGTCCAACCACCAGCTGCTCCCGCCAGTCTCTCCCAGCATGCCTGTTGCTGGAATAGCCTTCTTGAGGGGAGACCATTAGAGATAATGTCCTGATTTGCATACTACTTTAAAGAGTCGTTTTTGTCTGCATTTATGTGTGAAAGATATCATGTAAATAAAAGATATCCATTCCTTTCTTGGAAGTTTTTTAAATTATGTGTGTATGTATGTGTGTGTGGTGTACAACCTGTAAGAATTGGTTTTTCTACCATGGAGGCCTCGGGGATTGAACTCCAGCTGTCAGACCTGGAAGAACAAGTACTCTCATTCTTTCCTCTTGTCACGGGGTGCTAATTCAGCTTTCTTCTGTTCTCACATTTTGAATGTTTGGTGTATACATTAGTGTTAGTTTCCCACTGGTTTATGAGTTTTTGTTAGCTTGGTGCGCGCATGCACACATACACACATTTCTCACTAATTTGTACTACTAGAAAATGATGCTACGTTATCACACGAGAGAAAAAAAATGACCGAGTACATTAGGATAAATGACATCCTATTGACCTCAGGACTAGGCAAGCTAAGGGTAGCTCACTGCTGCTTAGCTAACAGGTACTGGGAGTCAGTTAAGTGCTTAATAAATAGATAAGGCCTGTTTGTAATTAGCACATTGATTGTTGACATATAAGGGAGCGCCTCTAAAGTGCTGGGGGGGGGGCTGAAAACGGCTTGTCAGGCTTTGTTTCTAAGACCCCCCCTCACAGGCCATTTATTTCAATAAAATCGGCACTGTTTTTTTGCCATGGCCTTTGCCAGACTAGGAAACATTGACCAAACATTCCAAGTTAGTATGGTTAAATAAGGGTGTTTGTTCCCAGTAAAATGTTACCAAAGACCCCTTTCAAGAAGTCCGCCTGACTGACCAGCCATTGCAAAGTTTCACACTGTCCTCAGCAGTGTCGACCCTACCCCACCCACCACAGCTCCATCTCAAGAGAAACAACTGCGTTTCACCAGCTTTGAGCAAAGGCTTCTTCTCTTTGGGTCAAAGCTGACTGTTTTAGTTACTTAGCTACTTTTCTGTAGTTATAAAGAGAAACCATGACCTATATAACTTATAGGGAAAAGGGTTTATTGGGGCTCACAGTCCCAGAGGGTTGGAGTCCATGCCCACCATGGCGGGAAGCTTGGCAGCAGGCAGGCATGGTACTGGGGCTTTAGCTGAGAGCTTTCATCCTTCTCCCCAAGGAGGAGGCAGAGAGAAGTAACTGGGAATGGCACGGGATTTTAAACCCTCAAAACCCAGTGACACACCTCCTCCAATAAGGCCATACCTCCTGATCCTTCCCAAACAATTCCACCAAGTGAGGACCAAGCATTCAAATGCAAGAGTGCATGGGAGCTGTTCTCGCTTCAAACCACCTCGCTGACTGAACCAGATGAGGCAACTGATGGAAAGGTCTGTGTTCTCAGTGAGGCAGAAAGCACTGGGGAGGGCAGTGTGGCCCTTCAGCTTCTGAGATGCATTGGAGACAGAGAATCAGATGCAAGTAGTACTGAGAACAGAGCTCACAGGTCACTGAAGAGCCGAGGGAAGGACGGGGGAGTCACAAGGGCCAGCACTTGTAGACCTTGGTGTGAGGAAACAAGAGGGAGGGGACGACAGAGGGAGACCCAGTGGATGGAGACATGATAGGAGAGAGGAGGGTGCAGTTTGATCCTAGACACTCCCTTTTGGCTTTCTCTACTCTGGCTCAGCCCATAATCCTCCTTCAGCGGGAACTCCTCTGTCCTTTGAGCTGAGCTGAGCTGAACATGTCCTTGCTGCTCCTTGGAAACCTGCTGATGCACCCGAACCATCCTAAAAAGAGCTCGGGGCAGGCCTGGAGGATTGTACAGGTAGCAGGATGGAGACACGTGCAACCCTGGGAAATCTGCCTTCCGAGACAGGCAAATCTCCTTAAATGTTTCTTCTATGCTTTGATTGAGACAGAACACAAAAGTCCCCAGCCTCCCAGCCCCTACATCCTCAGTGTGAAGAAAGCAGTCAGTCATGGGACATCTTGACCCAATACCAGTGACAGGGCAAGACGCTTCACACTCCTGTAGCATTCTCTGTCAGGACAGCTCACCTTGCTGCGTATTTATGTAATCCAATTGGTCAGTCAGACTTCAAGTCTAATGAACGATTGCAGTCACAGATGGTGCTTGGCCAGCAGGGCCTTTTCCACTTCCTGAGGTCAGCCTAGAGCTGTGTCTGCAAAGAGGATCAGCAGGGAGGAGGAAACCCGAGGAGGGCGCACTCATGTGTGAACACGCGTGCAGTGAGCATGTGAATACAGACATGCTAGTGTGCATGTGCAAACGCATGTGAATATATAAGCCTGAGTGGAGTGTGTGCGAAAAAATAAATGTGTGTCAATGGTTAGCTGTGTGTGCGGATGTATTAGTACATCTGAACTCATCATGTTCGAATAGTGTACTGGACAATTATGTATGTGACTTTTATATGCTAATGTATGCCTGGGTGTATACTCATGAGTGTATCAGAAGGTATGTGACTGTGTGTGCGTCTGTGTGGATTGAATGTATCTGAGTACAGTGAGTATATATGACTATGTACTGAGTGGGTGAATATATATGGTTAAGTGTATGAATTTATGTGACTGTATGTGAGAGGGTGAACGTGTGTGTGTGGGATTGTGTGTGTTGAGGGGACGGGACAGGAGCAAATTGAAAAGCAGAGCCTGGGAACTGTAGGGCTGGAGATCCAAGCTCCTATGAGAGCAAGTCCTTTTCTGACTGCTCCAGAGATGAAGCTCCCCATCAGAAGGCAGAGATGCTAGCTGCTATGACCTCCATCCTTCACCCAAAAGGAGGGCCACAAGGGCACCACTCAAACACCTGTGTTTTCTACACCACCACTCGTCAAAACAGAGGCACGGGAATCTTCCACCCCTGACTCGAAAGCATGCCCTGCTAGGAGACCTCGGTTTCCACAGGGAAAGACTCTCAGGGATTGGAAGGCCAAAGCAGAGCGTTTCTGCTAAATGTCAGGGAAAATACGCCGGGCCACGGCTGCTGTTTTCCAAACCTGTTTGCTCCCCCTCCTCTCCACACCAACAGAAAGCATGACTCTCTGTCTGCAGTGAAAATAAAGCCTAAGGCACATAGTAATTTTCTGCTTGTTGAATCTTGTGCCTGGTTTGTTTCAATAAAGCCGGGTTTCTGCGGCATCACCTGGCCAATCTATCGAGCCGGCACTTCCAAGAGAGTGGAGCCGCGTGTAACACAAGATCGCCACTTCGTCAGCTACTCAGTGTCACGGGCAACACACTGCTGTTGGCGTCCACTCAATTAGAAGGCATTAATCATCTCTTTACCGCTTTCCTCGGGTGCTGCCACCCCCTCCCTCAGCGAGACACTGCGTTCGCCGACTTCTGCAATGCAACCATCCACGTGGCAACCACAAAACCACATCTTTTTATTTATTTGTTTTTTTTCTCAAACTGATATTCTATTAATCCTTACGAGTTTATTAGTTTTGACTCATAACAGTCCATCAGCTCTAAGTGCAATAAATGATGCTTAGAAATTAATACCCGCGTCTCAGCAAAGGAGGTTTTTTTACATATTAAATTATCCTTAAGGTTATAAATAAATAACACGTGAAATAGATTTAAGCAATAAACATACATTTGGCAAACAATCTTCAGTAAGTTTAATATTCTGCAAGCTAGAGCTATTTCGGCAATATCTTGTTAATAGGTTCTCCTCTCCCCGTCTTGCTTTTCCTCCCTGGTAAAATCATAAATCCATCATATCAAATATTGGAGCTCTTCCTTTCTCAGAAAAAAAAAATAGGGCTTCTTGTGATGCTTCTGCTCAATGCTTCATCTTCCCCACACTGTGTTTTATTTATTTATTTCTGACTTTTGTTCTTGTTGAGTGACTTTGGGCTTTTGTTCTTAATTTAAATTTTAAATATTTTTAGTTTTATACTTCCAATTACTTAGTGTTTTCTCGCCTTCTTCAAGTACGTTTGACAAATAAAACTGTGCGTGTATTCAAGGTGTGAAGCGTGATGTTTGATACATGTATACGTTACTAAATGATTACCATAGTCAAGCTACTAAGCATACCGACGACTTCACACACTTGCCCCTTGTGCCTGTGTGAGAACCCTGGAGGTTTGTCTACTCTCTTGGCTCTGGAGAGCCAGCTCAGAGCTAAGTGTTCTGCTCTTCCAGGAACCTGAGTTTGTTTCCCTGTACCCATGAGGGTTGCCTCACAAATTCCTAGGGCTCTGGCCCTCTAGCCTCTGAGGGCACCCACACCCAAGTACACACATACACACATCATGCCTGTGCACAGACACACACACACGAGAGAGAGAGAGAGAGAGAGAGAGAGAGAGAGAGAGAGAGAGAGAGAGAGAGAGAGAGAAACAGACAGACATATAGACAGACAGACAGACAGGCAGGCAGGCAGGCAGGCAGGCAGGCAGGGAAACATAGTGTCTACAAATTAATGATAAATCTTTTAAAAATCCTTTCTCGAGGCAATTTTCAAGTATATAGTAAGTATTATTGACTACACTTACCATGCTATATGTTAGATTTCAGAATTTACTTATCCTGTAAGTTGAAACTTTATACTCTTCCATTAACACCTCTCTATTTCCCCAGCACCAGCTTCTGGAAATGACTATTCTACTGTCTGCTCCTGGAAGTGAGTATTTTTAGATTCCCTGTGCAAGTGAGATCAGGAAGTGTCTGTCTTTCTGTGTCTGGTTTATTTTGCTCACATCACTGTTTTCTGGCTTTGTCTGTGTTGTTGCAAATGAATGAATCGTGCGCGCGCGTGTGTGTGTGTGCAAGTGTGTGTGTGTGTGTGCGTGCGCGCGCGTGCGCACCTGCTACATAACTTTGTAGACAATTAGACTGATTCCATTTCATGACTGTTGTGAGCAAAGCTGCAATGAACACGGAGAGACAGACATCTCTTTGAGATACAGACTTTGTGTCCTTTGGGATATACACCCCAAAGTAGGATTGCTGAGTTGGGTCAAAGCTCTGTGGACCTGAGGACCCTCCACATGGTTATCCATAATGGCTGTACTAATGTACACTCCCATCAATGTCACTTTAAAAAAATCTAATTCTGAAAGTTTTCTAGATAGCTTTGTTCCCACCTTCTCTTCTTTCTCTCCTTATCTATTAATGAAACCACTTCACCAGCTTTTAAAAAGGCACTTCTCAAGGGAGTCTTATTTAAATCTCGAGTTCAGAAGTTTTTAAAATACTAAAAACATTAGAAAATTGTATTGCATGTGGGAGCCCAGAGGCTGGTTCAGGAGCCAGGAAGCCTGTTGTTTGTTTGTTTGTTTGTTTGTTTTGCTGTATTATAAAAGTAGGGAGAGAGCAGTTCTACCAGATATCAAGGAACTGTATCACAATTTTACCCAAAATAAATCAGGAAAAAAAACCCATTTATTATGCTTTTGCTTTTCCGATGAGAACAAGAAAGGCAGAGTGTATAGTCTCGCTTGTTAAGCTATATTTCCTATTAAATAAATTCTCTAAAAGATACACTCAAAAGTTTATGGTGAGATTCTTTTTTCAGTACTGAATTAAATCTGTGTAATTTCATCAAATTTAGCCCTCATGAAAATGCAATTATCGCACCCTTGTTTCATATAACTAAATACTTTATTCATTATTAACCTCACTCATAGACTTAATGTACAATAAGGAAACGCCACAAGATTCATGTCAGTGGCAATTTAAAGTGAATTGGGGGTTAACGATGAAGGTCTGATCTACTCTAGTCTGATATAAATAAATAACACACAGGCAATAGACTTAAGTGATAAACATATAGGCAGGTCATGAGATCCATCAAGGGGACATTTCTATCACTTACCATCACAGACAACCAAAGCTGGGGCTCAGGTTTTCACCCACCCCTCCCTCTTGTCTCTGGTCCCATCTTAATGTTTCTGTGCACAGGCGTGCTTTCTACTTACAACTGCAGAGAGCTGGGTCCATGAATTACAGCACAAGTGCCTGTCTGCACACAAACTGACAAACGGCACAAGTCACACAGACCCGGATGCACAGCTGTCTGATCCCTGTCCCTGCTGATGATGGGACTGGAGAGATGAATACTGGTTTAGGATACTGCGAACAAAGAGCCCCGTGTTTTTACTAGTGGCAACATGCATGTGTTCACATCCCTACCACATCTGGTAACAATGGGGCTAAGTGTATAGCCACAGCACCAAAGTATCTCCAAATACAATGATATGCCCTAAAGAGATAACAATGAACATTTAGAGACACCCTTAGTTTCAGGGCAGGGGACTGGGCAGGAACTGCGGGTCTGGGGCCTCAATAGGAAGAAATTGTCTTACCAGCCGGGCAGTGGTGGCGCACACCTTTAATCCCAGCACTCGGGAGGCAGAGGCAGGCGGATCTCTGTGAGTTTGAGGCCAGCATGGTCTACAAGAGCTAGTTCCAGGACAGGCACCAAAGCTACAGAGAAACCCTGTCTCGAAAAACCAAAAAAAAAAAAAAAAAAAAAAAAAAAAAAAAAAAAAAATAAGAGAGAGAGAGAGAGAGAGAGAGAGAGAGAAATTGTCTCATGAGTGGGATGCATATAATGGCCACATATACAATATCATTGGACACTAAGCTACAGCCATGATGTGATTTTTCTCAGTGTTTCTGGAAGCTGTGTTACTTATCTTAGAATCCTTATACATTTTTTCAAAGTTTGGCCTCCTTTTGGGGACCCACTTGCTTTTCCCTGGGAACACTAGATTTCTGAATGCCTTCCTGGGTACCCTGCTACTTATCCTCCCTCACAAATACCAGGAGCCCACATCCTTCACTCTGAGAGCACAATGCAGGTCAGACTCTATCTCACTCTGCATAAATACACAGAGAGGATATGGGAGATGCCGCTGCCAGGACTGACTTGTGCCAAGGGTGATGATGACACACACCTGCAACTCTTGCCCTTGGAAGGTCAAGGCACATGGGTTTGGAGTTCAAGGCCTGCCTGAGCCACACAAGGAGTCCCTGTCTTTAGCAAAAAAGAAAAAAAAAGGAAAGAAAAACAAAGTATTTATATTACTTAGGAATCGGTTCAATTCCTAGATTTTGTTATTAATGACATTGTTCTGCAATCTTTGTTAAATATAGATCCTGGGCGATGCTGACGAATGGGCTGGATCTCACATTTGGGTTGGTTCATTTGAAGCTCACGCCATTATGAATTACAACGTTCTCCACCCCTACTATGTAGATTTGGTTTAGGGTTTCATTATGATGACTGATACTCTCCTAGTTTTCATAAAAAACATGCTGGCTTTTTAATTTTGCTTTCTATTTCTAGGTTAGCTGTACATTATTGACAACTTATGCCGTCCAGATTATGGGATTTGGCAATACGTTATATTTAGACCATATTTGAGAATTCTTTTCATAGTGAAGGATTTTTTTTTTCCCCTAGTCTTAGTTGCTATGTATGTGTTGGACCTTGATCTTCTCACAGAATTATGAAGAATGTTCAAAACAACCAACTGACCCGTGAATGCATATCGTAATTTTCTGAACAAAGTCATGGACAGGAAGAGGCAGGAGAGAGAGGCTGAGGTTTAGGTACAAATCCCCCAATAGCACTCAGTGTGTTTGCTAACCGCTCTCCCCCACTGTCGGGCTGGGACAGAATCCTGCACAGCTGATCCTAGGTCAGCAGCTGATCATCGGAATTGGTTTCTGCTGCTCTAACGGTACTGAAGTTGGTGGTGCCAGGAAGGATTCTGGGAGCAAAGAGGCCGAACTTCATCTCTGTAAACGTGTATGTGTATGGGTACAAATGTGTGATGTGTGTGTGTGTACTGTAAGAGGGACAGATACACATTAAACCCTGCTAGGGGCTGTGAATCTCAGTCCCTAGACCTTTGGGTTGTACTACGTATAACTGAATGAATTACCCAATTCTTCACATTAGAAACCTTTAACGCCAAAACAATGTAAAGATGTCACTCTATTCACGGTTGGCCAAGCACTATGAGATCTGAAAACCCATAGCCGTGCTATGTCCAGGGCCTGTGGCCAAGGCTGCAGAGCACAGGTACGGGGCTCTGGGGTTTCCGATCTTCGCTCTCCCGCTGACATGTCGTGGCCTGGACCTTTTCTGTTCAATCTGGACGTGCCCTGTCCAGAGGGACCAGAGCAGACATCTTATCTGTGCCATCACCCGTGACCATGGTTTAACATCATCCCCACATACCCCATCTTAGGGTTTTAGTTAAACTGCTCACCAGAAAGATGATTTGAAGCAATTCTCAACAGATATAATTTCATTTATTGGTTTTTCTTACCAAAGAATGTCATCATTGTTTAAACCTCCGCTATCAATTGCAGAAAGTTTAGGTTTATAGTTTTCCATGTAAAGAAACTGTTTGTTAAAGGTATGAACTATACAGAAACAGGCAACGCTAGGAAACTAAACTATCATTTGGTCATTTTAATCTCCGAAGTTAAATAAAGCAGGTAAGGGTGAAATCGCAAAGAGATAACAGATTTTTAGCTGGCTGGGTTAATCTAGGTCAGTGTTTTTTTTTGGGGGGGCGGAGGTTGTTTGTTTGTTTGTGGCTGTGCTCAAAAAGAATCACTGAAACTCAAAACAAGATATATCTTTGCAAAAGTAAATGTTTGCATATACTTATGTGCATTCAGACCTTTTTCTGTGATAACATGAGACAGATACCCACTTCTTAGCAAATGTATATAAATCTTATTTCTAGATGAGAAATATGAACTGAAAAAAAAAGCAAAAGTATTTCTTTCTCACCACAGATTTAAAAAAACAAAAGAAAAACCCTCCCAGATTCGGAAGCACTATAGTGTTTTGAAGAGTGTCTCTTCCCTGCCTGAACCATCTAATTTCACAAGGCCCAGAGCTGCTTCTTTTGTAGAGAGAAGGGCATAACAACCATCATGGCATCACACACCGGTGTGAAAGAAGGTACTTCAGGAGACAAGCAGGGATGGCAGGAAGGAATCAAGAGAGTCACCCTTCTGGGCAAAGGCTGGAAAAGGAGAAGAAGGTTGGGGCTTTGGGAGTAGAGAGAAGGGAAGCTGTAATCCGAGCCCTGGGGAGGCAGGCAGCCAGGGGAGGCAGGCCCAGTGAGGCTACTGGAGGATTAAGGCGATAAGCCTGTGCTAGCATTCCTGGAATTCTGGGTGGAGACCAGCTCTGGTGGAGAGGGACTGCCTGTGCAGGATCATTCTGGCGAAAGCCAAAATGAAAAGAACAAGGGTGGATTTTGCTTTGAAAAGATTTCTTTTTATTTTGTGGCCATGGGTAATTTGTCTGCTTGTGTATCTGTCTGCTATGTGCCTGCCAGATACCCAAGGAGGCCAGAGAGGGCATCAGGTCCTCTGGAGCTAGAGTTAGGAAGATTGTGAGCTGTCACGTGGGTGTTGGGAATCGAACTTGGGTCCTCAGGAAGTACAGTCAGTGTTCTTAACTGCAGAGCCATCTCTCCAGCCCAAGAGTTTAATTCCTTACCTGGATCTCTCAACTTGGATTCAACAACCGTGCACAATGAAGACACTCTTGTTTGTGCAGGTGACAGATTGGGACAGTCTCAATCTTTTGATCATCCATTGCAGAAAACATGGGATTAGACTTGCTAATAGAAGGTGCGGCTGTAAGTAGAGAGTCATTTTTCAAAGGACGTTTCCACTTTCCCTAGCGTTCAGCCCCCAGCACATGCAAAGGACGGAAACAGAGTCTAGGAGGCTGTTCTTTGGGGTCCCCCCTGTTCTCCCGGTCGCCTGGTGTGTGCATGCCAATGAACCCAGATTCAGGTGGGTTCTCTTTGTTTTGTTCTTTTAAGGCAGGGTCTCTCGTTGACCTGGAACTCACTTATTTGGCTTTTGGTCAGGTAAACCCCAGAGGTCCCTGTCTCTCCATACTGGGACTAAGGGAGGCCAATTTGTTTGCTTTTGAACTGCGGATTCTGGGAGTTGAATTTAGTTCTGCTTGTAAGTGTTTTTGCTAACTGGTCTCTCTCTCTAGCCCTAAGACTCACTCTTAACCTGTAGGTTAAGATGCTAGGGGCTGTTGACTGCTGGGTGCTAATTCATCTCTTTAAATAGAGGCGCATTCATCATTAACACTAGAACCAAAGGACAGCCAAGGCAGCATACCCCACAGCATCCTGTCCTCTTTCACACATAACTTAGCCAAACTTTGTAATTGCGCAAAGATACTTAAATGCCAACAAACGCCCACATTAATTTTCAGCTAAGGTCATAAACGGCACAGGTTTTAAACAGCCCCTCACAGGACAGATATTTGATAAACATCTGCCCGGTGCAGACTTTCCCACAGTTGATAAAAGAAGTGACAGAGATGTCAACTCTCCCACATTCTGACTTCACCAGGACAGGTTCCTCTTCC
This sequence comes from Chionomys nivalis, assembly GCF_950005125.1. NCBI lineage: Eukaryota > Metazoa > Chordata > Mammalia > Rodentia > Cricetidae > Chionomys > Chionomys nivalis. The sequence goes on along the minus strand of NC_080109.1, from coordinate 24,511,674 downwards.
TGTCTAAGAAACGACGCATCCAACCAGGAGTGTTAGTCACTAAATGAACCAAATGGGAAAGGACAGAGGGTGCCGCAGGGGAGTAACCAGCCTTCGGAAGGCGCCAGTGCATGGCTCCTTACAGATGGGTGTGCAGCTTGCGGCCCTGGGCCTGATTAGCTACATCCCCTTTTAGTACTAGGTATCTTATGAAGATGGTGAGTTTCTCCACAAGGCATGAAGGGAGAGTCAGAATGGAAAACACTAATACACCTGAAAAACACTCTTCCCCCCAAAACGTGAGCTCGGAAACAGTTTCATCTTTCCTTGTGTCATCTTGATGGAGGTAACTCCAAACAATACTAAAAATGTGCTTCAGGTGGGTTGTGGTAAACATCTTACACGCAGCAGCTGAAGATAGGTAACATATGTGTATGTGTATGTACATGTAAGTGTATATGTGTTTGTATATATCATATCTTCATAATAAAAATTGTTTTTGAAAGCAAAGGGTTTATTAATTATCTCAGCACATCACCCAGGCTGATTCTTTCAGACTCAGGGAATGTGGGCTTTAGCAGATTTTCATGGTTGATATGAAGAACTCAAGGCCAGAACCAAATACTTTTCAGTCTGTGTAATGACCCCGACTATACGAGCCATCTCAATGCAGTCATTTTTCAGAAGCTAAACACACAGGTGTGTGTCAGTACAATAAAGCAGCTCCTGAAGACTCAAGCCATAACGATCACACACACACATAGCTGCTGGCTCTGGGGCTATCACGATGAATAATTACTTCTCCTCTCTATCTGTATGCACATGTGTGTGCAGGCATGTGTGCCCAAGTATATGTGGGGAGGTCAGAAGGAAACATCCTGCTCCTACATTCCTTCATTCTCCATCAAATTCCCTTGAGCCATGGTCTCTCACTGAACTTGGGGCAAAGCTGGTAGCTAGCAATCCAGCCATCCTTTCATCCCTCACCCCCACCACCAAACTCATGCCATGCCCAGCTCTTTCCACAGGTTCTGAGGATTTGAACTTGGGTCCTCATGCTTGCTCAGCAAGAGCTCTTACCCACTAAGCCATCTCCCCAGTCCCTAACTACTGATGTTTGAAAAATATCGGTTTTCATTCTGGACACAGAATATTTCTAAAAGAAGAACTATTGTATTATTTAAGCAAAATCAAAATTGAAACCCCTAGGCATCCTAGATAGTATTCCCATTTTTAGAAGTAAATACATATTATGAAGTGGTCAGAAGAGTTAAAACAGTAAGTAAACTCCTCTTCCTGGGCTCATTTAGGGTCAAATATTTACACATTCTCACTACTCTGTCTCTGTCTCTGTCTCTCTCTCACACACACAAACACTTTACAAAAGAAATTTTTGAACATGTTATATATAATTCAGCTCATTTCCTGAGGGTAAAGCTCGAAGTTTTATTCTAAATATAGAGGAAGCCTCTGTTATATACAACCTCTTGTAGTGTTTTGTTTCTAACGTTGGTCATGAACATGGCTGTGGCTCTTTTTACATAAAAACACATACATAGTAAGCATGGAAATGGGACACATACACACCCCTTGGAATAGAGATTTTCTTAAAATCTTGGGTCCATTTGATCACTGCCTTGGTGTCCGGATCTCTAAATTGGCTCTGTTTAAATGGCCTGTGTCTTATTGCTTCCTAGGTTGTGCAGTGCAGTTTGCTACACAGCCTACTTCTGAGACTTCCACATTCTATCAGGGTGCCCCCCTTTCTCCAGTGATGATGCTTGTCCATGGAGGACAAGCTAGACACACAGAGATGTACCGCTCTGTGCGGTACTGAGGTATCGTGACGAAAATGACAAATTCCCAACATGGTGGCTCAGACTCAGTGTCATTTACTAGCGAAGTAGCTGAACTCTCATCTTGCCAACCACCTAGAAGTCTCTAGTAGGAAGTAGGGCTAATTTTAATATAGAAGGCTAAAAGGCAGTCCTTAGAAAGTAGCTTAAAATGTTTGGCGTCTCATATTCCTGCATTTGAGTCCCCCTGGCTCTACATATTGGGAAAAAAATTAATCTAGGCTTTAGTTCCCTCAAATACAGAATTATAACTATGCTACATTTCATTGAATTATTTTGAGGATTACAGGTGATTATGCACATATATACATACATATACACACATCTTATAGTGTCTAGCATGTAGAAAAACTCAAAGATAGCTAGTAATATTTTAGGGATAGGACTTTTATAACAATAAAGTCTACTAGAAAATTCTGCAATAATTTAGAAGACCATTAGATGTGCAGGAGGCAAACACTCCTGGCAGCCTTACTCCTCCAGCCCATGTCCTCCACTTGACCAGTGAGAACAACTGATGGGCCTGAGGAGAAAATGTTTCGGCTTTCAATTAACTGCTTGGAAAAGCACTAAAAACTGTATTTAATGCTCTCAGGCAATTAGACCATGACCATTGCCACATCTGCTATTTGTTCATCAGGAAGCTGCTTCCAAGACATTTAACATTCATAGGTATATTAGCTCATTATTAATACCCTAGAAACTCCCCGTGGCACGGTTAACTACGGTGCGGGATTTGGTATATAAGGAGGCTCCATCCTGGCTCTCATTCATCTAAGAGGATTATGAATGGAGCTTCCCCAAAGACAATGTTACAAAGTGATCTTAAACATGTACGGAATTATAGCAAAGCTCTGAGGTATAAAAGTATTTCCAGAAACTTCTTTTCTACCATCACAACTCTCTGCTCAGATTTTATTCCACTTTCATAGAAAATGCGGGGCTGTGTAGACATATTGGTGCAATGGATCCTCACAAGGTCCTGCAAGGGAAAGCCATGCCTGTCATCCTCACTGTGAGAAAACTGAGGCACTGGATAGATAAACAACACGATAGTGGTGTCAGAGCTGGAACTTGAAGTCAGGGCTCCCTCTTTGCCACTCTGCAAACCCTGGAGTAGGGATTGAAATCCATTCCTCTCAGCCCTTATCAGACGGTGCCATTATCAGATTGAGCGCCTACTGTTTCAGGGCTCAGTACTGGCCCACGTACTTGTTTTCTGACAGCAAGGTTAAAACAACAAACAAAACACCAAAACATTTTCAATGAATGCCCATTACGTCAGAAATGATGCCACCCACATTCAATGTATCACAAAAAACCCTCCACCCTGTCACTGAGAGACTGGTCCATAACACAGATTTTATACCGAAGACATTTCCAACATATGACCTACAGGAATTTGACTAAAATGTTCCACTTTCAATTTACAAATATAAATAAAAATTATCAAACTATACAGCCTAAAATTATCAGTTCAAAGTCGGGCGGTGGTGGCGCACGCCTTTAATCCCAGCACTCGGGAGGCAGAGGCAGGTGGATCTCTGTGAGTTCCAGGCCAGCCTGGTCTACAAAGGAAGTTCCAGGACAGGCTCCAAAGCTACAGAGAAACCCTGTCTCGAAAAACCAAAAATAAATAAATAAATAAATAGATAAATAAATAAATAAATAAATAAATAAAATTATCAGTTCAAAGTCACCCTGAGTACTGACTGAGGGAGATACTCTCCTGAATTCTCCACAGAGGACTCATTTTCTACATCAGCCCGCCAGTCTTTAGAGCCCAGTGATTGGGGCAAATGCTATTTTAATCATGGCATGGTGCACTTGGCTATACTCTTAGCAGCTGGGAGACTAACTAAGGGAGTATGGCAAGTTTGAGGCCAGCCTGAGTTAAGTCTGAAAACCTATTTCCAAAAGCAAAAACCAAACAAATGAAGAGAAAATAACATCCAAAAATTAAAATCCTAACTCTGAACCAAAGCAGGAAAAAAAAATCCCCTAATTTAGGTGTTATGAAAGTTACTTTTTTAGACAAGATCAGCAGTGACATCAGCATCTGGCGTGCCCACTCTTTCGGCATCGCAATACAACCATTTCATCTGAAAGGTCCGACTTGCAGGCTTTGCTTTCAGTAAGTATGCGACTCTGTGTCTGGTGGTATTCGCAGCCATTCTTGGCCCTGTACAGCCTGAGGTGAGAGTTGGAGCAGAAAGGCAATGATTTTCCATAATGTGAGTGGGTCTCACCCAAGAAACGGAAGGCGTTTGGAGCAAAGATTGATATTTGCAAAAGAAGTAATATTTTTGCCTTAAGCCGGTATCACAGAAAAACCTCATATGCTTCCAGCCTGAAGACTTCGGAGTCAAGACTATAACATCCATGCTTATCAGAACTGCCCACCAGTCTGCTCTACAGGCTTTGAACTTAGTCCATCCCCACACTCCCATTAATGAACCAATTCCTTTTAAAAATATGTCTCATCCACCCTACCCTCCATCTTTCCCCAACACATACTAAGTAGGTAGATTCCAAAGAGCAGAAATAGAACGACCTTCTAATGCTCTTTAAAACTGTCACCATAACCTGGTCTGTAAGGCGACCAGTGGGACTGTTTACTCTCAGGTCTTCAGGCAGACTTTATTTACTAAAATACAATTGAAATGCCACTACAGAGCCCTACTTTAAACCTTTTTAAATTTGTTTTTATTTCACGGGCATGGGTAATTCACCTGCCACGTAGTTATATCACCAGAGTGTAGTACCAAGGAGGCCAGAAGAGGGAGTCAGACTCCTTGGAATGGGAGTGATAGACAGCTGTGAGCGAACCTGTGGGAGCTGGGACTTGAAGCTGGGTCCTTTGTAGGATCAGCCAGTGTCCTTAACTGCTGAGTGGTTTCTCCAGCTCCTGGCTCTGCTTTCTGCAGGGGCTTACAGGTGTTTGAACAGAGAAGCTATGGGGTCTATCATCTTCTAGTTAGCAGGACTGAGACAAATCAGCTGTATTCTTTCCAGAAAGGGGGGGGAGGGAGGGAGGGGGGGAGGGAGGGAGGGAGGGGGGGGCAGGGGGGGAGGGAGGGAGGGAGGGGGGGGGAGGGAGGGAGGGAGGGAAGGAGAGAGAGAGAGAGAGAGAGAGAGAGAGAGAGAGAGAGAGAGAGACTTGGTTTTGTTCTCTGGAGGGCTATCAGGACCCCAGCATCTTTCTGTCACTGTCTCATGCTGGTGACAGAAGCAGGGGCGTACAGATCCCATCTGCATCACGATTTCCCAGCTGTTCCCATGGGGGAAGATGGAGAGGCCACTTCCTGTGACAGTAAACCTTTGTGCTCACTAGAACTGTCTGATAGTCTCTCCCACTCCCCGGGTGCATGGTGATAGATTTGGATCCACATGCTCTCTGGGAATGACTGTGGTTTGATGGCTACAAAGACACACATCCTGGTCTGTGGATGGACCCAAACAGGGCCCCTGGGACCCACAGCTGCCCTGCTCAACAGTGTTTAGCCCAGTCCTGTTCTGCTTACATCGTGGTCTTCTGTGTTTTCTGGGACAGCCAGAAGGACACGAAGAAGCAGTTCAGCAGACAGGTAGCATTTTGATAACCTTTCCCTTCCAGTAAAAAGAGAACAATGTTGCTTCCTTGATGGCTCCTGTCTTCTGTCTGCATACAAGTTTGGTTGTTACAGTCTCATTTTCCTTGCCGGAGAGGGTCACAGTTCCCAGGGATAAGCTCCAGTAGGGGAGTACTTGTTTCCTTAAGAAAAGATCTGGACCAAACCTCCTCCTTTCCCTCTCTGCTATGCTAACCTTATGTGCAAGTATAGTGCTTTGGAAAAGGTCGGGCTGGGAGGCTGGAGGCCAGGGATAGGTCACAGCAGAAGAATCCTCCACGGCCCAGAGCTCTTTTCCTCGTGGCTTCCTCAGTAGCCGGCTGGCGGCCTTCAGTGTTTACCATCCACAGTTCTGAATGTGCCAACACAGAGAAGAGCAGCCACAGCAAGCATAGGAGCAGCGAGGACGAGAAAACAGATGTAGAAATGCCGGTGTGTGTGTGTGTGTGTGTGCGCACGCGCGCGAATGAGCATGCGTGCCTCCATCCTTTCCTCTGCCCTGATGTCCCCAGGAAGGCAGCAGGTTGGTCAGCTGGGGCCACAGGACAAGGAATTCACTGCTCTCCCCCCCCCCCGCCCCCAGCTCCTTCCCTGCTATGGAGCCATTCCAGCCCCATGTTTCTATTTCAGGTGCTGACGTAGGCAGAATTGTGGAGGAGGGAGCCGTTCCCTCCCAGACTTTAGGTTTCCCTCCCTGCAGTTCCTGCATTTGTGGGGGAGGAAAGGCTAGGGCTGCCACGATTCTTGCAGCTTGATGAATACCTCCCTGGTCAGTGTTTACCTTAACAAGAGTTCTTTTATTGCTGATTTGCGGTTGTTCATCCTCCCCCCATCAAACTCCCCCACCCTCCGCCTTTGGTTCAGTCCAGAGGAAAGTTTTGTAAGTAAAAAGGTTGCCAGGGATTTCTGGGTTGCAAAGTCTTCCGTTAAAAAGGGGAAGATGGAGGGGGCATTTAACTCAAGCTCGAAGAGGATTATATGTATATGTAATATGACCATAGAGATTGACAGGCAGGCTGGGACGTGTGGATGTCCGAGTCCCTCTGCTCTGTGCACCTCTGGGTGTAACTGAGGAGACATCACTTAGTTCGAGGTGGTTCAAGAAATGATCAGGTTGAGTGGGGTTCAGAGTGCAGAGACCGCTCAGTAGGCTAGTACCTGAGTGCTTCCCTTAGACCCCCCCCTAAAAAAAACCCAAAAAACAAAAACAAAGCCCTCAGTCATGGTGCTGTGCCTTTGTAACCTCAGACAGGTGAGTAACCGAGGCTAGGCCTGGCCAACCAGCCTAGAGCATCGGTAAGTTTCGCGTCTTTACAGGCCTTTCTGTAAAGATGGTGGGTGATATCTGATCAACGAAAGCCATGGTTGCTCAGCGTGCATACAATATGCACCCCACCACAGGAACACATGCATGCACGTGCCTCTCCTCCAGGGAAGCCATCAGCCAGATAGCCAGTATTCTGCCCCCACACACATTCATAGCCCTGGGACCCGGAACACACTGATCTCCCACTGTCCTCTCGTCTTCCAAGAAGAAAGGACCCCCCCCCCCCCCGGCTGCAACGAAAAGGAAAGCAGGTCCCTCTAAGAATAGTGAGCACCAGAGATGGCCAGCTTCCTCACCAAAGACCTTACCAGTGACCGTGCGGGATAGAGACTGGTGAACAGTGGTCCCTCGAAGAGATTCCTCTCGCAAAGCCCCCTGCGTGGGAGCTCACAGAAGTGTATCCATTCCTCCTTGACTAAAGGTCAAAGAGTTCAGGCCTGGTCTTGCTCCTTCAAGGTTATTGACAGGAGATTTGATTTAAAATGTGGCTACTAATAGGAGGTCTTGACCTAGTGTGTGGTTATTCAGTGTTTGGGGTATTATGTTTGTTCCTGTATCATGGTAAAAAAAAAAAAATCTTTTGTTTTCTTCCCCTTTTGTGGATTGGGGCATTTAAAGATCACAAGAAATAAAGACGGGTGCGTTCATGATTCACTTGGGTTGCCCTCCTAACTCTACCCAATGTCTCTGTAGTTCTTTTGTAGTTCTCTCTGCTTATTCTGCCTAACACTTCTAATCCACACACCCCTACCCTGGAACGCACAAACCTGTCAAGGCTCCACCCCGACAGCTCTGTTTCTGAAAGCATTTTATTTTTCACTTCAAGAAAGTGAGCAGAAAGGATGCATACCACCTCCAGGACTGGCTCACAAAGACCTCCGACAAAGCCCCCGCCTCCCCGTTCCTCTAGACCCTCTTTCTTCCCAAACATCATCTGGAAGTCCCAAATCCCAAGATTCCCTCCCTCAGCCCAGGAGCTGTTAGCAAGGGAGCTGTCTGTGTTTTCTGTGAAATGCCCACACTTCATGGCTGCATGGGAGAAAAAGAAACCGACACAATAAAACGCGGGGATTTTAGTGTTTCTCTATAACAGAAGTTATTTTAACTGCGCAAGATCAATACCTAGTTTCAAAAGAGAATGATCAATTAGACCCAGTGACACAGACCTTAAGCATGGTGTGTACCGCTCTATTTTTTTTTTTAAAGCATATGCCTACGAATACATTGATATTCCTGGGATGTTACTGGCAGAAGCACAGGATAATAGGACCCCTGGTTGCCTAGAGAGAAAGACACTGAAAAACGGTAAGGACAAGATAGTGTTTGTAGAGGAGTGTGTCTGTGCGCTCGTGTATCTAAGCACATTCAGGAACACAGGTACAGGTATAGACACACACGTGTGGCTCAACAGACACCTATGCACATCATTTCTCAAATGATGGTCCCCGGGAACTCATTAAGTGGGCTAGAATGCCTGGCCATGGAGCCCCGTGGACTAGGTCTCTTCTCCCCAGTGCTGGGAATACAGCCACACACCACCCGCCGAGCTTCTTTAACGTGGGTTCTGGGAATTAAACTCAAGTCCTGGTGCTTGTACAGCAAGTACTTTATGGACTCGGCTATCTCCCCCCACACACACACATACTGTTTTCAACCTTGTGAATTTGTCCTGTGAGCATGTATTACTCACTCATAAATTACATGCACTAAACACAAATTTTGAGAGGACCCAGTTTGCATTGAGAGAATTCTTGCAGACATTGTTGGTCCCTGGGGCCTCTTTGGAAAACCAGTGGTACAGAGTGTTGACTTTTAAAAATACATAAAACTGTACTTTTCTGGAAAACTCAAGGGATAGGCAGGAGAGCAGCACAGCTGTGGGGTGAACGTTCTCATCCTTTCAGGGACTTTTCCTAGTGCTGACAGGACGCCCCAACACCTGATTCCTAAATGTGAGTCATGTGCTCACAAGCAGACCTTTCGGAGAAGGGGAGCTCTGGACTGGAGAGACGGCCCAGCAAGGTAAGGTACATCTCACCAAGTCTAATCACCTAGTTCCATCACTTAGACCCACATGGTGGAGAAAACTGGTTTCCACAGCTGTCCGTGCGTGCATGCCTACAGTTATTTGCATTATGACATGCATGTGTGCACATGTGCACGTGAGTGTGCACACACACACAGTGATGAATAAATGTGATTAAAGGTTTTTTTTTTTCTTTAAAAAAAAAAAGTAAAAGAGGCTCCTGGGGCCTCTTTCCTAAGAGTTCTGATTGGAAAGCAAAGCCCAGGAAAACATCCCCTTATCTGTGTCTGGGAAGAGCTTTCTTCTCATTGGAACTGAGTACCACTGGCTCCCAGGACCACTGCTTTTTCCTAACATGTTGAGCACTGGATGGAGATGGGAGATTGACCTCAGAAACCCCAGTGTGTTTGGGGAGGCTCTGGTGGTCCTTGGGAAGATGTTTGGATCCCCCAGCACAACGACATCAAATATAAGCAGCAACATGTCACATTTACTATTCTAAGATGGTATATTTTGGGTTGGGACTTTATGTGTTCAAATCCATTTTATCAAAAAGAGTAAATTTTAAAAGGAAAGACGGGGGTTGAAAATATACCAGTGTTTCCTTGGAAAGCTTCTAGAAGGATTCCCACTGCATTGCTAGGGATTTGGCAGCAAATTCACACAGGTGGGAGCCTCCATTCACTGCAGCTCTTCCCAGAATCACACGTCAAGGTATAGCTACAACACAAGTGCCACAGGTGGGCCCAGTGGCTGGAACAAGGGCATCTTAGCATAGGGACAGACAGGAAGGGCAGGCAGCCATGGCTGATCACTTTGTAGATCAGGGATGACTGCAGAGATGCACTTCACAACAGAGGAGGCTTGACTTGAGAAGTCTAGGTTGGCCAGTGGGTAACACCCAAATCTCTGAAAAGACTGATGCCATTTGGCCCAAATGCTATTCAAATCCTGCCCCTCTTTGTAAGTGAAACAACAGCTTTGTATAATTTTCTCTAAATCAATTCTCCAAACACAGAGAGAGGAACTATAGTGGTTCGATAGCTACTAAAGACTTAGGATGACTTGCCAAGTTGCCCTCTAGCCCCCAGGGCACTGTGTAGAAGTGGGGGAGCCTTTAAGAGGTGGAGCCTAGATGACAGAAGTGCCATCACTCCAGGGCATGCTCTTGAGGAGAATACTCAGACCCAGTCCGGTTCTCTTTCTCTTTGCTCATTGGTCAATAAACAGGCCTCCTCTGCCACATACCCTTTTTGTTCTCCTGACAGTCTCATCCTTTGTAGGACAACTGGTCTACCACGCATTTCTGCCACAACGCATTGTGCTATCATTTGCCCAAAACAACATGACAGTGTTCATGGACTAAATGATCTGAAGCCATAAGCCAGAACAACTAGTTACTCATCTCCAGTAGCCTGTCACAGTGATGGGAAGGTGACTGACACAGGGCAGGGGAAGGCTGAGAAGGAAGTTAACATCACATATAGCTTACAGTGTCTATTTCCTGCAACCACGCTTTGTGGGATACAGAAATGAACACACAAAAAAGGTATTTACAAAATATTCTCTGCCTGAGTAGAGCTTACATTCCAGTGGAAAGAAGCAAGCTAAAATATTTTAGAACTCTAAGCACACCAAAATAATAATTCAGGGATGGCCAGCATGGACGGCCGCGTGAGTGAGTTGAAGATGGAGGAGCAGTAGAGATGAAGGTGGGGAGGGCACAGGGTTTTGTGTGAGGGCACCACACTATATAAGGTCTTCAAGTTATGAGGAGCCCTTAGCTATCTTCTAAAATGAGAAGCAGATGAAGGGTGTTTCAGCAAAGAAACACCATGGTACGATTCCTGGGTGATGAGTGGGGACAGAGAAGAAGGAAAGAGGCAGGGAGACTGTGGTGAGGTTCCAACAATGTGGAGGCAAGCAATGGGCTAAGTGTGTGATGTGAAATGGACACTTTTGCTACGTGTGAAGTTAGAGCTGAAGAGATTTGATGACTGATCAAACATAAGGACACAGAATTTGACAGAAGGGTGGAAAGGATGCCTCCAGGTCTGCAGAGTAATGCCATTACCTGAGGAAGGAAGTCAAAGGGGTGGTATGGTATGACTGAGGAGCGAGTCAGAGCCCAGGCAAAAGAAGGACTTTGTGGCTGAGGCAACGTGAAGAAATGATGTAGCGCTAACATGCGGCTGGCTGCTAACTGCTCGCCTCACAGACCCTGAGGGCTTTCTGAGGCTGAGGACATGAGAACACCACTAACAGCACTAACACCACCAACACATGGCTGGCTGTCACCATACTCGCCTCACAGACCCTGAGGCCTTTCTGAGGCTAAGGACTTGGGAATAGCTCTAATGTGTGGCTGGGTGTCACCATGCACGCCCCACAACCCCCCGAGGGTTTTCTGAGGCTGTGAGGGCTTGGGAAGCAGACATTGAAGAGGCTGGGGTGGAGCCAGAGAGATATCAGAGATGGCCTGGGGAAGGCTCTGTACACCAAGCACACAGTGGCATCAGGATAGAGTGAGGCAGGGATGGGGAGCTGTGAAGCCTAAGAGAGAGAACCATGGGGGAGGGATGAGGGAGGACGGACTTACCTATCAGAGCAGTCCTTCTGGTGACACAACAGGGACCTTGTGGAGAGACTGGGTAAGAGCACTGTGTGGCAGGCTCACGAGAAATGTTGGGCAAGTTTGTCAAATATCTTAGAAGTGAACCCTGATAATTTCCTAATGAAAACTTGAGGATTATTGTTACATTCTCATTTGTTTGTTTGTTGGTTGGTTGGTTGGTTTGAGACAGGGTCTCTCTATTATGTAGCTCTGGCTGTCCTGGGACTCCCTATGTAGACCAGGTTGGCCTCAAACATTAAGAGATCAACCCGCCTCTGCCTCCCAAGAGCTGGGATTGAAGGCATGCGCCACCATGCCGCACCACGCCACGCAACTGTTAGTATCTCAAATCCAAATGCTTATACATGAAACCATATTCTTAAGCCACACATTCTCTGTCTATCCTTTGGAGGAGACAATGATCTCTAGGCGCCCAGGCCACAGAGAAGTGAGCTCAACGTGATCCACCACATTTCTCCTCATTCGCTCCCTTTGGATGACCATCTCCAACAAACGTGTAAATTAATGCCACGGCTCTCCTTCCCAAACACGCCAGCCACGTGGTTTGTTGTTCTCATCATGAAGCTCTCTGATTCCAAATGACTTCCCTGTGTTGCCCTCCCTATGGGGAGGCTTCCCAGGCTCCCGTGAAGGTAGGTCACTGGGGGCTACAGTGTTGGTTTTGTCCAATGGGGAGCAGAGGAAGAGCAGATATGTGAGCCCCCAGCGTTCCCGTCTCTGCAAAGCTGGAACTCACACAGGACACGGCAGATGAAGCCTCTGCTGTCCTGGATCCCCGAGTAACCAGGCGGAGCACGCCAATGACCTCCTCCTACAGACCTGCTTTGGAAATGTGGATGCTGTTGTTTAAAGGCAGATAGTTCCTGTTTCCTGATGAATTCAGTCGGAACACTGAACCTTCCATCTGTACAACTTTAGAGATGTCCACCTCATCCATATGAGCTGTGTTTTGTCCCATCTGACATGTCTACCCTCTCAGGACATGTAAGGATGCAATGAGATCTCCTGGGAGTGGCTGTGACCCCAAATCACAACTGCGGACGTAAAATACTCCTGTTGCGGTAAACAGAGACTTGAATCCCTCACTGTGTTGCTGGATGGAAGGTTCATCCTTCATCCTTGCTCACTTGGTCATTAGAACTCATTGCCTCATGGTCCTACAAAGGCCGTGTAACACATTCAAGTGACGGACAAAAATCATGCAAAGTTAGATTCTGAGACCACTTGGAAAATCATGTTTCTTTAAAATGTCAGGGCTAGCAGAAGGGTTTTGGAGCCTCACCCCCTGGCAAATCCCAGCCATTTGCCTTTCGCATAAAAAGTAAGGGGAAATCGAGGGCCAGAACAGACGACTTGGCATTAAGTGCTTTCCTCTTCCCGAGGTTAGTCAGCAAGAAGGGGGAAGAATAGAGGGGCTGGGGTGTTCCAGCCTCTACCCCTGGGCAGGTCAGAGCAGCACACACAGGAGGGTGCAGCAAACCTATTCAAATGTCACCCAGGGGAGACGGATAAAGAAAAGATGGCTTCCGTCTCCAGGAGGTATGGAAGACCCATGCTTCTACACTCTGCTTCTCTCCCAGAAGAAGAGCTCCCTGACTCGTTCAGCAGCTCACAGCACAACACAGACGGATTTGTCCCTGGGCCATTTTCATTACAGCTGACCCCTTTCCAGGTACTGACTAAATGTCAAGTACTTGACATTTTATGTATCAAGGAGCTGAAACACAGCAAGGCTGTGTCATCGCCTGAGGTCACACAGCTGGAACGAAAAGGAAGATCAGACAGTCTAGTCCCTAGCTCTTTACCAATGTTTATTAAAAAAAAAAAAAAAAGATTTATTTATTTATTATGTACACAGCATTCAGCCTGCATGTATGTCTACGTACCAGAAGAAGGCACCAGATCTGATGACAGACAGTTGTGAGCCACCATGTGATGGCTGGGAATTGAACTCAGGATCTCTGGAAGAGCAGCCAGTGCTCTTAACCGCTGAGCCATCTCTCCAGCCCCCTTTATCACTATTTATAAAGGAGGGATAGAAAAGAGAAAGGGAGGAGCCACCCTATGCTTTGAAGTTGGGTTTTGATACACCAACTTACTGTGTTCTTCGTTTCTACAACGATTAGGATCCTCACCCTGTTGCATGGGTAGAGAACCAGACTCAGAGAGGACTGGAGTTTGATCCCTAGGACCCACAAATGACAGTAATGGTGGTACCGGCTTGAAACCCTGCTGAGGAGGCAGACTGATAGATGTGTCCCTAGGACATGTTTCTATATAATCCAGCCTACTTGTCAAGTCCCATAGCAATGACTTCTTTTGACTCGGTCTCAAACAAAACAAAACAAAACAATAACCCCACGCGGATAGTGCAGGAGGAACGACAGCAGAGATTGATACCTGGCTTCTACATGCCTGTGTACACACGTACACCTACACAGACATGCGTGCCCCCACACAAGTTGGCAGTCAGATCTAACCTGACTGCTGGACTACAGTGGGGAGGTTTATAGGTAAAAAACAGGCAAGCCTTTGGGGAAGAAAACAAAATACATTCAGTAAAGAGGGAGAAAGAGACACTTGTCCATCGGGAAAGTCCTGTACACTCTACAAAAAGCTGACAAACTTAATCAGCTGGGTGTTCTCGTCTTATCTTTCTCTCCTCTCGCTCTGCATCACATAATCACACAATTTCCACATTTCTCAAACTTAAGGATCACCGAATAAGCGCCAGTGGTTTTTCTGTTATTGTTGTTGCGACATTTGCTAAGCCACAGCAAGAACGTTCCCCTAACCCGAAGCTAGAGAGGAGCCATGCAATTATGACACAGGAGCCAGACAATCTCATTAACATATCCGTGACTGACACAGAGGATCATTAATTAGGCATTCCAAGCATAAGTATATATGTATAAATTAGCATCTATTCACCATTTAAACCGTAAGTGATTTTTCATATCTGAATATTAACTATGTCGGAAAATTACTAAGTTTTTCTGAGTGAATTCCACAAACAATACCCACCCCTGATATAAAGAACGAAATGCTGAGAAGAGACTCTATGAACAGAACCGGACCAGGAGGGAACCAAATGACGTCACTGCTCTTCATCTATGGGGACTTTTCCTGGATCCGCTTCCTATTTCGTATACTTGCAATTACTCTCCCTGGCAGGAGACACAAGTGACGCTTTAACAGTGGCCAGCACTCGGGTATAAAGCTGTTGCAAATATTCTAAAGATGCTCTGCCTATGTCTGCACTCCGTGATTGTTTGCTTGCTCTTTCTAAATGTTTATGGTGTGTGAGCTGTGGACAGAGGATGAGTATACATATGTGAACATACATGCATATAGGATATGTACATATAGAATATACATATAGTATATGTACATATAGAATACACATACATATAGTAAGTTGGGCCTTTGAGAACGCGGTAGTCTATTTGGCAGGAAAGCTGAGAACACGTGTGGTCAGTGACCGCCACCTGAGATCAAGACCATGTCAGAGGAGGGACAGACCTCTGCTGGCAGCAGGAGGCCTGAAAAAAGAGGTGGCACTCAAGAAGGACAGAAAGGATGGGTGACAGGCATGGATCTGGCAAAGTCCGGGTATGCCAAGTGTCATATAGTTGGGAAATCAATTTCTCACGTTACATCCAGTCTCCAGCTGCATGATTTCTGAAGCTAATAGAGACCCAACACTGCTGATGCCCTTATCCCTTCAGGGTTTGGCAACTGCCAGCCCCGGGATAATGATAACAGTATGCTAACATCCTTCAAACACGTGACAAGGACAGTACCTCTGCTCTACAGTTTATGCGGGGGCCTTGTTTTCTTGGGGTGGTCTTGGGTTCATGCTAGCAGGCTCATTGCTGAACACTGAATGTTCTTGGGTGTGGCTGTCCTGAATGAGGGCAGGACTAAGCAGCTGAGTCCATTCTATCAAATGGGGAGTTTACTACCCTGTGTGGGGACTGAACCCCACCATCTGGGTTGCTAAGCATCTCATTCTCCAGTAGCAACAAAGCATTTTAACCCAGTATCCTCTCAGAAGTAGTTAGACTATGTCTCAGAACTTCTTCAGTTCTGACATCTACATATAAAAAAACCACTCGTAGATCTGGGCTCCCAAAGAGTAAGGAGCAACAGGCAGTTCCTTGTCAGTCTATGGCAAATCAGGCTGTAAAACGCATGGGAGCAGAAACTCCTAGGCTTCCGTAGGCCCTTAGCTGCTGAGATGCCCTGGATAGGATTGAAGACTCATCGCCCTCCTCCTGGAACTGCCATGATGGAGACCACAGTTGCCAGCAATGTCAGGTGGTTAGCAAGTGCACCCCAGAATAAATAGGCAGGGGTCTGCAGTCTTCTCCACTTGGGAAACTGGCAGGTATTGAAGCTTCTGTGGCCTTGACGGCAACAGACAGCTTGCCAACAAATGGTATCACTTAGGAGAACACCAGCTATTACTGAGGAAGGAACCATTCTAGAATCAGGGCTGTTGGTTTCTTCCAGGCTCTCAGCTAAATAACTATCGACCTCTTACTTGCAGGGTCAACTCACGTGTGGCAATACAAGTGTTCCATTTTAGCGGGATGAGAAGTATCTCTGCCCGTGAATACTCATGAGTGAAGGAGTGGGGTGGCTTTTGATGGACCACTGTGGGGAATAACAATGAGTTAACTGGGAAGCTGTTCGTTGAGATGGTGCGCTGTACTCGATCCTGTGCCTGCAGACACTAACAGAGCAGACGGTGGAGGGTGCTGCTCAGTTAGAGGGACTCACAGGGGTCCAAGGCCGTGGGAGTCCTAGGAATTCAGAGGAAAACAAATCATTTCAAGGAGGGGAGTTACAGACTTGGGTCTTATAGATAAAGAGGTATTACATGACCTTCACGATAGCGACGGAGTACGAATCTTAGAAAATGCACGGAGAAAACGAATCTGAATTAGGTCATCTGAATAAAAATTTCTTAAATTCAATTATTCATAGAAAGAATAGGCACATCTTGTCCTGTACTCTGCTGACATGGATTAGTTTTCAGAGGTAATTGGGTGGGCTGGGGATGGAGCTCGCTTGGCGGAGTGTTTGGGTAGCAGGCAGGAAGCCCTGGCTTTGACCCTTAGCACCACATAAATCCACATAAAAAATGGTGGCTCGTGCCTATAATCTCAGTGATTGGGATAGAAGCTGGAGAGTCAGGAGTTCAAGGTCATCCCTAGCCACGTGACAAGTTTGAGACTGGCCTGAGCTACAGTAGACCTTATCTGAGAGAGAGAGAGAGAGAGAGAGAGAGAGAGAGAGAATATTAGTTTCAAGTCCTCTCCCACTACTACCATTTAAAAATGGACAAAGATCTTCCCACGGTGGCCTCTGACAAAAAAAAAAAAAAAAAAAGAAACCCAAGGCCCTGGATTTTTATGCCTGAGTTCCTCTGTTGTACTAAGGGCTGCCTGGTAAGGCTGCACACAAAGAGATGTTCTGAGGCCAACCTATGGAGACACGTTCCAATTTAGGCTGTGGAATGAAAATTACAGGGCAGACACAGAGGCAAGTTTAAAATTAGGACAAACTTCACTTTGGTCTTCTTAAGCCTCAAAGAGTTAGTAGACAAGGCAAAGAAAAATGGAAGGGAAAAAAAATCTATCAGTAAGAACTTGAAAAGCAAAACTCCCCAACTTCTGGCCTTTTCCATGGTCTCCGGCATCCCCGAGCTTCTGGAGCACCTGGGAAGCAGCGGAAAGGACTTGTTCAGTTCCTCTGCTGCTTCCCAGGGGACACTGCTCAAGGCACCACCAGTGAGGAGAAGCTGGAGGTACAGAGGGTGGGAAAACCCTGGCTGGGAAGAAAGGAATGAGAATGGCAGGGAGGTAGACCTTACCTAGGGCAAGTCCTTTCTTTCCCTTCAGTCCCAACACTCAGCCCAGGATGATGCCGGTGGCTTGGTTCCAGATGGAGCCACAGTCATCAGTCAGTCTGAAGGCTGAGGCAGACAATAGCCTTGCCAGGCACAGGGAGCTTCCTGCAGGAAGGCTAAAGTCACAGGTCCCATCCCCCAGCAAGTCTGGGGTGTGAGGATTACGAACCAGACCACCTGTGGCTCATGAACAACCACCGTCCTCCCTCCCTACATAGATGGCCTCTCAGTAGTGACATGAATGACCTGGGAAACCAAACTGCATCTTCTCTTTGCTTCTTCAGCCCCACCCGGTCCTCAAAGCTGGGAAAGAATCACCTCCACGCCCCTTCTCTGGAGAGCACTTGAACTTGGCCGCCGTCTTTGTAAAGGGTCATAATGAAACCCATTATTTTGCATACTAAAAAAGATGTTTTAAAATGAAGGCTCTTCACCCTTCTCCCACTAAGAGTTGTAACTTCGAGGAAATCAATGATCTCAAAGCTGAATTGATTATTTCTATTATTGGGCAAAAAGAGGTTTGCCACCTGACACCGTGTTTTCAGGAAACTCAAGGGAAGGCAGATGCAAACCCCTATCAGCCAATATCCGGTTAGATTATCCTGAAGAGACTACCACAGTCTGAATGGGAAGGAGCCAGACACACAGCACTCTGTGCAAAGCCCCACACAGGTCCCGGTCTTCCAAAATCAGTTCCAAAATCACCCCTGAGGTGAACTGCCTCAGAAGACTGCTAGTTTCCAGAGGCACATTCCTACGAGCTAGGAAAAAAAAAAACAAAAAAACAACAACAACAAAAAAAAAAACCACAGGAAATGGTTGCTTTCATGTGTGACTTCCCTAGTGACAGCATGAAGCCCACCCAGGTGCCTGGCTGGGAGTACCCACAGCTTCTGTCTGTCTATGAAAGCTTTCTGTGAACAGGAAGAAGACCAAGTCTCCAAGTAAAGGGTAAGGACACTCCTAACCTCGTTCATCTCTTAAGTCAAGAAGTCAAGAGGGCTGGAGGAATTGACTCGTGTGAGCCGGTCACGCTAAGCTGCCCACATTGCGGTCCAGCACGTTAGTCGGCAAAGTCACCTCGGAGCACCTCATCAACAGGTGCCGCCTTTTGGATCTACAACCTTCAGATTGTCAGAGCGATTTCAGCACTGCTTGGAGCACAACGCATTCCGCAACTTGATCCCATTGAAATATTTAGTGCCTGCTGATATGTTCAAACAAATTCGCCAGATCTTGATTATGTTCTGGCAATTAAAGCTATTAAGTCAGTAGACAGACAGCGGGTATTTCATTGCTGGTTGAAAAAGCCAGCGTTCTTCTCTCCCCCCCCTTCCTCTTATGTGACAGAACTGTAATTAGCCTTAATCAAATACTATTTGTGCTCGGTGCGGTAACGTTGCTTCCTTAGCCAGGAAACACTGCCAATCTAGGAAACGAAGAAATATGACCCTGGTCAGAAAGCAAGAGAGATAGGCTTGGGGTGTCTGCGAACGTTTTGTTCTATCTTTTTGATGTTCCTATAAATCTAAGGCTGTTGTACAATAAAAAAATCTAATTTTAAAAAATGCCCCAGGGTTGGTGGTGTAGCTCAATGGTAGAACATGTGTCTTAGCATATGTAATGCCCCAGGTTCTACTGCAAAACGTGTGTGTGTGTGTGTGTGTGTGTGTGTGTGTGTGTGTAAAACAGGGTCTCGTGCAGCCTAGGCTGGCCTGGAACTCACTATGTACCTGAGGCTGAACTCTTAATCTCCCTGCCTCTGCCTCTCAACATGAGCATGCTACCACATCGGCAAAATAAATAAATGCATTTTTAAGTTTTAAATTATTTAATTAAAAGCATAAAGGGGGCAAGAAGAAAGGGAGGAGAAAGAAACCCTACTTAGTGTAACTCTGGCTTAAACACGTCAAAGGTAGCTTTAGAAATCATTCAGAAAATATGGTCACCGCTGAGGTTCAGTCTCTTGCCACGCTGGGGATGCTCGTAGTCCTCAGCGCGAATAAGTTTGTAAATGGCTGGAAAGAAGGACAGAGCCCCAAACAAAACTGATTCTCCGACATGTATCCCAACTTCTAGCTTATTTCTCCATGGAGGTTAAACATTCCATTTATTTAACTATCTCAGAAGGAGGAGTTTGTCCACTAGAGACTGACGCTGATGAGCAGGTGAGTGGAGAGGAGGGGTTGGCGCTTTTATGCTCTTACGGGACGCGCAGATCCCCTGAGGTTCTCGTGAAAGGATGCGCTCTATTTGGTACATCTGGAGCGGCCTTGGGTACATCTGGAGAGGCCTTCAGGTTTTGTCTTTCTGACACCAAAGCTGGACCCTTCTTTGAGTACCAGTGATGCTAGGAACAGACGTCATGGAAGTACAAACAGCCAGAAGTAGATCTTTAATTGTCTACAAGGTTGGTAGCGAGAAATCTGGTCAGGTTTGCCGAGTAATAGATACACCCTTGGATTTTCTGCCGCTCATAATTGCTGGTGTCAAATTTTCAAAACACGGTAGTGAAAAAGCATTATGTTACTGTGAGCTGGGAGCATCCCAGTGACAGCAGAAACTCCATTCTTGCCCAAAGTGCCCCAGCTGCAGAAGGGAGCAGCCAGGGACAACTGGAGAAGCGGCAGTGTGACCTCGTTTATTATTTTGTCTATTTGTCTCCTCACGCCTCAGACAGTTTTGTACTTGCGGAGTGTTATCTATTAGAACCAGGGTTTTGTTTTTGTTGAACATTCCTAGAAAAAGAATCCCAGGGTTTTCCCACCAGTATGTTTTAGTCTGGCAGGATAAACCACGGTACCAGCTGAGGCTGTTTATAAGATCAAACTGTTAACACGGGAAGGATGGGAACATGTTAATCTGCCATTTTCCACATCTCGGACCTGCATGTGGGGTATGGGGTGCGTCACATTTGCTTGGCCTTCCTCCAAGACTGACAGTCTTCCTAACTCTGTGGTCATCGACGATTTCAAATTCGCCACGTGACCATGACTCATGACTTTGGCTAGAAACAAGACAGTAACTTTGAGTTTGACCTATGAAGCTGGTATTTCCTCTATCAGCTGGGATAGTCCCATGTACCACTCACTATGCCACAGCCTGGACATAGCAGATGGACAAGAACTAGCAATATTGAGAGATTAAGGATGACTCTTCCTCCCTGCCTAGAAGAACTGGGTCATTTTAGGAGGTGGCCTTTGACAGGTTCCAGAGAAGGGACTGCAAGAAGATGGAGGACATTCTGTCATACGGTACTCAGATGACAGAGATGCATCACCTCACTCCATCCCACATGGCAAGTTCAGGTCATCCGTGACTCTGGATGTCAGGAAAACACAATCTTACACCTCATCGACATGACTGTACTCCCTGCCTCAAACACCACATAGCTCGTTCTCCTTGTCCTAGTTTTTAAGCCTTGGAACCCGGTTATAAATGACAAGCAATGGTCTTCCTACTTAGATTCTTGTACATCTTAATAAATGCAACACACTTGGGCTTTAAAAAAAACAGCAAGCCCTAGCGTGTAGCTGTTATAACCTGAGGTTAGGAATTCCTCCAGCACGGTTTATTTACAGTACAAACCTGGCGTTGCTGAACACAGAATGGGAAAGAAAGGTACATAGTGGTAAACTGAGCCAGACTGTGTCCTTACAAATAGCAAGTGCCCATAAGGAAGGAACAATCATTGGATTTTGTTTGTGTCTGTGGGGGGGAGGTCAGAGGTCAACCTCACAACGCAGGTGTTGTTCCTTGGAAGCATCTTGTTTCTCTGAGATAGGGTCTCTCACTAGGACTTAGGGCTGGCCAATGAGGTTAAGCTGCAGAGTCAGTGAGCCTCACCTCAGGGATACACCTGGTCTCTTCCTTCTTTTTTTTCTTTTTAGGTTTTTCAAGACAAGATTTCTCTTTGTAACAGCTCTAGCTGTCCTGGAACTAGCTCTTGTGGACCAGACTTGCCTCAAACTCACAGAGATCCCCCTGTCTCTGCCTCCCAAGCGCTGCCACCGCCCGGCCCAAATTTCCCAGTCTTTGGTTCCTGGGTCTTAAACCCTGGTCCCCACACTTGTGTGACAAGCACTTTCTCCAGTGAGCCCTGTCCACAGCAGCAACATTGCTGCTCTGAGAATAAATTCATAACAATCTAGGAGGGGTAGAAGCATTTTGATTTCAGGAAAGCATACCTCTTTTTAAATGTTTCCATTTTGTTGAGGAAAAGTCGAAGCCCATAAGCCCGTAAACCCTTCTGTTTTGGTAAACTCATCTTAAATGACAACCTCGCATGTATAACCAGCACAGAATCTTATAAAGTAAAGCCACTTGGATCACGACTGGATAAACACACTGCAAGAATTTTTCGACAGGAGCCTGAGCGTTGCACTGTCTACTTAGGTGTTTCGCTCATCACAGCACGTCCTTGTGTGAACTGTGAGGCACGCCAAGACAATCAGCCCCAGGGGCCTCCTGAATCTGCAGAGAAGGCCAAGGCATCACCACACTGCTTACTGTTCCCTACAATTGCCTCTGATGGCCGCTTACCACTGGACACATTGCCTATATCTCAGCTGATTTGCTTAGAAGAAACGAGATTTTTAGGGCAGGGAAGATAGCTCAATCAGGAAAGTGTTTGCCATGGGAGCCTGGGAGACCACAGTTTGACCCCAACACTTTCATACAAACAGTCATAGTGGCTCACACTTGTAATCCCAGAGCTGGAGAAGAGGAGTCCAGGGACTTGCCAGCCAGATGGTATGGGATCCCACTTCAAAAGAAAGGGGACAGCTCCTGCTGATGGAGACCCACTGACACACACACACACACATACCAGACATATACACACACCACACACGCCACATACATACACACCACACACACACACCACACATACATACCACACACAAACACACACAGACACATAAACACCACACACACACACCACACATACACCAGACTACATATACCACACATACACCACACACACATACCACACATACACCAGACTACATACACACACACACCACACACACACACACACACACACACCAGACACATACACACCACACACACACCACAATGATTTCTAGGACATTAGAAGGGAAATTTATGTACGGTTCTAAGATTGGTACGTTTTCTACAGCTATTGAATATAACTCTAACCCTTTGCCCCTTTAGTGGACTTTGGCTCTGCTTATGTTTCTCCTATTTTTCCTACCTGCTTACTAAGAGTGAGCAACTTTCAGGAGTCCAGACACTAAGGAACTAGAGCTCACACAGGCTGGGCAAGAAAGAACCAAGTGACGTACTTAACTGGATGAAAACCATGTGCATCGTGACTATACTCATGTTTCTCTCCCGCAGGCCAAAGCCACACAAACAGAAAGCTACAGTCCCTCAGCCAGCACCTCCAACACAAATGACTTGGTGAACGTGGAAAAATACTGCTTGAAACACACACCACCACCCCAAACTACCGTTTCGAATCAGGCCCTAATTGCCTGCTCTTGTCAGATCAGCCTTTGGACGGTCACAGTCTGGGATCCTGTGTATCTGTAAATTCCCCACAGGTAAGTCTATCTTTTAAGGCCTTCTTAAGATTCGAACGTGTCATTTTCACTGAGGACGATGGCCTTTTTGATGAATGCCTGGGGGTATAAGACATGGATCTAACGCCTTGGGCCCGGTGTTAGATACCAGAAACACTTGAAGATTGTTCCTGTTTGGGTGATGGTGGAAGTCAGCCTGCAAAGGCAGAAGAGGCCGATTGCCCCCCCTTGCCTTTCCCAGGATGGATTTAAATTCCCCAACTTCATCATCAGGTATGAGGGTTATTAACAGAATGGTTGACGGCTTGGGTGGTGGAATCTTCTAGACACAGGCGTGGTGCCCTCCATCTCCAGTGTTTCATGCCAATGCCCAACACCACTGCTTAATCTGCAGCTGAACCACACATCGCAGCTGCTTTACTTTGTTTTTAATCTGTCTGTCTGTCTGTCTGTCTATCTGGTGTGGTTGGGGTACAGGGAGGTAGAGGGAGGTGATACACCCATGAAAGTCAGAGAACAACACCTTCAAGTTGGTTTTCTCTTCCCACCATGTGGAAACCCATGGAACTCAGGTCCTCGGGCCTGGCAGCCTTTACCAACTGAGCCATCTTGCTGGCCTGTTTTGTTTTTGTTTTGTATTTTTTGAGACAGGGTTTCTCTGTAGCTTTGAAGCCTGTCCTGGAACTCGCTCTTATAGACCAGGCTAGTCTCAAACTCACAGAGATCCGCCTGCCTCTGCCTCTGCCTCTTGAGTGCTGGGACTAAAGGTGTATGCCACCGCTGCCTGGCTCTGTTGTTGTTTTCAATTTAACTTTATTATTAATTGTGTGTGTGTGTGTGTGTGTGTGTTCACATTCAGACTGGCTCAGCAAGTACTTTGCCCACTGAACCATTTCCCCAGCTATTTGGTTTTACTTTGCAATAAAGTATAAGTCGAACTTTTATTTTCACTAAATTAAAATATAGGTAGTTCTGCTTTTTGTATTCTGCAAGAGTTTTATTCCAAGTCAAAGTCTCTTGTTTTCCAGGCTTTAAAAACAAAAATACACTGGTACTAGGGAGATGGCTCCACGGTTAAGAACACTGGTTGATCTTCCATAGGTCCTGAGTTCAATTCCCAGCACCCACATGGTAACTCACAAACATCTGTGATGAGATCTGATGCCCTCTTCTGGCCTGCAGGCAAACATGCAGATAGAGCCTCACATAAATAAAAACAAAACAAAACACATAAGTGTTAACAACAACAACGAACCAGAAATACACATAGGAGAGATAAATTATTCAAAATACTGAATCTTCGGGAATGGTCACAACAAGACTTCTCACGGCTCCTGGACATGAATTGAAGTCACATTCAGAGATTTAAGGAGTCATGGATAATAATGATCTATTTGAGACAATAGTTATGGAGGCACTATAACCAGGGGTGGACAAACATGGATATATTCCAATAAACTGATGAAAATTCAAAGCATTTTAAATGATCACAGATAAATTTAATAAACTTAAACTCACAGCAACAGCAAAAACCCCAATATCATCCGCTGGAACAAACAAGAAAAACTGTAGAGCCATCACAGGGAAGGATGGCTCGTCCCAGAGTGGTGAGGTAAAGTGGGGAGAAAGTGACCGTTGCAGTGTTGGGTGTCCCCAGAGAAAGATTCCAGCACTGGCTACGGTCTGTCACCTTCTGCCTCTTCCCAGGGGCCTGTCCTATGGGTGGCATTTAAAAAACAGGAGAATGGAAAGGATTGAGAATCGTGGTAACACCAAAATCCAACCTTAGCCGGTCTTGGTCTGGGCCTGTAATCCTAGTCTCCACAGGAGGCTGAAGCAAGGGACCAAGGTCAAGTCCTGCCTGCATCACAGAGCGAGCTGAAGGCCAGACTGAGCAACCCGGTGAGAACCCGGCTTAAAATAAAAAGTGAAAATAACAAGTTGTTCACTGGTACCTGGGGTCCTAGCTGTGGTCCCCAGGACTGAAAATCTTACTAAGAAAATAAAAACAGACCCTGACTCCACTTCCCTGAAATCTAGAAGATAGGCTAAACAAACAAAAAACAAAAACCAAAAAGCAAGCCCTCTCTGTAAGTCATGTGGCTGTGAGTGAGTGTGAGCGTGTACACACCAAGTTGCACACGTTGGTGCCTAAGGACAACAGTGGAATTAGTCCTGGCATTCACTAGTTTGTGACTGGGTCTCTTACTGTTTGCTGCTTCGGATGTCATGCTAGCTGGTCAGAACCGCCACGATTCACCCATCTCTCCCAAGGAATGCTGGGATTGCAGCTGTGTGCTACCGACTACCGCGTTTCGTGGCTTCTGGGTATCTAAACCCAGGTCCTCATAAAAATGCAGCGTGTTATCCTCCGAGCCCTCTCTCATCAGCCCCAGAGGATGTGTCTTGGAGAAGATAATGGAGAAGGTCAAGTTGGCTTTCTTTTTAGGGAACGCACATGCAGTTTTTCACACAGGCATTTTTCTCAGAGGAGTTCTGCCATCGTGCGGGCTATGAGTTGCATCAGGCAATGAGAGACATGGCACCTCCTACTACCAGACCCAAAGAGTTCCTGAAGACCTTTAACAGTGAAATCATTTAGCAAAACACAGATGCAAGCCAATTACAAAATCACAGTGTCTTCAAGATTGGCTTCTGGCTGGCACCGGCTTGAAGCTGATTATCCCATCCACCTGAGGGGAGGGGAAACGGGATTTGCCTTTCATCTTTCCTGGGCTTTGTTCAGACCTCACTCCCGCTCTTTTGCCATTGCTGGATCTAAATTTGCCCCATTCCTAACAGACCAATAGCATCATGTGAGTTTTGAGTTGCCCTTGGGTATCCATCCTTAAGAACCCATGGAGCTGAGGTACGCGAGATGGCTGGCTAAGCAAATGCTTGCTGCCAGGCCTGAGGACCCGAGTTTGAATCTCCAGAGCCCATATAGAGCTGGGCACGTTAGCACACATCTGTAATCCCAGTGTGCTTATGGAGACATGGGGGATGGAAATAGGAGAACCCAGAGACACTCACTGCCCAGTAGTGTCTGACACACAATGAAGAAAAGAACCTGTCTCAAACAAGGCGGAAGGTGAAGACCTACACCCGACGTTCTGACCTCCACAAATGCACACACATCATACACACTCACATTTCTGGACCCCCCCCCACACACACACACACAGATGCCCAATCCTGGTGCAGGCCAACGTCACTGTGAATGAAACCTGATTTCAGCCACTTTATCTCAGCACCCCAGTGTGTCCTTGAGGCGAGAAGGCTCTGAATCTCCTTGGAGAGACTATTTCGAGTACCGTGAACTGGGCTTTTGAGCAGCTGGCAGCAAGACCAGCACATAGCCTAAGCCTGTGGGACACATCCAAGTGACCGTAAACTGGATTAGACAGAAAATAAGAGGAAAAGCCATGGTGGCGTACGCCTGTGTTCCCTGGTGCTTGGGAGACAGGAGGAAGAGGGTGGTGAAATTCAAGGTCTGCTTAAGCTGAGGCCTGTGTTGAGTTCAAGGTCAGATGAGTGACCGCTGAGAGAAAGGGCTGAGGGTAGAGAGTTCAGTCACAGGGTGCTTGTCCCGCATACAGAAAGCCCTAGTTTCAATCATGAACACACACAGAGAGGAACGTTGTAAAGAGAAAAAAAGAGGTAGTGGGGGAGGAGAGCGGAAGAATAGTGTACCTGGATACTCATAGAGAGGATGGGGGGCCCAAGTTATACAGTAGGGCTAGTTGAACAAGCCAACGGATGTCTCTTGTGATGCCCCAGGGGCTGGCAGCTCAGACCCTGATACAAGGGCCCCTGAATACACAGAAAGAAGCTATGTGAGTGTAGAGGCAAGACTCACACCTTCCTCCCGCTTCCAGACCTTCCACAGCCTGCTAGAAAATGCTAGAACCAGCAGGTGCTTGTACAAGCACCTCCCACAGGTAGGCAAGTGTGTGTGTGTGTGTGTGTGTGTGTGAGAGAGAGAGAGAGAGAGAGAGAGAGAGAGAGAGAGAGAGAGAGAGAGAATAAATATGTGTGTGTTAAAGTACTGAAGCCTGAACCAGTCATTCCTCTTTTTACTCTGGACTCCCCTTTTGTCTCCTCACATTTTTGCATCTGGATGCTATACTTGGAAACACACACACACACACACACACACATTTTCTTTCAGCATTCTTTTGTCAAGGGTCTTATAAGCACGAGGGATTTCCACATTCCATAATTTATAGCAAACGTTTCATCTGGGCATTAAAGCGAAGGCCTCTGGAAAGTTCCCTGGCGACGCTTCATCTGGTGATGGTAACATATTTATGTAGAGGAACTCACAATACAGATTCCATGTTAAGACTCTTTAATCTTTACTTCTTACATTTCATCTTAACCTCCCTCAAAGGAACTGGCTTCCAGAATCCTCCTCAGATATGCACATGGTCTATTGTGGATCCCACAGAAAACGCTCTCCTTGTAACATCCATCCCGACTCCTCCTCAGCCTTCAGCCTCCAGAAGAGTTGGGAGTCAGAACAACACTAGCCATTCTGCACCGCTGGCTCACAAAGATGCACTTCTGAGGTGAGCAAATGTTGAAGGGATGCATGCTGGGAACGAACTAAAATGTCTGATCTTGGTGAGTAAGAAGAAATCAAGTTTGTAAACTTGATATCACCATCAGATTGAGGATGACATTCATCGGGATTCAATGCAGGTTTTTACAATGAATACTATCACACTTCTATTTATTTATTCTGTGTGTGCGCGTGGGGAGCATGCCACAGTGCCCACGTGGCGGGGAGAGGACAACTTGGAGGAGTCAGTTTTCCACTCCCATTGTGTGGGACCCAGGGATTGAACTGAGGTCCCCAGATTAGAAACGTGTTTAACCCTGAGCCATCTCTTTGTTGTATTGGTTCCCTGAGAGGAGGAGGATGAACGAAGAGAGACAGAGCTCCCTGCAGATACCTATGAGCATTTACAAACACCAACCGTAACAGCAGCAGAAAGCTCTACTATCAGAGAAGCTAGAGATGGACATTGTGAAGTGTATAGACTCCATCATCATATTGAACTTGGAGAATTCATGAAGGAAATGACATTTAAGATAGAATTTGAATTAAGTAAGTTAAATTGTAGTAGCTGGAGAAAGAAAGAAAGAAATACTTGAATAATGAGAAGGTCGGCGCGTGGAGGGATGTGGAGAGCAGCTGCGGGAGGATGTTGTGTGGTTGATGGGAGAATTGTGGTATGCACTCTGGGTTCACTGTGCAGTCAGTGAGGAGCCACTCGGGGCTTCTGAACGATGTGGACCAGAGCAGCAGGGCAATAGGGAGGATGCTGAAATTCAGGACTTTACATGACTTTCTCTTCTCCAAACGAGAGGCTAATGTCATCGGGGACCTCTGAGCCTGGCTACCTGGAGGCAGAGTTGGGGCTGCTCTCTGGCTCCTACGTGCCTCTGACATGTATCTTCCTTATAGAAAATTCGGTGGAATTGCCAGGTCTCCTTTCTGTTATAAGCACTTCTGCTCTGGGTCTGGGCCTTCGGAACTACATCCCCAGAGGCTCAGCTATTGCTCAACCATCTCTGCTCCTTTAAGGTTCTAGACGTGGATGTGAGATCTCTCCAGATCACAGACAGCAAACAAAAGGTCCAACCTGTAGGCTTATTATTACATTAGTTAGATATGCCCGACTCAGGCTATGCAGACATTGGAAGAACATGATCTCCACATTTTAGGGACCTTGGAGATGGTCTCCCAGTGTCTTCATGCCCCAGGGTTCCCTCAGAGTTCTCAAGAGGCAGCCACCTCAGCCCAGGGACCTTCTGAGCTTTCTCCTCTCATTATTGGCACTTACCACAGAGCTGTGGCTACGAATCCACACCAGTCCACTGGGCCTCTCTCCATCAGCCACCGCCCCAGTGACTGTAAACTCAACTCCAAGCGCCCTAAGATGCTGCCCATACTAACTCCGCAGATTCCACTGCCAGCGTCAACAGCCCTCCTGTTCTCAGATGCTCAGCGAGCCTTTTATTTGATGATGTTGGTCAGGAAACGAATAAACAGAAATACCCAGCAAACCTCCAGGACTCACAGATCTCCCAAATTCAAAAAAGTAACAGTGGTCCAAGGCAAGAGTGCTGACCCCTGCCTGGAACTCCAGTACTCTGAAGGCTGATGCTGGAGGACCACTGTGAGTTCAAGGACACACCAGGTTAGCACGAACCAGGCCCCCACAAAACAGTACGGTGACCTGTCATTTGCCTCATCTTCCACAACAGCATGAATATGAACGAGACTGTGACAGACCTCTTCAGCTCTTGGTAACTTTTCTGTTAGAGAGAGCCTTCCCCTCCTGAAACCGTTTTTGCAAGTTTTTTCCTCATTTCTACATGGCCACTTCATTCGTGGCCTAACCCTGGTCTCTGCCTTTAATTTACTTGCTTAGCTTGCTCCCCTTCTGTCTCCAGAACTAGAAGTTGGCTTTCTCTGTTGAGGCCCATTTCTCATGAAGATGGCATGTCTTTATCACCCCATGAAATGACCTCACCCTGGAACGGCTAACATAAAGACTCTGGTGGCGGGGTAATTGGCAGCGGGCTTGGCTCACTCGCTCAGCCACCCAGGCCAGCTTGTAAATTTAAAATCCAAATTTCTCCATTGGAAAAGCTGCGAATTTCTTTCCACCCCAGATATTTGGGTTTTTTTGTTTGTTTGTTGGGTTGTTTTCATGGTTTGCATGTGTGTGTGTGTGTGTGCTAGCGTGTGTTGGTGCACATGTATGAACACGTGTGCAGAGGCCAGCAATCAGTCTCAGATATTGTTTCTAAGGAGCCACCTGCATTGATTTTTGACGCAGATTTTCTCACTGGCTTGGAACGCAACAAGCAGTTAGGATGGCTGGCCAGTGAGCTCCAAGGTCTCCTGTCCCTTCTTCCCCAGTCCTGGGATGACAAGGATGGATCACCATGCCTGGTTTTGGCGGAGGTGTTCTTAAAATTTTTTTATATTTTATTTATTTATTCATTTATTGTGTGTTGGGTTGGTGGTCTGGTGTTGAAGGTCATAGTCTACACACTGGAGGTCAAAGGGCAACTTGTAGGAGCCATTTCTCTCTTTGTACCATGTGGGTCTCACAGATCAGACTCAAGTCATAAAGCCTGGTAGAAGGTGCCCTTACCCACTGAGCTACCCTGCAGCCTGGTTTGGGTGCCTTCAAATACATAAAATTCTACATCTGAAAAGACCAGAGATCCATCCAATAATAATTATAATAATAAAGCCCTTCCCTTGACAGCCACACTGAGAACATGCTAAGGTTTATGACAGAATGACAGAGTCCATTGCTCAAAAGACTTGAGGAGCGAACCACAGAAATGGCCATGAGACCAAGTGTCCAGACCTCCAGAGAAAGCGTTCTCTAGCTGTTCACAGATGCACTCTGTTTCTGCCGCTGCTCTGTCCACCAAACCCCACGGCCATCACCTTCGGCCCTTCTGCTTCTTCTTTGCCTATAAAACTCACTAAAAGCGGCTTCCAAATTATCAGGGAACAAGGTGCTAAGATGAGAGAGCTTAGGGAAGATGGAATCTTCTATATCGTAACTGTGGTGGTGTTACACAAGTACATGCATTTATCTGAACTCTATAGCATTTTTGCATTGGAAATTAGTGAATAATATCTGAGTGGAGAATTGAAATATGAAGTCTGAAGAAATTGCCAAGGCCACATTGTATCTTAAGTAAGAAAATACACGTGTCAAGTTTTTGACATTCCTCATGGGGACCTGAGAATTTAGACATACATGTATCACAACATGTGAGAGACTTATAAGCCAAATATAAGATATTCCATCTTATCTCGCAGATAAACATGCTATCTGGATTGTCTTGTAGCCAGACTGTCTGATGAGTCCACGGAGGCTTTTCTGTCTCAGTCTGGATTTGTGACCGCTAGCGTTCATCTGCTACATGACTAATTGGAGGAAGATGCTAGCGTGTATCCGGAAGTCAGGCTCCTTGGCTCATTTGGATATTTTGCCAGCTGTAATCACACCATGGTCAGCTAAGTGAGCTGGCTTAGTCATCGGGCCAGACACTGGGTCACTAACACTGGACCTTAAGGGTGTATGTGTGCCCAGAGAAGCAGGATTTCTCCCACAAGACATTTCAAACCTCAGAGCTTTGTCTGGCTGCAGAACATGCGCGGCCAGGGCAAACAGCATTCACTTTCTATATTCTTGTCTGAAGCTCTGGTCATTATAGGAGTCGAGCTAGAAACAGTGCTTAGCTTGTTGGCAAAGATTAAAACAGTGGAAATGCATTATTGATGTGTCTGGGTGGGTCTAAACTGTAAAGGTTCAGGGTAATAAGTTCACGCCTTGGACCAGAGACTTTTGGAAAATCTCTGTTTGGTGGAGCAAGTATTCCTGGGCCCCGGCATCGCTCTCACTTAGAGCTGCACTGTCTGGCCAGAGCTTATCAGAACATTAATTAGATCTCCAGAAAGGGTGGGGCGCGGCCAGCAACCTCCGTGAACAACCCAAGTTCATGTCTGGAGTCAAAACTACTAATTTTCCAAAGAAACAGCTCCAAGGAGGTAATTCAGCCCTGAGAGCCGCTTGCTTGTGGGCAAAGAATGGAAGGGGGGAGAAAAAGATCATTTGTCTTCCATCCAAACTGCTTCGATGAATCCCGCTGGCCTACCAGGAGCAGCCACAAAGGAGGCGCATCATGCCGAGACACAGAATTGCCTTGCTACGGTGGCATTGGGGTGTGGGGACCAGAAAAGCAAGAGTTTTCACTCTCTCACCTAACCATAATTGCAAGCAAATTCCTCAAACCCAAAGCCAGTTCATGTCTCAGGATTTTGCATGGCTTTCTGCATCCAGAATATTAGTGAGTTCAAGATGTTGTTAGCGGATTAAAGGCCTATCATGTTCCTTTGAAAACAAACTAACCAAAAATTCAATTTACTTTTACATTTAATTGAACTTAATAAGTATCTGTTACTAACATGCCATTTTAGCTATAATCACAGGGATTCTGAAGACTGTAAGACATGGTTCCAGCTCTTCACTGAGAAAGACTACAAACACATTGAACAAGCAGAGCAAGCATGAGCAATGTCCCGGACTTGACTCAGTCTTCCCACTTGTAAAATGAAGGAGGTAAAATAGATGACTCCTGAATCCTCCAAAGTCTGCACAAATTTTTAAAACAGTGTGTGTGAGTGTGTGTGTGTGAGTGTGTGAGTGTGTGTGTGTGTGTGAGTGTGTGTGAGTGTGTGTGTGTGTTTCACAGGTATCCAATTATCATGTCCCATGTGTGACCAGAGGACACTGTTGGGTATCTTCCACTTCCCCTGGTTTGAAAGCGGCTCTTTTTACCACTGCATGGGTCGGGCTAGGTGGCCTGTTAGCTTTGGGGAATTCTGTCTCTTCTACCCCACATGTTGCTGTAGAAATGCTAGGATGACAGACATACACTTCTGTGTCTGCCTCCAAGTGGCTTCTGGGGATCAGAACTCAGATCCTCACACTTGTATGCCGAGAACTTTACCTACTGATCCAGCTCTTCTGTCCCTACAAAGCTTTTATCTGATAAGAAATGATGGAAACAAGGCATGCTCACACCCAGTCATCCAGCATCACTTGGAGCCACATGTGATATCTTCATGGGGGGAAGAGGGCGGATCTTCCCTTCTTGACTCTGAAGAAATCAAAAGTACAGCGGATGGTAGGGATATATGATATAAGCCCTGAGAGACGGCCCTACATTTCTGCACACTTCCATTTTACTATGGTTTCTTTAAAAAGTTTTCCGAGAACCATTATTATTATTATTTTTTTTTTTGAGACAGGGTTTCTCTGTGCTTTTGGAGCCTGTTCTGAAACTAGCTCTTGTAGACCAGGCTGGCCTCAAACTCACACAGATCTGCCTGCCTCTGCCTCCCCAATGCTGGGTGGTGTGTGCCACCACCGCTGGGTAAGAACCATTTCCCTTAAAGTTTGTTTCTATCCTTTCTTTTTCCTGCTATTTAAACTTGTACCTTTGGTTCATAGGGCCCATTTGACAACATCTGAAGGAAACTATGGAGGAGACAGGGGGGTCCTACTCGTATTTAAAGGGCAGAGGCCACATGCTGTGGTCTGAATGCTTGTATTCCCCCTGCTCCGCCATTGGCAAAATCTAACATTGGGAGTTGATTAGCTGAGGAGGGCAGAGTCTCACGAATGGGGTTAGTGCCCTCCGAAAAGGTTCAGAGAGCCACCTTGCTCCACCTCCATGTGAAGTCATTGCCAAAGGACAAGGCTATAGAATGGAAGCAGCCTCTCTCCAGACACCGGATTCTGATCCTAATTTTCAACTTTGACCCCTAGAATTGATAGAAAAAGATTTCTGGTATTTAAAAGCTACCCAGTCCATGGTATTTTATTATAACCACCCCAGAGAACGCTAGGTGTATCTGCGCATCCAGTGATACCAAGATCAGCTCCTGCTACAGAGAGGTCTCTCATGTAACATATCGGTAATGCTGGGAGGAAGAGAATCTGTCCTAAATCGTCCAATAGTGAGCCCCAGATTATGACAAAGCAATAACCTCTTTAGTTTAAGTGTCCTTCACAAGAGACTAACGCTAATTAGGAACATTTAGATTAGATCCTCAGATGTGCCTGCGAGGACGCTCTGTGCTCTTTTTCTGGTCCTACACAGAAAATTCTGGAGAGACTTAATCACGGAATCAGGAAATAGGAAAGTGGAGAAGGGGTAGAGGTTATGTTCAGAAGCTATCTCACCTCATGCTGGCTGAGGAGGAGATGACCTCACAGGGCTCAACAGCTGCCCAGATGCAGAGCTGGGACCCAGATTCACCTCAACCCTTGGTCTGTGTTTCTTCTGTTTGAATACTCAACAGGTGTGAAGGTTGGCACCCAGTGAGGTCACAAGGAAGTTCCCGAGCCAATGTTCCCCTCCGATGTCAGTGGCAGAGAACGCTACTGCAAGGGCTGGTGCGTGGCTCGTATGGCTCAGGAGAGTCAGTACTGGCTTTGCCTGCCTGTCATAGGCCCAGCTACTGCTAGAGATGGCCTCTTAAGTAGGCCTATTAGAGGGAGTGAGAATGGCCTCAAGGATGGTAAGTGGTCTTAAGTACCATTGCTCTTTGAAAGGAAAGCCCCAGAAGAGAGAAGATCTAGAGATAAAATCCTTAAAAACTCGCTGAGTGGCATAGGATGGTCACTTTGCTCTTTCTCCTAGACACAGGGCAGTGGCACTTTATCACACCATCACACACTTCCCATGAGCCTGAGCCCCAGGAGAACTACAGAACAAAGATGGTGCACCACCTTCCGCCTGAGTGTCATCTCTCCCCTCCAGGGCATATGGGTGAATGAACTGCATTCCCAACCCACACCGGCTATTCCCTTTGGGCTCCTGTGCTTGGAGACCCTCCAGAAACCTGGCTCGTTGGCCCTCCCCTTCCCAGGTGCCACCTTCAGGTCTCCATGAAAGAATTGGAGGTAGGTATGTCACTCGTCATTTCTAGATGTAACAGAACAGGTACACAACCCCCTTTCACTTCTAACAGGTTCCATGACTAGCTACCAAAAAAAAAAAAAAAAAAAAAAAACCACACAGCAAGAAAAGAGACAGGCTTTCCTTCCCTTGTGATATTAGTGAACTTTACTGGCCACTGTGTACGAGGCATCTCACTTGTGATTAGCTTGGCATGAGGTGCTGTCTCTGCATTACCCATAAAGCATTCCACAGCTCTTCAAGGAAGGTAATTTCATTCCCATTTTAAAGGCAGAAGAACCATGGAGTGGATTGATTTATGATCATAAAGGCTGGAATCAGGATAGAAATGATGAGGTACAGGAAGTGGGAACTCCCAACATATGACCACCTGGAGTGGGAAGAACACGGCTCAGCCCATGTATGATCGAGGTGAATGTCAAGTTGCCACAACTTATGATCACCTGAGACGAGAGAATGTGTGTGTGTGTGTGTGTGTGCGTGTGCGTTTCCTTGCATGTATGTATGTGAACCACATGTATGCCTGGTGTCTGTGGAGGTAAGAAGAAGCTGTTGGGCCCCCTCTTGCTTTGGAGTTACAGGTGGGTTCTAGAAACCAAACCCGGGTCCTCTAGAAGTGCAGGAAGTTCTCTTCACTGCGGAGCCTTTTCTCCAGTCATGGGGAGAGAGTTTTAATTGAGTAGCTGTCTTTATCCAGTCGGACTGTGTGTGTGTGTGTGTGGTGTGTGTCTGGTGTGTGTGTGATGGCGGCGGAGGAAGGGTTGTCTCAAGACCCCCGTCCCCTGGGCAGGGGGTCCTGAACTACATAGGAGAGAACAAAGATGGCTAAGAAGCAGCAGGTGGGCTGCACGGGCGCATTTCCTGCTCCGTTCTTAGCTGCAGATGTGCCGAGACTGGTTCCAACCTTGACCTCCGGAAATGATGGAGTGGAACCTGGAAAGTAAAGCCTTTTCCTCCTATAAGTTGCTTTCGGTCAAGATGATTTTATCACAGTGCCGGAAATGAAAGTAAGGCACCATGACGAGTAGTTTCCAGGGTAAACGTTATAACGATAACACAGGCTGTTCCATAAGCTTCGGCAGGAGGCTTCTCCCGTTACATCTCCCATTAGCATGCTACATCTACCCCAGCTAATGGGCCAACACCGACACATGACTATTAACTAAACGTCACACTGTATTCACATTGCCTTCCTTTTCACCTAATGTCATTTGCCCAGGATCCCATCCAAGATGCCATGCCACACTGCATCTTTCTGTCTTGTTAGGCTCCTCTTGGCTTGGGTAGCTTCTCCGACAGTTGCTTTAGATAACCAGTTTAGAGAGGGTGGGGCAGCTACTTGGAGAAGACTGACCAGCTTGTAGTCTTTGTTATGGCTCAACTGGCATTACGGAGAGCCACAGAGGCAAAGTGTGTGCGGTGTGTGTGTGTGTGTGTGTGTGTGTGTGTGTTCCATTGCAAGTGTGCACAGAGGGGAGACCAGAGATGCCAGGAGTCTCGTCTGTTGTTCTCTACCTTAAGACAGGGTCTCTCTCAGTGAGCCCAGAGCTTGCTAATTTTTAGCTAGTCAGGTGACCAACAAGCCCTAGTGATTGTACTCTTCAGTGCTGGGCTTACGGGTGTGCATGGCCACATTCTGGGTTCTTATTGTTGCTGCTGGGTTTTGTTTTTGTTTTCATTTCGTTTTGTTTTGTTTTTCAAGACAGGGTTTCTCTGTGTAACAGCCCTGGATGTCCTGGAACTCACTCTGTAGACCAGGCTGGCCTTGAACTCACAGAGATCCACCTGCCTCTGCCTCCCAAGTGCTGGGATTAAAGGTGTGTGCTACCACTGCCCGGAAACATCATGGTTTTTTATGTGGGTTCTGGGGATCAAACACTCCTGCAATTGCACCTCCCTATCCCTTCCCGTCCGTTCTTAAAAAAGACACATGATGACAACCACTTACCACTGTTGAAGATAACCTTCACCATCTGACTAACTTTCCTTGCTGTGAAGTGATTATTTTCCCCTTCTCTTATCCTGTTCCCTTCAGAAGGAAATCACTCCCCTGTCCCCCAAGTGGGAAATCTGGTTCCACCTCTCTGACAGTGGACTATCCACAAAATGATTTAGAATTCCTTCGTGCGGGAGGTATGTCTTTCCCTCCACTTATTTATTTGCCCAATCATTTATTTACATCAGTCTGGACCTGTGAATGTTTGTCTTAGACTTTGAGTTATTATCCAAGGCTACTTTATTTATTTTCGCTCAGTTTGCTCAGCTTTGGCCACTGGGAGTTCTTGGCTCCCTTTGACATAATGCCTCTCATTCTCTCTCTCTCTCTCTCTCTCTCTCTCTCTCTCTCTCTCTCTCTCTCTCTCTCTCTCTCTCTCTGTGTGTGTGTGTGTCTATCTGTCTGTCTGTCTTCCTTAATTCTTCATTACATGATTCCCTCAAGTTTGTCTTCTATATTTCCTGGCCCCACTACACAATCAGTCATTTCTTCAAGTAGCTCTAGGCCCTCTAAGTCTTGGTTGCAGGTGTGTCTGTTGCTGTTGGGTTTCAATTCTAGGACCTCTCCATGGACAGAGAAAGGGCGTGTATTCATGTATGATAACTGAAGTACACACGTGTCTGTTTCTGCATGTCACCAATGATCGGTACTGATCTCAACTTCAGATCATCAGATCAAACAAACGATCCTTCTCTCAGCCTCTGCAGTGCTTTGATCATGGCTGGGCACCACCACACCCAGCTCTGTTTTCAGCTTCATGATGTCCATTCACTACCAGTATGACTCAGGCCAGCCCCTTCACCTCCAATACCTTCAGATAGTTCATATATTTCTGACCAGTTTTCATTTTCTTCTCTCTGTCTGTCTGTCTGTCTGTCTGTCTTTAGGTTTTTCAATACAGGGTTTCTCTGTAGCTTTTTTGAGCCTGTGCTGGAACTTGCTCTGTAGACCAGGCCAGCCTCAAACCCACAGAGGTCTACCAGTTTCTGCCTCCCAAGTGCTGGGATTAAAGGCATGTGCCACCACAGACAGATTTTCTTTGGTCACAATCTATGTGTCTTCTTAGAATCACCTGACCTGCTAAACATTTTCTTAAATTTGCATACAGGAAAGCACGCATTTGCTGTGCTGTGTTTGTACGAATACGCTGGTATGCGCTCACTACTGCAGTATTATTCAGGATAGATGCACCACCAACACCTTCTGCACCTCCTCTATTCAGCCCTCCTCTTCCCCTAAACCCCCGCCAACCGCTGATATTTGTATCCCCACAGCTTTCCTTTTATAGAATGCCACAAAAATAGAATCTTCAAGTACAGAGGCTTTTTGGAGCAGCTTGAATGTTGTGATGTGGAGGTCATGGCCAGTCTGCTGAAAGCTGCTGGGGGGGAGGGGGTAAATAAGCTCAGAAAAGTGACCATTAGGTCGGGTAACCTGGGAGACAGTAAGGCAGGGAGAGGGAGAACATGTGAAATACTGTTTGGAAATGGAAAAGGCACACAGAGTAGGGAAGGAAGCATTGGAGTGCTGGGCCATGAGCATCACTGGGGAATCTGTGGATGCATCGCATGCTGGGCCATGAGCATCACTGGGGAATCTGCAGATGCATCGTGTGCTGGGCCATGGACCAACCGGGGAATCTGCGGATGCATCGCGTGTTGGGCCATGAGCATCACTGGGGAATCTGCGGATGCATCGCATGCTGGGCCATGAGCATCACTGGGGAATCTGCGGATGCATCGCATGCTGGGCCATGAGCATCACTGCGGAATCTGTGGATGCATCGCATGCTGGGCCATGAGCATCACTGGGGAATCTGCAGATGCATCGTGTGCTGGGCCATGGACCAACCGGGGAATCTGCGGATGCATCGCGTGTTGGGCCATGAGCATCACTGGGGAATCTGCGGATGCATCGCATGCTGGGCCATGGACCAACTGGGGAATCTGCCGCCAAGAGTCTCACGGGAGAATGGCCAAACGATAGTACCACACTTTCTATATACTATGTTATTTCTTATGCTGACATGTATAAGCTTGCTGATAAAGTTTCATATAGGAGCCTGGAGTGGTGGCATAAATCTTTCATCTCAGCAGAGGCAGGCAGATCTTTGTGAGTTCAAGACCACTCTGGTCTACAAAGTGAATTCCAGGACAGCCAGGACTACACAGAGAAACCCTGTGTCCAAGACAATAAAAATAAATAAATAAATAAATAAATAAATAAATAAATAAATAAATAAATAAATAAACGTTTAAATGTATAAAGTAGGCAGAGTGAGAAACTGTCAATGAACCAGTAATAAACCAAAACAAATGCAGGAATGTGCTGCCTCAAAAGCTAGCTGCCTGCTGCATCTCTCTCGAAATGCCTTATCGCGGGGCTGGTGAGAGCCGTGGCAAAGTGCTTGCTGCACGAACATGAGAATGTGAGTTTGACATTTAGCACCCACGTTTACAGCGACGGAACAAGGGCTGGGGAACGCACCTGTCAAGTCAGCACTGGGGAAGCGGAGAATGGTGGCTCGTACTGTACCAAACGAAAAACCAGCGTCTTTCTTGTCCCGTCAAGGCTCGGAGAACATTAAGGAAAACGAGGAGGAAAGACTGTAAGAGGCAGAACAGTGTGAGGCTGCGGCAGGGGAGTGTTTTGGGGTATGACGAGGAAGACACATGAACTTATAGTTTCTGTAACTGCACATGTAAGATCAAGTGAGCGTAGAATCCCAACATGCATAGGGCAGGGCTCATGAAGACCCACCTCTAGCTGAGGAACTACTGGCAGTTGCTGGCGAAGGGGGTGGGACCTCTCATAGCTCCAGTGGGTGGTCCTACACCCATGCACATTGTGGCATCTCTATTTGGACTCAGTAGTTTATAAGGAAGAAGCTACAGCAGCAGAACCTGAAGTTAGGAGACGCCTATAGGGAGGAAGGAGTCTCGGAGGAGCAGGGGGAGTGAGGGAATAGATATGGTTAAAATATATT
The DNA here is from genome assembly GCF_950005125.1 of Chionomys nivalis. Classification (NCBI taxonomy): domain Eukaryota; kingdom Metazoa; phylum Chordata; class Mammalia; order Rodentia; family Cricetidae; genus Chionomys; species Chionomys nivalis. The sequence goes on along the minus strand of NC_080109.1, from coordinate 24,472,263 downwards.
GTGTGCATGGTTGAAATCCGCAAAGAATAAGTAAATACATAACTAAATAAAAATAGTGGGAGTCTTGAAAAATGCTTGATCTGATTAACTGAAGTCAAATGGATTCGGATCAACTGCAACACCAGTCAGGATAAATTGGAATCACTCATATCAGCTGTCTGTGTCACTCTGAGAAAAGGTTCCAAGTCAGGAATGTGTCTGTAACGAGGGTTAACTATCTGCAGGGAGGGGCCCAAAGAAAGCCCCATTCACAGCACAACGCACCTGGCCATGCCTGCTCTATCCTGCGGAGAATTAGCTAGAATCCTTTCACGTGCTCTGAGAGCATTTAAACAAACAAGCAAAACACACCAAAAGAAGCAACAGAGATCTCCACTGAGACCCTCGGAGCAATTTCTTTAAATAAGTCAGAGAACACAAAGACTTCGAAAGCAGCTGTGGAACTAGCCTGGATCTGTGTATCTCTGAGACAACTCTCCCTCACCCTGTTCTCAACCTCACTGTTGCGGCTGCTACTGCAGCCACCGCCTTCCCAAGTTCACAGGCAGACCTGGCCAAATCCTCTCGCAGGAACACAGATTCCTCCTTATCATGTTCCTTCAAGGCTTGCAGAAGGCAACACCTAGACAAACAGAGGAAAACATGCCTGAGCCTTCTCCCTGCAGCAGCCCTCTTTGCTCCTAGAGATCAATCAGGGTAAAGTGGTCTTTGGCTTCTCTCCTTTGAATTTGGGCCATCCGTAGCATTATCACCAGACATCAGAGTGCTGGCGCACCTAACAGTCACCATCTCTTTGTTTGTGGAGCGCCTCTTCTTTCTAGTGTGTTCTTCATGGGGCTGAATACTAAAGTTTTCTTAGCACATGCCAGGGACAGGCCAGTTTGCCCAGGTCCATGGTCAAAGCATCTTGGAAGAAAGCAGGATAGCTCTTGAGTCTCCGCTTCTCTTCCTAACTACTTTTAGTCATTATCAGTAGATTAAGCAGACAGTGTGCACACTGCACAAAACTGATTAGTTGTGATTGTTGTTCATTATTCTCCCACTTCTTGTTTCTAAAAAATCTGCATTACAAACAACCCTCCAGGTTCTTATTCCAATCAACTTACCTCAGGTCTTACAATTAATATTCCTAATATAACCACCATGCCTTTCAACTCCTCCTTTGTAAGCAGCAAAACCAATGATGATACCAAATCACAAATCTCCATGAGAAGAGAGGCCAGGGAGGTTAAGTGGAGGGTGAACTTGACGTTGCAAAAGCCAGAGCTCCCCTGGACCAGCACCGTCACCAAAGCTAGTGGCGCTGGTTAACACAGGAAACACATAAAGACACAGCAAATTGTACACACAAAGCAGCCATCGGCAATTTGCCTGGTGGGGTCGGATAGCATGTGGCTGATAGGTCTCAGGAGATGGGGAACAAACAGGCATGATGGATTAAGTGATTGCTATTGGCTGTGTGCTCGCCCTGAATATTTCACCACGGACAGTAATCAATTACCAGAGAGCAGTAATGATACCAATCAAACGCACTTAGCACTTCTGCACCATCAACCCTAGGGCTGCTGGCCTGCCAGCTGAAAGGGGCTCGGGGCTGCTCAAGAAATGATATGTGGGCCAACCATGGAACAGCTTGTAGGTGGGGGAAGGCAGGCTGCTCAGTTCATGTTAAAAAGATAAATGGGCTAAATTAGCCATTTACCTGCCTTACATGAAGGTTTCTTTTAAGGCAAGCAATATCCTCTCTCCCTCCCAGAGGGCAGGAGGGGCTCGTTTATAAATATTTTGGCAACATAGGAGCGGCCAGAAGATTTTTGCCGGCAAACGGCCTCGAAGAAAATGAACAGAAGCCAGAGTGCAGCTGGGAATCAGCTACCCTATTGTTCCGAACACCACCAGTCACTGCGTGGTTGCTATGTTCCATCGCTGCATCCTGGGGAGGAAATGCCTGGCCATCCCTGAGTCCAGAATCCCTCAGTCTAGAATCTGGTCTTTGGAGTGTCCCTGAGACAGTGAGAAAAAGAAAAGAAAAGAAAAAAAAAAAGCAGGTTGCAGGTTGCCTGTGTTCTTGGCATTGACTAAAGACAAGCCCATTCTTTGGGGGCATCTGGGGTCTGTTCTCTCTTCCTTCCAGGTGGTCTTCATTTCCATGACAACAGGCCTGAGGACCACAGGTTGGAAACCGACCTGCAGGTTCCTAACTGGGTTGGCATACTGTAATTACAAGGCCTCCAAGACCACTGTGTTCAGCTTCAGTCTTTTTCCATGAAGTGGTGGCTTGTCCAAGGAGTGTCATTTCAGTGGGCGGTCATGGGAACGAGCAATGGGGGGAACACATCAAAACAGGGTTGGGGGAACCGCAGAAGAGGTGTTCCACACTACATTTCCTGATGTTTGCTTCTGCTACATTTTACCAATTTTTCCAGAAAAAAACGGAAGGTCCCATTTTCCATAAGCCGAGGAGACCAGAAACATCTAACGCTATGTAAGTTTCACCGAGCTGCCTTCAGCAAGTCACCTCACTTCCTTAGGGGACCTGCCTCAAACTTGAACAATATAGGAATAAGGAATGGCAAAAAAAGAGATTGGAAATATTTATTGCATTGATTTCCATGGCTAGCTCATCTTGCTTTCTTCTACAACCCAAGGCCCCACCTGACCTGAGATGGTACCACCCACAGTGGGCTGGCCCCTCACCCATCAATCATTAATCAAGAAAATGCCCCCTTGGACGTGGTCACAGAACAATTTGATGGGGGCTGATCCTCACCTGAGGTTTCCAGATCCCAGGTGACTCTGGTCTGTGTCAAGTGGACAAAAACTACCTAGCACAATTGGAGTCACGCTCACAGACGTGCAAGAATGGGGCATTTATTGTGTATAAGGTTTAGGTAAAAAATGTTAAAAGAAAAATGTGCTAATAAGCAACCTCAACTGACATGCAAAACCACTGGGTTCAGAAGTGCTAAGAACATGGACTTAGCTTACGCTTGCTCATTCCCATGTGAAATACACCCCACCAGTGAGTGTTTCAAATCAAAGACGGTGCCAGCTGCCTCAATCTGTTCCGTCTCAGACTGCCTGTCCTCAGGAGCAGCAGAGCTAGGCAGATAGTTACTAACTTGGAAGTCACCTCCATCAGCAGGTCTACACCTCTCAGCAATGAACAAACTCTGTCCGTCCAAGAATATAATCCACAGCCTAGGCTCTGAATGACACAGAGGCAGGACTCACGGGTGAGACCCCAAGTCTCCCAGAGCCTCCAAAGGCACTGCCCCCCACTGAAACACTGCTCTTAACAACATGTGTAACCATGGCTATGAGGCAAGTTGCATTTATTAGGAGAATTCAAGAAAGTATAAGGTACCTGGAACACTGGTCCAGTGACAAAAAGAGAACCAGGCTTTTCCTGGCCTCACCACCATTTAAAGATGAAACACCACTGGTGGTTTATTTTGCTGTCTCCCTATTGTGGGAATCCTATTCTGCAGTTCTGGACAAAGATTTTGCCAGTGGATGTGTCTAACTTCTCAACTGAGCCATCTCCAGTGTGGGATTCTATTAGAAATGGCTTACGAGTCATGGTGCCCATAGGACTTACTGTGAAAACCAGCAGTCCTGTTCTTAGACCACTAACATGACCAGGTGACACACGGACAGCTTCTTCCTGATGAGAAGGTCATATTCTGATTGTCTTTCTTCCTAGCTGCCTTTGTAGGGCTCCCTTCCAGTCAGGCTACTCTTCTTGAAAGGCCCTTTTCCTGGGTTTTAGATGACGGGATATTAGCAGGAAACATAAAGGTATGTTAATCCTACTGCCATAAACCTGATGCCCTAATAATTTGGTAAGCTTCCAAACAGAACTATCCAGCGATGATGCCTATGAACCACATCAAGAAAGAACATGGCAACATAACCCTAAGGGTGTCGTAGTGGCGCACATACCTTGGTGGACGCCAATCCCACTAATTGGACGTAGGGCCCTAAGACCCTCTGAACAGGAAAAAGGCCATGCGTAATACTAGAAACCTAGCTAACTCCAATGCCAGTGAAGTCATGGCTACTGAAGAATCTACAACCATTACTTTACTAAATCGGCATAATCCCTAACAAGGATCTATAAACCTTGTTCTTACATTCACAGATAAGTGCGGTCTTCACCCCTCACCAAGAAAACCTCTCCTTGCAACAGATGGAGACCATTACAGAAACCACAACCAAGCAAAATGCAGACTTGCGGATCCTAGTCCCAATGGATACATCTACACAACACTCCTACATCTAAGGCTCGGGGGTGGCGGTGGGGGAATTGCGGAAGAGGGGTGGAGAGACTGTAAGAGCCAAAGGATTGGGGAGTTTGCTGTGAGACTGGGTCTCCTGGTGATATTAGAAGTCACCAGCACGGTTGTCCAAATGTGAGCTCAACAAGGATGGCACCAGTGGACACGCCAAAGGGGACGGGGTAAAGTCCACGATGCCCTAACCCGACAAGGAACTAGAGGTTACTGGGAAAGGCTGTGAATTAGAGAGGAGGCCTTCCCAAGAAGAAGTACAACTGATCACCCAGTGCCAAATAGCCCTGCAAATATACGTACAGGGAGTGTTTGCAAACTAAAAAGGTTATATTTAGCAATATTTATGCATATACATACACACAATGCATGTGGTAACAATTAGGAAAAAGAAGGAGTGGAGAGGGGTATATAAGAGAGTTTGGAGGGAGGAAAGGGAAGGAGGAAATGTCACAATTAAATTGTAATCTCAAAAAATATTTTTTAAATATTTATTTATTTATTTATTATGTATACAATATTCTGTCTGTGTGTATGTCTGCAGGCCAGAAGAGGGCACCAGACCTCATTACAGATGGTTGTGAGCCACCATGTGGTTGCCGGGAATTGATCTCAGGACCTTCGGAAGAGCAGGCAATGCTCTTAACCACTGGACCATCTCTCCAGCCCCCTCAAAAAATATTTTTAAAACAATAATTTGTTCATTTGGCCCCTGCCTTTAATGTCAGTGAGTAATTCTTTCCAGAAATAATTTAAATATTTCATATGCTTAAGTATGTCTAAAGTCAATTGACAGGTAAAAGAAACGAGATCCTAACTGTGAGAAAAAGGATAGAATCCGAAGAAATGTTTAGTTTGTTAAATGTTACTCCTTTCTGTCTTGATGTTTACAGAAAGCCCCACCTTCCAGGTAGTCTGTCAACTGCGATCTTTGACTAGTGTTAGTATGTTATTTGTCCACTCAGCTCTATCCACTCCAGATTCATGCATTCCAAGGCTCTGTATTTAGGTGCATACGCACATATCGCTGACATATTTTTGTTACATTGATCCTTTCCTCCCTCTGTGTCTGCATAGTCTAATGCTGGCCAGTGGTTGGAGACGGGCTGTGGCCAAACACCTCAAGCTGATGAGACTTCCGTCCACTACTGATGGACCTATGTGTGAATGGGGAAGCGCAGGCCATTTACATCCATTCCTCAGCTTTTGCTTCCCGCATCCCTTCTGTAGATGTACTTAGAGGACTGGGCAAGAGTACATGACTGCTTGGGCTCTCTCTGGCATCTGCTGCACATGTAGGCAGTGTATCTAGGAATAAACATACGCAACCCATCACTACAATGCCAGGATGCTGAGCTACTGACTATGCCCACGTATTATCACCAGGATCCTTTGCTCTCAAGTCATGGGCACAGCCTGACATTGCAAACTCGTTGAGACCCCTGTGACAACAGTAGTAACCTGTGACACATCCCGGGTTATGCCTTCTTTATCCTAAGAATCGTCATGACAACCAAGTTGGACAAGATGCAGGCTCAAGTAAGACTTCCTCGGGTTCCTATTCCTTTGGCAGCACAATCAATTCTGCAGTACAAACACTCCTCGGATGGCTGGATGCCTTTAGTTTACAATGCGCTGACATGTTTGCTGCCTGCCTCAGATAGGCTCCATTAAAGGAAGGGCTGCTATTGACTTCTTTAACTGGGCTAGACTCATCTCAGGTGTTATTTTAAAAGCTGTGGATGCTACAATGAGACACAGCGCTCTAGATCACCATCAGGCTATTGAGTAGGATCTTATCACACCCAGTGTTATGCACATCCTATAAGTCAAAATTTTATCTTTTGTGTGGCTAAGGCCGCTCCTGACACTGTGGGTATTTCTTCTGTTTGCAGTGATGGAGGTCAAACATGGAGCTTTGTATACACTAGGCAAACACTCTACGAGGGAGCTACATTCTTAACTTGGATTGTTTTCTTGTATGAGAACAGTAACACCATAGACAAAGATTTAAGTCAAGACATCCAGGGGCTCACTTCCAGATTTGCAACAAATGATTCATGTTACATAAACATCAACTATCCTATACATTTTAGGAGATATGACTTAGTTTCCTGATAAACTTAGGATAGTTCTGTTTCATCAAGCATTTATACTGGATCTCATATGAACATGTAAGGAACATTGCGTGTGTGTTGGGGCAGGGGGGGAATGTGTGCACATGTGTGTGCTACTGCACTCACCCATGCATGTGCGTTAGGAAGGCCAAAGGTCAAGGTCAACTGTCTCCTTCAACTGCTCTTCATCTTATTGCTTTGAGTCAGGGTCTTCCACTGATCCTGGAGCTCGCTACGTAAGCTAGCCTGGCTGGTATCAGCCTACCCTGTCATTCCAGTGCAAGACGGCAGGCACGAGGCACCGTGCCCAACTTTTATGTGGGTGCCAAAGATCAGTTCTTTGTCAACTAAGCCATTTCTCCAGCTACTTTAAGAAGCCTCTCCCCCTTTTAAACAACTCCGGATGAGGGCCCATCACTCACAACACCAAAGTGTCTCTAAAAACAGCCAACCACATGTTACCTTCTGGCACCATCTTCCTGTTGAATGTCACAATAGGGTTTCCAGGAAATCTCAGACAAGCATCTGCCACAGACACTGCTAATGTTAAAGAGCAATGCCATCTGATCACACGTTATTCCACCGGTCAGTCGTCTTCATTACTTCAGTCAAGACCGGTCATTACTTCCCATGGCCCTGCACAGCTATAGGCTTGAGACGACATCCTAGAAAGATCAAGCAAAGCCAGGAGATCCATAGTGCCCATTCCCCCTACTCCTGGCTAAAAACAATGCAGCGCTATGGCACCAGTCAACCCTGGGATGGAAAGAGCCTTGCCTACATCAACTAAAACCTACCCTGGCTGGTGAAACAAAAATCAATACCAGCCCCTTAAAGGAACATAAACCTATTTGCCTGAGATCATGTAACAAATTGGTACAACAACGAGCAAAATGGCCCTGACTGCTGGCCCTTTAATCACTACATCCCATGATCCCTCTACTGATGTCAAAACCGAGCCACAGGAGCAGTTTACCCAAACCTTTATCCCCAGATCCCACTCACGCTTGAGAATTTCTTGCTAGAGCAGAATGGCGGGTAGGAGAGGGCAGAGACTGGCTCAATACTCCAGCTGTGTTGATAGCATTCTCCATGGAGAAAGGAAGGGTTAAGGAAAGATTTAGCCTTCTTTTGCGTTAAGTTCAATGCAAGTATGATCAAAGGGCCGGATTGCAGAGAAACCGACAGAACCTAGATCGATTTTGCTGTTTGGCCCAGAATGGAATAGATGTGTGTTAAATCTGCGACACACTACTCCAATTTTCCCCATGAGCAGTTGCGGTTTAGCTACCATCAGTTCTGACCATGCTAAAACACATTCTCAGAGCCTCTTCCTGATAATGAGACCGGTTCGAAAGTTCCAAATTGTTTTCTTAAGGGGGATGTTGGCCCATATATCCTGATAACTGTGGTGGGCTCACTGAAGGATGGGGACAGCATGCACTGTAACTCCACTCAGAGGAACCACTTAAGAGACGATCACCAAGAACTCTTCGAGTCAGGAAGGAGCATGTACGAGTCAGCGTGGCTCAAGTCAGCACAGAGTGGTACCTGAGGAACAGTCCTCATGGTCTCTGGATTATCCCTTCACTGAAGAAATGGGTCAAAAGTAACAGGTGACATGGGACCCAAGCAAGGGCTTGGTATTTAAGAGCATTTGCTGCTCTTGCAGAGAACTGGGGTTTGCAGCTCAGCACTTGACAGTTCACAATCACCTGTAACTGTAGCTCCAGGGTATTGGGTGCCCTTTTCTGACTTCTACAGGCAACCAGACCCATGTACACACCCCCCCACACACACACACACGTTAAAAAACTGATAATAAAAATCACAGGCAAGCCAGGTGTGGTGGCACACACTTTTAATCCCAGCACTCAGGAGGCAGAGGCAGGTGACCAGCCTGGTCTACACAGTGAGTGTGTGTGCATGGGGGTATGAGAGGTTGGGGGATAACTATGGCTGTCATCCTCTGTCTACCCCACTTGAGACAAGGTCTGCCATTGACCTAGAGCTCACAGATTAGGTTAGATCGCCTGTCCAGATAAGCCAGGAGTCTGTCTCTGCCTCCCCAGCGCTGGGATCGGAACCATGCGTCGGCACACACGCGTTCTACGAGGCTGCTGGGAACCAAGCTCGGGTTCTCTGCTTAGAAGACAAGAACTTTACCTAATGATGCTTCCCCAGGCCATAGTCATCGTGTGTGTGTGTGTGTGTGTGTGTGTGTGTGTAAAGAGCACACACACACACACACCAAAAGAGCCAGTGAAATGACTTAGTGGGTAAAAAGGCTCACCATGCAAGCATGATGTACCAAGTTATCCCCAGATCCTACAGTGGAAAAAGAGAACAGATTCCTCAAAGTGTCCTCTGACCCTCACACATGCTGTGGTACACATGTGTTTTCATTCACCCGCCCCCCCCCACACACAATAATAATAATGATAATAAATGATAATTTAAAATCTACTATTTGGTTGTTGTGATATCTCCAAGTGTATTCCCAGTCCTCAGCAACCCTCACTCTATGCCCTGATTCTATGAGTTTGTTTTCAGATTCCACGAGGAAGTGAGACCACGAAATATCTGGCTTCCTGTATGTGGCTTATTCTCATTTTCCCCTCTACCTGGAGTCTGTTCTGTTTATTACAATTACATCTGGAATACATATAAAGGCGAAAATGTATGTCAGCTGAGGTCTAAGGTGAGAAACTTGCATAGGCGCAGCGGCAGAAAACATGAATCATGATTTTTAATAAGTCACAGTGGGAAAGAGTTAGATCGGTCAACTTCTTAACAAATTTATTTTCATGATGCGCTCGTAAATATTCAGAAAAATAATGACTTTAAAGTCCACCAGAATACAGGCTCTGGAAGCTAGACTTCAGACGGGAGAGCCAGGACTGGCTGTCATTAATTATGAAATGGTGGCTAGCTGCCTGCCACTGTGTCATTGACATATCGCCCTTAAGGAGCCTACACTCTGGGGAAACACATCACAATATCCTCATACCACAGAAAAGCCACACCGCATGGCCACAAGCATCATCCGACTTGTTCATTCAATGCACTTAAGCTAACTTGGCAGAAGAGGAATCTGTGTGTATTAAAATTCATTTCCCAATGACAGAACATCCTTTTTAGCAAGGGTTCCCAGAGGTCTTTTCTCAGCCACTCTCGACCTCTGAGCCAGCACTGGCAAAGCCCATGGGAAGGGCTCCTGCTAGGGTTACAAGAATAAAAAGCAGAGGCAAACTCTGATTGGGTCTATACGTCAATTTACCAATACCTCCTCCAAATTCCTCTAGGCAAACTAACAAGAACATGAAGGACCCCAGAGCTGGAAGGAGCATGGCATGGGAGTTGTGAGACCCATGAGCTGGCAACAGTACCTAGGCTTGACCTGCTGTCCCCAGGCCCGCTCTGCCTTTGCTGTGTCACCTTAGGCTGAGGACATTTAGAAGTGACATTGAGGAGTTAACTTAGGGAAGATCCTGGAAGGAACTGTGGACAGAGCTCCAGACATAGCAAGGAGAAGTATCTAAAGAAAGAACTACGGGACATGTCTTTAACATAAAGAGGAAGAACAAGGGTGGTTCAGTGAGAGGTGGCTCAGTAGTTCAGAGTACTTGTGGTTCCTGCAGAGGGCCTAGATCCAATTCCTAGCACCTACATGGTAGCTTACAACCATCCTTAATCCCAAATTCAGGGTATCTGACACCCTCTTCTGGCCTCCTCAGGGACCAGGCATGCAGGCAAACGCTCGTAAATATTAAATAAGTAAATAATTTTTTTTTAAAAAAAAGAGATAAACAAACAGTTCTAAGGGGAAGCAGAAACAAGGGTGCCCTGGATTCAGCTGAGGAGCTGGTGCCAGGAGGGAAAGCTTGACTATCTTAGAAGAGCTTTGGGAACGACCACCACCAACCTCAGTGGCTTTGCCACAAAAGGCTGAGGCGGCAATTCTTTTTTCCCGTGCCTTGGCACTACCCATTTTAATCTGGGTTAATACCATCCTGCCTGTGACATCCACTGAAGGAGACTGAAGTGCCAACACGTGTTCAGATTCAAGTCCTGATTGGCTGACCACCAACAATGTTGTCCTAGGCAGCATACTGAACATGCCTCAGACTCAGTTTCCAAACTCACAAGAGTGTGGGTCTGGGCATCTTAGTGGCAGGCTGCCCAGGGAGACCATTTCGATTTGTGAAGCTCTTTAAGTTCCCTCAAGGATGGTTTCCGACTAAAACACAACTGGCTTTAAGATCCTTATCAAGTGGGCCTTCCACCCCTCTCTGTTCTCCTCCTCAGACCGTGCAAGGGAACCACTTAAGAAAACGCCATGACCACATGCAAGCGAGTGAGGCTGGGAATGGGGTCCACAGAGGAAGGCCGCACCAAGCCATGAGCACTTCGCTTTGCACCACACAGCATGTGGATCTGCGTGTCTACTTCCGTAGCCTCCAGCCATGTCCCACACCTGGCCGTTTACAGTCACGAGACATTTGTTGCCACATTCCTACCCTTGTGAATAAAGGCACGGAAGCAGGGGGCACTGGTGGCTTCCTCAGCAGAATATGGGGTCTGGTGTCCTCAACAGCAGTTTCTTTACCTATTATGACTGCGCCTCAGAAGGGCCAGAGGTGCCCCCTCCCACACACACCTCCTCAATATCCAGTGTTTATCACTGGGAACCGCTACCTCATGAGCCTGCCCGCTGAATCCACAAAGGGCACAGTCAGTGTTAATGGCATCCCTGTCAGGCTTATTTTACTTCCTGGGAGCTCATTAAAACCCTACCTTTCTAGTCCTCCCTTAGCCAAAATGATCTCACACAAGGTTCCTTGAATCACAAACCACTCAGAAAGGAAGAGGGTGGGAGGTGGGGAGGAGGAGTTGCAAGAAGAGAAAGAAAGAAAATGGGATTCACAGGGGCTGAGTGAGGCTGTCTCCAGGAGTGTGTGACGAGAGTCACCCACCGCAGACAAAGAACACTGTGAGCCGGGGAGGGAGACAATGGGGACTGCGGAGGAGCAGAGAAAGGCAGATCAAAGTACAGAGCGAGAGGGGCTAGCAGGGACCCCTCAACAGCTGCGCCCTAAATGGGATGCTGCACTTCCTGCATGAGAGAGGACTCGGGCTCCCAGCAACTGCCCCATATCTTCTAGTGATGGGATTTCCACTGGTTTAAAGAATAGGCCCTGCCCACTCCCCCCCCCCCCGCTTTTTGAGCACGCGTGCGTGCATGTGTGTATGTGTGTGTGTTTAATAAAAACAACAACAACAACAAAGAAACAAACCCAAACTTCTCCCTGGCTGTACTTCTCGGCTCCAGCTGTATTCCCACCCACAGAGAATCAGCAAACAGAATGGAAATGTTTTAGGTTCTTTAAGAGTTTTGAATCTCCTGTGAAGTAAAACAAATCACTAAGGGGAAGAAAGAGCCTGTGGAAGGACAACAGGGAAAATGGTGCGCGAAGGTGCTGCCCTGCAGAAGCCAGGGGCTCCTCACAATGGAGGTACTGGCGCTGTTTATCCTGCTTAATTTCTCGAGGGTAGTGGGGGTGGAAGGCCTGTTAAAGTTACAGGCACACGAGCGCGCGCGCGCGCGCGCGCGCGCACACACACACACACCAGAAAAAACAGGTTAACACACTCAGGATTTCCAATCATCCTTGACAGAAAAGGAACTGAGGATTTGGCAAATAATGTGTATAAAATCTTCCTTAACCTAGAAAACACTCAGGGGAGGGAAAAAAAAATCAACTCAGAGGAGGTTTTAAAAGCAAACCGAAAGAAAGGAGAAATCAGATCACGCTCAGCAGATACGCCGGACTTCAGGAGCTAGGGGTGGCACCGGGCCAGCTCCTGGAACCACACCATTTGCAGAAAAATACAGAGTGAGTGAGGTCAGGAGAAGGGGTTGCTCTTTCAAATAACGACAGGTCAGAAAAATACCTCAATGTTGTCTGACAACAAATTATATGAAACATCTTCTCTACCTGGAGAAATGCAGAGCAAGTGAGCTGGGAAAACGGATTCCCACCCACCTCAGCCTCCCCAAAAGAGACTGGGAAGAGAAAAAGGGCGTACGTCCTGGAGGTGAACTTAGATGATGAGCACCAGAAACATTTATAGAGACATGGGCTCCTGTTTCACAGTGGAATCTGCATTGGCGTCAGGTTGAAGTCCAATGCATTTGAAGTTTAATTGGTTTTATGCTCTGCAAATGGAAAGGGACACAAGGCCTGTCACCCCCGTCATCTGCCAAAGACATCAATCATCCTGTGATGGAACTCAACCTCAAGACAGCTTGTAGGAAACGATGCTTCAGGTGGCTGAACACATCACAGGTCCCCTGAGCTGGAGTTTTAGGCTGTGGACTCTCATCTTTGCTTACAGGTTACCTCAGAATATCTGTGCAAAGGTTTTCTAGATCAAAGTGGACTTGCTGGAATAAGTTGACTCTTTTTATTAGAACAAATGAGATGCTAAAAAATATTCTTCTGTCTTGGTGTTCTTTCTCGGGTGATCGGAGGGGACATTGGTGAAGGGTTTGCAACAGGACTCTTCCTGGCTGCAGAAGTGAACGCGAAGTCAGTTGGGGGCATTTCAAGACCTTCAGGACTAAGCAGGGAAAAAGAACTTGTTTTCTCATTCAACTGAAGTACTTCCGCTACCCTCAAAGGGTCAAACAATTGCTTACTTAGCTAACAACGCAAATCAGAGTTCGATATTCTGCCAAATTAAGACGATAAAACAGATAATGATAACAGTACATGTAAGTAGGACCAGCTCCTTTCACGGAGCTTGCCCTTTGCCGGGCACTAAGCTGAGAGATGGGCATATATTAACATATTTAATCTTCCCACGAACCCCATCCGTAAGTGACTATCAACTTAGTTACACCTGAGAAAGTAAACCCTTGATGAAGCTGGCGGGAAAACAGATGACCCCCAGACGCCCATGTGTTAAGGTTCGGGAAGTGGTAGAAAATTTAAGGGGTGCAGCTTCTTTGTGAGAAGTCATTGGAGGTGTGTCCTTGAAGGGGACCTTGGGACCCCGGCCCTTCCTTGTGTCTCTCTCTCATTTTCCAGTCACCATGACAACCTTCTCACTTAACATATTTTCTCCACCATGCTGTGAAGCCCTGTTACAGACCCAACACCAATGGGGCCTGACCACGGACCCGATCCTTTGAAAATGGTGGAGCCGAACCGTTCTTGTCTTTTATGGATGGTTACGTCAGGTGTTTTGTCGCTGTGAGGGGATGCTGACACAGCTGGGGTGGGGGTAAGTGGATGCTTTGAGAAGGTATCTCTGAGGTCACAGGTCCCATAACACAAAGTGATGTCCTGTATGGGGTAGGGCAAATGCTGTACGAGGAAAACACAAAGGGACCATTATCTTTAGCTGCCAGGGGTGCTGATCTGCCTACAGAGACAAACAAGACCCCAAAGAGACCAGGGATAAAAAGAGGATAGATGATTAAGTGTGAGGAGACCGGGCTGCAGCTAAAATTCTACCATCAACTTGAGGAGAATAATCTGTACTCATTAAAGAACAGAAAATCTAAGTGGAAAAAAAAAATATGGTCCTTCTTAGAAATCCTGCTCGTTCCAGCTTTCGCTTCCTGATACTCATCTAATGCCGCTTCCTAGTAGCGGAAATAATAAAGGCTTGAAACACACAGCAAAGGGAGAAGAGAAAGTGTTAGTTTATTTCCGTATTTCAGGGAAGGTCACAGCAGAGATCTAGAAGGAAGAAATGGCTTCTGGAAAATGAGTTTCTGGATCTGGGTCTTTTGACTTCTCACCCATTTTGCATACATACATATGTGTTTACATGGGTGTGTGCGTGTGTGTGAGCAGGTGTGCACAAAGAAGCCAGAAAACACCCTGCCTGTTGTTTCTCGGGAGGAATCCACCTTGTTTTATTTTGTGAGACAGAGTCTCTCACAGGGACCTGAGGTTGCCTAGTAGTCTGGTTTGGCTGTCAATTGAGACCCAGGCTTCCTCCTATTTCTGCCTCCCTGGCACTGAGTTTACAGGCCTGTGCCACCATGCCTGGCTTTTTACATGGGTGGTGAGATCCTCATTCTTGTACGGCAAGCGCAAAACCAAGGGAGCCATCACCTCGGCCCCTTCTTGCCCGTTTTAAACTGAGCTGTTTGGAACTGAACAGGGTATATGATCCAGTGCTATTTTAAAGCTATCAAACCTGGCAGGCTGGGAACAATCAGCTGGCTACAGACTTCCATCGGCAGCTGAGGATCAGGAAAGCCAGCCACTAGTCCCACCGAGTCCCAGGCCTGACCTCACTCCTCCCGCTCACTATCCAGGAGAAGTCATGATCTTTCATCCCCTGAAACCACTGCCCTGTCCTCACGCTCAAGCCGCCTGCCTTTTTAAAAGCGGACTCCTGAGGTCACCTTAATCCAGTAAGTCAGTCATTTATTTGGCTTTACTGTCAGGGAGAATTTTTCATCAGCAAGAAATGGCATTGTTAGGCGGTGTTAAGTCAATTTATACTGCTGAGAAAAGAGATTCCAAATGTCTGGGGCTAATATTTGTGATATTTACCCAGGGCACTCTTGGAGTCAGAATATTTTAAAAATGTTTTTGTAGGGTGTTTACAGGTTGATGACCTTTCAGAGGGTTGTCACATGAGGACCAAACATTTTCTGACCAAACTTTTCTCTTCTTTTTTTTTTCAAATAAAGTAGGTTTATTGGAAACACATTTCACCCCAGACCATCCTCTCGTAGTGGTCCCTGCAGAGGGAGCCAAGTCGAGCAAAGAGCTTAGGAGAGAAGAAAATGCAGACGACAGATCTTAGTCTTTTGTGTCTCCAAAGTTCAAAGCCTGCCTTCGTATTGATTTCCAGATGTGAGTATACAGTTCATCTTCTGGGTAATCCCCATGTGCCTTACTCCCATAAACAAATACAATTTATGAGATGGAAAGAAAAAGATGAATCTATATCGATAAACAACTGTCCTTCCCCCCACTCCAGCCACAATCATTAACCTAGCGCCCCATTGCAGTCCTGTGATAAAGCAGGCATTCCTTCCTGTCAGGCCCGCTCCGTCAGCCTCCACAAGATGTAAATCTCCTGGTATATTTGCCCACAGCAAAATCTCTTTACAAATTAATTTGACAGGAAAGGGACCGTGAAATTGTCCATAAATTATAGTATGCATATCTGGCTTAATATTGAGTTCTTTCAATTTCTGCTTTGTATGTGTGTGCATGTGTTCCAGCTTGTGTGTGTGTGTGTGTGTGTGTGTGTGTGTGTGCGTGCACATATGTGCATGTGGAGACCAGAGCTCGAAATCAGGTGGGTTTTTCAATCACTCACCATCTTATTTTTTGAGACAAGGTCTCTTGTTGGACTTGGAGGTCACTGATTCAGCTACACGATGATAGTCCTGTCTTTATCTCCCAGCACTGGGATTACAGGCACAGGCCACCATGCCTGACTTTTTCTGTGCATGCCTGGGATCCTCATGACAGCATGGCACTTTACTGACCAAGCCATCTTCCCGTCCCCCAATTCTTTAAATTTATACAAGACTCATTATTTCTTCAGCACTGACACCTTTCAGGTGGTGATTTAACATCAGCATCAAGTTGGAGTTCTGAGTACTATACCACATTAGAGTCAAAAAATACAGCAAACATTTGCGGCGTGTCCTGAAGTCCGGCAACAGCTGAAGCTAAGTGCCTGTAGTACCAATGTCGGTCACTAGAAGTTTGGGTTATTAAATGAAAATGACCAGAGAGTCACAGACACGTCACATTTGGAAGAGCGAGCCCCAGGATCCCACGGGCCTTCCGCTGCGGCAAGCGTCTGCTGTCTCTTCAGGAGGAACCTTCCCTCAGCCTCCCTGGGCATCCCGCTCCCCGGCCCTCCCTGTGCATCCCGCTCCTGAGCACCTGACCCACTTTCTCTAGTCTGCACACAGTTCAGTGCACAAGGTGTTCTCCCAGCCTTTGTCCTGGGCCTCCTATTCTCACTAGCAAGAGCTAATTTTTCCTGTCCTCAATTAACTACACTCATGCATGTTTAAGAAGCATTACATCAACCACTTTCCTATTTAACTGCAACAATCACTTAAAATAAGAGAATTTTAAAGATTTTTACACTTTCATTAGTTATTATTGCTTGCATGTGTGTATGTGCGTGTGTGTGTGTGTGTCTGTGCACACCTGTGTGCATGTGCACATGGGGGCAGAGATTGGTGTCCACTGAATCACTCTGTTTCCTTGCCTTATTTTTTGAGGCAAGGACTCATGGACTTGGCTATGCTGGCTGCCCAGCGAGTCCCAAAGTCCAGCCTGGTTCTATCTCCCCAGCACTGGAATTACAGGTACACCAGCCCCGCTCTCTGCCACAAGCAGGCTTGGCTTTGCCTGTGGATCTGAACCAGGATCCTCAAGTTTGCATAGCAAGTGTGTGAGCAGCTGAGCCATCCCCACAGTTCCAGAGTGCTTACAAAACATTAGCATTCGCCCCAAGGAAATCCGCAGCCCTGTGTGCTTATTTGCTAGAAGGGTGAGGTCTGCTTCTGAACTCATCCTCTTTCTAGGGAACAGATCTGTTGACACCTCTCGACAACTAGAACTAAGGACTTTTTTAAAAAAAAATTAAAGAGGCGCTCATTTACCAGAACCAAGTCAATAAACAGAACTGTTTCCCAGCCGCCCCTGGAGGTGCCTCGTTTGTTCGGTTGTTCACACATCCAGAGCCATTTCACAAGATGCGATTACGCTAGGAAAAACCCCCGCCGATCAATGACAACAAAACAAGTGTCAAACACTCTGAAAGGGGAGGGTGGTGAAACACCTGATTTAAAAAAAAAATAAGTCAAGGTATTTCTAATTTGTATGAAGGAAAACACATAAAATAACGATCCCATTTGACAGTATACAGAAGACCTGAAAGCTTAACTTAGATGACTTTACATGGCAAAGGAAGAAAAGGGATATTAAATAGTGCAAGTTTATTCACATACATACACGTACATACGTGTACACACACACACACACACCTCCACTACACTCAGCAGAGCTATTAAGTTAGTTTATTAGTGTTTAAGATTTGGGTATTTATGTGTAACCTCTACTTGTTTACACATGGGCAAGTTACGATAAGGTGAAAGATGGCGTACCTAACAGTTTATCTACTGCTCAGTCTATCCTGAACAACCCACTTCTGAAGAAAAGGGAGAAAATTTTCGATGAGAATTATGATGGAAATCTCTTCCAACTTAAAGTATCAAAAGTTCCGAATTAGCAGGCATGTTAATTTCTACTCTATATTAGAGAAGTAAGTTGTGTAAATCTCAAAGGGGAAAGAGGCCTAGAGACGCTTCAAGCCATTACCTATTATTTAATAGCTCTGCAATCAGATGAATTTTTTTGCCAGCAAGGGATCTTAAAATAGCAAGTTTTGAAAAACAATCCTTGTGAGTTTTGCACCCCCCCAAAAAAAAATTACTTTGGAAATAGTTCAGAGAAGAAAGAAAGATAAAAGAATTAGTGCCCTTTTGATTCAAAGGCAGTTTTTGCTTGTGAAACCCAAGTCTCACTTCCCAGGGTGTAGAAAAGCAGCCAGTCAGTCATACTGTGTGCATTGCAGGCTGTTTGGCAACATCCATCCAGCCTGAGAGGTAGTGAGATGCGAACCTGCCTTCCTGCCTCCCCCTTCTCACTTTGACTTTCTCCACTTCTGTCTGGTCACCTCTTAGAATGTCACAGCTACAGTTCCAAACTTCCCACCAACCCAGCCTTCTGCTCTTTCCTGAATGTCACCTCCAGACAGATGTTCCTTAAGTTTATCTGCGGCATTCTGCAACTGCTTTGGAGAAGAACGTCTAACGTGGTGAACTCAGGCGGTGAGGTTCCCAGGACCTGGACCTAATCTAACTTTCCTAACTTTCGGGTCTAACCCTTCCTTCCTCCTTATACCCGGTGATAATGAACGCCCTGGCCCCATCCCATGGTGGCCACTGAAACACCTCTGACAGTCAGAAACATAGTGTCAATCAGCTCAGGTTTCTACCTTCCTCACATTGGTCAAAGGTAAACTAAATCCACTCCATCACTGAAAAGATGCCATGGATGAAGGGACCTGCATTGCTATCCACAAAAACAGCACTGCTACCGGTGATTAATGTAGCTAACCACACCCAATTAAGAGTGACGAAAAACATCTATATAATAAAAGGCAAGTCAAAACTGCTAAAATGCCAGGCAGTGTTCAGTGCACTTAATGGACATTTGATTTGAACATATGGAAAGGTATAGCCATTTTCCTGGCAGAAAATCATTTTTCTCCTTTACTTTCCTTCTAGGAAATAGCAATCAAATATTTTAAAAGCTAAAGGCTCAGCATGCCAGGGGCACCCATGCGTCCCAGTCACCTTCACCCTTGCCATACTGTCTGTCTGCAGCCCATGCACACACATGGGCTCTCTTGCTTCCCTGTTCACATGCCATTTCTTCCTCGGCAGTGTCTTCCCTACATTCTTCCACTGCCGTGTGTAATTCTGACTGTCCTTTAGGGGTTAAGGCTGAGTGGCTCTCTACTTTCTTCTATACTGTCTTCCTTATCCCCACTGACCCTAAGGCTGCCCCCCTGTTCTGTGGGTTCCTCCCGTCTCTTATACAAGACCCTTTTTTCTTTCATAAGGAACAATTGTCCATCTACCTCATTGCAAATCATATTCTAGGGGGATTTATGCATTCTTCCAAGTAATTTTGCAGGTAATAAACTGAGGTTAAATGAAATCAGATTAACTTGCTCAAAACCACACACCATCAGGGCTTCCTAAAGGACTGTGTGCACACATAGAGGAGACACGACGGTCTACACAATCGTCTATGAAGAGAACGGCAAGGGCTGTACAGGGGCTGGAGGTAGCCGAGACACCAGGAGCAAAGGCAGGCAGACACATGGGTGTCTGTGCTGGTTCAAACCCTGGCTTGCCTCGTTTGAGATTCTGAGCTCTTAGCGTAATGCCATAGGACTTCAGTCTTACTTACCCATCCTTTAGTGAGGATCTTGAAGGCAAGAGCATACTTTGAGTGTCTGGGCTCTTCCCATCCTCCCTTCTCAATCCAGAGACCCTTGTTGGACGTTAAAACCTAGGCTAATGCTGTTAATGATGGTCCTCAGGCACCTTTCTTTCCCATTCAAGCTCCAGCTTTCCAGGGAGCACTTCCGGTGTCTATGTGGCTTCTAAACATGTGTGGACAAAGTCATTCTCACCAGCAAAATTCCAGAAGTTTCATAATTCGGAACTGCCTTCCCAAATGTTCCACTAAACTGGCTTTCCAAATTTGGAAGACAACTTTGCAGTTTGTCCCAGTTGGTTTTCTAAAGGGCTCACATCTAAGAGTGTTTGGACTTCCCATCACAGCACAAAGACAGTGTTTCAACTTCTTAGCACCATCTCGGACAGTAGAGCTATGCCATGGACACATTGGTCAAGTGGCTCAATAATAAACATCCAACCAAAACTAGAGAGCAGAGTGAAAAAGACTAGGTGCTATGGAGGAACTGCAAATCAAGGCTGCCCAGAAGCCTAATGCAGACAGTCTACAAGAAGACGGTGCATCGAAGCAGGAACGTCAGCCAAGACTAGGTCCATGAGTCACAGTGTAAAACGCCGACTATTCAACACGGAGGGATATCATACACAGCCGCGTGTCCAAACATGGAGCTTTGCAGTCACCAAGAACTGTTTGCTCGAGGAATATCTATGAGGGGACAGGAAACTGTTAGGAGCCTGAAGCAGGACCGCTGCAAAAGAGTGTTCTCTGGACAGGGCAGGGCCACTGCACAGGTGAGCTCACACGTGTGAACTCAGAGTGGCTACGGCAGGCACAAGGCTCGCACCTGGTGAGCCAGAACCCCGCCGTGAATGACTAAAGAGCCATTGGAAGTTGGCAGATGCTGGAGAGAAGGCCAGTTTTCTTCAGTAGGATAGCCTCTCATCTTAGCCCACGTTCCAGGGCATGACCCACGCACATCCTGGTAACACTGGTGGACTCGGTGGGTCGGTCTTTGATAAAGCAGTACACCTTATGAGAGGAGTTGAGGGAGTGGCATGGAGATGGAGTTGATCAGTTACATTATAAAATTCTCAAAAGCCGAGTGAAAAAAAGGAAGATTTATTAGATGTCACCTTCTGACACATGTGCTCCAGAAGACAGTGCTGGGTAGAAAATGCCAAGCCCACACAGGCAATGGAACTCATTTCACTCTTTAAAATGGAAAAATTATAGAAACAGGGCAACTACTTGAGTGACATAAAGAGTATTAGTGGTCGTAGAAATGGTCTGTGTTGATCAGACCCAATTCAAATCCCGGTTCTCAGACTCCAGTGAAGGTTTGCATCCTGCTAGAAGTGAGGAAAACAGGCGGTCTACATATGTCTCCGTCTCCAGTGAGATCAGTGGTTCCCAACCTTCCTGATGCTATGACTCTTTAATACGGTTCCTCTTGTTTTGGTGACCCACCCCAACTGTACAATTATTTTGCTGCTACTTCTTTACTGTAATTTTGCTTCTGTTATGAATAAGAATGTAAGTATATGATATTCAAGATATCTGCTATGTGACCCCCCCATAGAGGTCATAGCCCACAAATTGAGAACTGCTGATTTACGTTCAAATATAACAGATTAAAGGTTAAAGAAGTGAATAATATTAGTAGCACTAGTTCTTTAAGTCAGGTGATTTTCCATTAAATCGAAGGGGGTTTGTATAGTCAATTGAGGTTATAGATATCCCAAGTTCAATTAAACTTAAAATTTTAATTTGAAAACGGAATCTGATTCTAACCGAAGCTTGAGGATGGCTCCTCCCCCAGCTGGGTAGCGTCTGCAGGGATATGTACCTCACAAAATCTGCACAAAACCTAGACACAGAAATAGCACACAATGAAAACATTAAAACCCTGTGCACAACAACATTAAAGTTGAAAATGAATGTGTGACTATAGCAAAGGGCACGTCCATGAACTCAGAGTATAATGAATAAGCTAAACAAAATAGAGTGTGTGGTAATAGTGGGATAAATTAATGGCTTAGTTAAGAAAAAAACTGTTTTTCTTAACATACTAATGTTCCCACATGGAAGGAACACGGAGAAGAGAGCACAGGACAGAGACTTAAGCCCGAAATGCTTGTTCCAAACAAGGCACCAATCAAAATACTGTGTCAACTTCCCCACAACTCCTTTCTGCAGATAATTCTCTGTGAAAAGGAATATCCAAGAATTTGTCTCACCAGACTTTTTTCAATCATTGATTAACATAGCCACGAGAATTGTTAATAGTACTGCTTGGAATTGAGAAATGGTTTCTTGCTGCTTATACTGTAATGATGTTATTTATTTATGTGTGTGTGTGTGTGTGTGTGTGTGCACGCGCGCTGTGCGTACCAGTTCAAAAAGTGGCCACAAGAGGGCATCTGGCTCCCTGGAGCAAGAAGCCACTGTGAATCACCTTATGTCTGTGCTGGGGACAGAACTACAGTTCCCTGGAAGAGCAGCAAGTATTTCTTCTAGCCCCATGATTCATTCATTCTCTCTCTCTCTCTCTCTCTCTCTCTCTCTCTCTCTCTCTCTCTCTCTCTGTGTGTGTGTGTGCCTGTATGCATGTATGTACATACATGTGTATATTATATGCATTGATGTTTGCCATAGATGTCAGATCTCCTGGAACTGAAATTACAGACAGGTTGTGAGCTGCCATGTGGGTGCTGGGAATTGAACCCAGGTCCTCCGGAAGAGCAGTCCATAAGTACTCTTAACCACGGATCCACCTCCTCAGCTCTGATTTTATTTGTAAACAAACAGGCTAAAAACAGAATGACTCCACCATGAATTCTCTGTGCCTTCCTGCAAGTGGAGAGTAGCATTTACACGTCACTACAAACTACAAAACACATCCCTTCAGGCTGCATGCACATCCACACATTCGGGTTTTTTTTTTTTTTTTCCAGCTTTCTGTGATTATCAGTAACCCAGTAAGAACTAACAATGAGTAGGAAATGAAAAAGACAAAAGAGCAGAAAGGCATCATTTAAAAATCTATGAAGTCGTAGGAAACCTCTGCTTAAACTGCCATTGTAGATTAAGCTAGTAACTGGAAGGGCTGGTTGGTTTGTTTCTTTTCTCTTTGTTTGTTTAAAACTCAGCCTCCTAACCAGCCTGGGTCTCTGTTGCTTTCTGTTGAGCAACCTCATTTCAGCCTTAGGTCCACGGTGCTGACCTCAGCTCCCCTCAGCAGCCAGTGTCCTTCTCAGGCATAGACAACTGTTTTCTTGGTCTTGAAAATTTCTCACGCTCAATAATACTATGACTAACTTTATCCTAAGAGATCTTCAATCACACTTTGGTGTGTGTGTGTGGTGCGTTTGAAACCCACCCCAGGTCCCTCAGAAAACTGTAAAAAGCATACTTTAAAGACCCATAAATATTTTACCAAATGGCAAAGCCGTCTTTCCTTTCCTGTCCTCCCTGCTTGGACCAATGCTCTTTGACAGTCCTTTACTGAGGAAGGGGCCTGATCCATAGTGTGGGCTCAGTAAACATCCAAAGAGAGACAGAAAAAGGAATGAATGAATATACAGGTAGATACATGTCTGCTCCTTCATTCAGGTGAGTGTTCCTGTGTCTAGACTGGGCAGTAGCATGGGAGAGCTCCCAGCAGAGACCCTGAATACATTTGAGATTTTCAGTTTCATCTTCTCATTGGGGTACAATCTAGGAGCCTAAAGACCTTTCCAGAAACATGCAGTCTCAGACGTGGCTCCTGAGAAATGCTCTGTAAGTACCACAATCCATTTTGGCAGATGCTACACAGCCCTTAACAGACACATCTGGTACCTGCAGTGTGTGGTAACCACCGACTTGTAAGGGTGCCTAGCACATACAACTTAAATTGCTTGATCTGCCTGCCTGATTTCCCTGAGGAAGGATGAAGGCCCTAGCGACTTCTGGGGCTTCTTAGTACCTAAATCTACCTCTAGGTTTCTTCCATCTTTATCATACGGAGACTGCACACTGTCAGTCAGCACAGATTCTAAGCAAAGAAGCCGTGCTTTGGAGACAAAGATCTCAAGACACGGAATGCGGGCCTGCCTCTTGTCTCATTTCAAAAAGATCATCCCACCGAACACAGCAGCCCTGCGCTCGCCTTCTGACCTTAGTGGGCTTGTTTGGTGCGCGCACTGGGAAGTATTAACAACAGGCGCGACCTGCCCTGTTTATTCAGAGTTAAGCATTAACAAGGCTGTGGTCCTCTAACCTGCAGCCATCTTTCTCCAGGAAAGAAGGGCCTATGTAAATATCCTAATGCAAACACCCCAGCTTTCCTAGGGGGATGGGAAGATCAGCGGACAGCTAGGAGGACACCGGCTGTGGCTGTCTGCACAATGTATTGCACCATGGAACTTGACTCGAGGCTGACTTAGTGCACTTGGCTTCGGTGTTGCCCAGTAGAGAGGTCATGAGGTGCATAGGCCTGGATTTGTTCATGGCGGCTTCAAATAGTCTGAGGGTTAGAAAACGGGGCACGAATCTTTCACAGGATAGATGGGGCAATCTTGTCCAGAAACTCTCTGTTCAGGGCTGGCCTGTCTGGGTTTTTTGCATGTTTGCCGAGTGGGTGGGATTCTGTTCTGAGGAAGACGGGAATGCTGATAAATTAATTTGAGCACAAAGCGAGGCCACGGGTTTCATTAAAGCTCTTCTCAGATATTGCTTGCTGGACGCTGAAACTGCAAAACTTGCCATGAGGCCCAACGCTGCAGAAGAAATCAAAGATAGATAGATAGATGATAGATAGATAGATAGATAGATAGATAGATAGATAGATAGATAGATAGATAGATAGATAGATAGATGATAGATAGATAGAGATAGATAGATAGATAGATAGATAGATAGATAGATAGATAGATAGATGATAGATAGATAGATAGATAGATAGATAGATAGATAGATAGATAGATAGATAGATAGATAGAGAGTTGACTTGGGGGGATTCCCCGCCCCGAGTCAGATTTTCTGTGAAAACTGGCCCTCCCTCATCAATTTACTTAAATTGATTCTTGGATGAGGTGACAAGACAAAAATTCCAAACTCAGCCAGCTGCCTGTGGAACAAGAGGAAGGAAGGAAAGCGCTGCTGTCTCCAGATCTGAGGGGAGACTGCATACTTCACCTTTTTGTTTTTAAAACGCCCAAGCAATGACTCAAAGACGCAAGCGCACACCACAGTGAACAGAAGGCGGTACAGCCTCCTTGCATTCTGATTGACGACTCCGTACCGTTTAGGGGGCGGGGCCTGGGAGTTTTACTTGCTTTGAGTCCCAATTTAACCATTCCGGGGCTGTGCGAGCTCAGACAAGCTATTCTGACGTTCTAAATAGTGTGCATTTCAGAAATAAACGCAGATGGCTGAAACAGTAGAATTGAACTGAGGACAGGAGAGGAAAGAATGCTTCTCTGGAGGCGGAACCTCGCGGAAGAACAAACGCCATCATTTGCTAGGGAGGCATGGGTCAAGTGCCTCAGAAGCACCGCTGTAATCCCATCAGTCCCTGAAAGGTCACTACTACTGTCCCAGGATACAACATGACAAAACTAAGGCCTAAGCAGCTAAGGAGTCACATCTAGGTCTCAAACGGCCGGCTGGCGAGACCATCTACGTACATTGTCTACTTCATTGCTTCCCTTATTTAAACATATAGTGACAATCCAAGGTAGGGGCAATGATCCAGAGTCTAAGGACACTTGCTGTGAAAGGGGGGGGGGTCCTGAGTTCGAATCACCAATACCTCCATAAAAAGTTGGGTGTGGCTGAGCAGGAGCCCCAGCATTGTGCCTGGTGGATATGGTGGGGTTTCTTGGCCACCCGTCTGGCTCCAGGTCACTGAGATACAAGTCTTAAGAGAACATGACAGAGAATGACAGGGCAGGACCCCCGTCGTCTCCCTTTGACCTCAGAACCTGCTTGCACATGCGCACAAGCAAACCGACGCGTTCCGTGATATTGGAAACTGACTTCTTCCTCTGAATGTTAATTTTGTTAATGTAGTTTGTGTGTGAACCGGGGGACATCGGTTCTGATGGGACGATACGGGGAGGGGGGTGCTGTTTTGAGAGCACAGATCCGAGTGCCCTGGCTAATACACTGGAACAAGCTAGTCATAAACTGGGGGCTTCCTTTAATTCCCCTTGCAGTATGTAAAAAGAGAGGGGGACAGGAAAAATTGTGGGGAAGGACGATACCCGTTCCTGTAGATACAACCCTCCCCCCCCCCCCGTGTGGGGGGGAACAAAGCATGGATTAGCCACCCCAGTTTTCTAAGTAAGCCCCCAATGAAGTGTGCTTCATTAGAGTTCATCTAGCAGCCAAAGGTGTATATTAATAACACAGAAAATCAATAAGAGACCTCACGAGGAACAACGGATTAACTCGGTTCTAGAAATAGGGAAATCTGTGGCAGCCGGAACAGAAACTCATTGTTGGTGTGTGAGGACCCATGTCTCTTTGCCTCAGCCCACCACAGGAAGAGTTCGGTCAGTTTTCACCTCACCCTCCTGATCTTCATGTGTTACTGATAACTCAGTAGACGAATGAATGAATAGTTTTAACTCAGGTAGAAGTCGAGACGGCTGTGATAAATATTTCTTTCTCCCTTAGTTCTTGGGTTGTTTGCTCTCTTGGTTTCTTGGGTTGTTTGAATAAGGGCAAGAAGATGTGGTTATTAAACAGGGTGTTCTGTGGCCAAATGAATCCGAGAGATGCTTCCTGCATCCCTCTCTTAAGATAGTGAAGTCTCTGTCAGGGAAGGCATCTCCTCAACACATAAGCCATTGTCCCCAGGGCACTTTGATCTTCTCTGTGTATTAATATACTCATACAGAAAGCCTCTAAGACCACTGGAACAAGTGGAGAGCTCACCAAACTCCTATTTTCCTTTCCTGGGTGACTTGAAGAAGTGACCAAACCTTTCTGGACTTGAGTTTCCCAAAGGATCTCGCCCCATGGTGGTTACAGGCTAGGCTAGTCGCATGGCTCTTCCCCACCTGTAGCTGGGTCCACAGCATGGAAACGGGGCTCAGCAGAATCACATTATGGCTGTGTCTTCCAGAGACGCTGAGACAATGGTTCTTAACATGCTCACATCCAGGCCTTCGTGTCTCAGCTGAGCATGAATGCTCCAAAGGCTGCTGGGAGCCCAAGCAGAGGCAGGGACTATGCAGGGAATTGTTAATACAAGCTCGCATTTGTTCTCTGAAACATGATGGCATTCAGACATGGATTTTTTTTGTTGTATATTTCCATTTAAATATGCAAGCTTAATAAACATTATTCACCCAGAACAGAGAAATGAAACAAAGTCTTGTGACTGATTCTTTGGCCACATTCTCAGATGCTTTTCCTTCCAATGTTGTCAATTCTGACATTTCAACTTAAAAAAAAAATGACTACAATCTAGAGGATTCTTCCTAATATTAAAAAATAGGTCCTTTATTCAAATTTACCAAATTTTAACTTCTTACATTTACTTGTATGTTATTTTGCTTTCCAACAGGGATAAAATTAAAGGTAATCTGCCCAAGCTGAAGACAGAATTTTTTTCTATTCTTGTTTTTACAGAAAACATATTCATGACATAATGGAGGTAGAAAATGCTCAATAAAGACCCTAGCAGATGGCTCAGTGAGTAAGAGCTTGTAGCTGAGCCCTGACGAACTAAGTCAGAATCCCAGGACCCGCTTGCTAGAAGAAGAGAGTTGTGCTATAGCATGTACACACACAAACATATGTAAATAAATACATGTCATTTAAAACTATCCTAGCATGTGGCAGAGCCTATCCTAGTACGGGACCTGTGTGCCCCACTTTAGAAAATGTGATGCCCGCAGTAGGGGGGGGGATGACCTGAAGAGGGATTTGAACCCCGACGCCCTGTCCTGAGCCTGTGCCACAGCATGTCTTGTTCACTTTGTGAAACAATGAAACCATGGCCACCCAAACACAGAGGGCTATGATAGAGAGACATGGACTCTGTAATACAGCTAAGAGTTTGGACCTCCTGGCTCCAGCTAAGCGAGAGTAGAGAAGGCCTGACCTGTTAGAGGAACAGTCAGATCCCTGAGCCGCGCCACCTGCCAGGCTTACCTAGGGCTGTGAACCTCCGCACCGAGGGCTCGCAAGAGAGACCTGAGAGAGGCATCTGGAATCCTAAAGAAGTCTGCACGGAAGCCAACACAAGCTTAACTGGCTGTCTTCAACCTCGCATGCCAGTGCCTCCCACTATTTTTTGAAGCCCATGGGAGAAGGGCCAAGGGAACAGGAGAGGGATGAAAAAAGCTTCCAGAATCTGACGACAGCAATGGACTTGCTGGAATCTCACTGATAAATACAACTTGGCAAAGACTGTTTGGGGGTCTTATGAAAGAAATTTGATTATGTATTATGTATTAGATGATGCCAAGATGCTATTGCTAATGGGAATGTGGTTGCATGACAAATCCCCACTTCAAAAAAAATGTATTTTATGTCTATGACTGGGTTGCATCTGGGTGGGTGCCTGCAAGAGCCTGTGGAGGTCAGAAAAGGTCGCAGGATAACCTGGAACTGGAAATACAAGTAATTGTGACTGCCACATGGATAGATACTGGGAACTGAACCTGGTTCCTCTGCAATAGCAGCATTTTCTCTCTCTCTCTCTCTCTCTCTCTCTCTCTCTCTCTCTCTCTCTCTCAACATTCATTGGTGTTTGAGGGAGTCAGATCCAGTGGAACTGGAGCTACAGACAGTTGTGAGCCGCCATGTGGGTGCTGAGAATTGATCCCAGGTCCTCTGGAAGAACAGCCAGTACTCTTAACCGCTGAGCCATCTCTCCAGACCTCCAGCATGCTCTCTTAATGACCGAGGCATCACCTTTTCGAGAAGCAATCTGAAGTAAACAAAGCACATGGTGTGGTGTCTTCTTCGTTCTAGTGAAAACCAGACAGATGGAACAAGCCAGAGAAATCTTAGTAACTACTGAATCTGAGTGACGGCACACAGGGGATGTCTGTTTGACATTTTCACGATAAAATATTTTGATAATAAATTCAAGGATTTCATCATGATAGAAAAATAAACCTATATGATAGCTAAAGTGGTTTGAAAAATAAAACACTCGAGAAGGAGTCAGCTACATAGGTGACTGATCTCTTCTACAAAGTCAGAGACTAGGAAGAGGAAGGGACAGCTGCCCATGAGATCAAGGGGTGATGGATCACAGCGAGGTGCTGACCTCGCTTCGGGGAGATTCTGATAAGACTCACTGTCCACTCTAGATGGGCTATCTCTGCTCTCCACTTCCCACAGAGGTGTCCACCTTTGGCACTATTTTCAGCGTGTCTACGTGTCGCACTGAGGCTCATCTCCACGCCCACCTCAGGTAGTTGGCTCCCGGTCCTTAGACGTCATCAGATGCATTGCTGAGGTCGCTCAGTGTGCATGTGTGTCTGTGTCTCTAGGGTCAGCTCTTCCGTACGATGTTGCTTGACTTTCACTCGTGAAGTTAGAGCCCCGTAAAGCCAGCAGCCACAGTTCTTGGGACTCGAGTTGTGCTTCCTGGACAGGTATCTTCAGGACAGCTAATATCATCCAACAATCAGGAATCAGACAAGATCAGGCACGTTCGAGGTGAGATGGCCATTGATGATATTTAGAAATTAGATTTTTCACTTGTAGCTAATCATTACTCTCCCCCCAAGTACCTTTATGGGAGGTTCTAGAGAGCCTATGTCAAAATGCAAATAAAAGCATTCAGAGTGATGAATAAATACCACACAAATTCATAACCCAGGCTCTACAAATCGCTCCCTAGTACTTTCCCTGCCTTCCCATGTGGACAACTACTTTGCTTCCAAAGACGAGCTAGTTCGTTGCTTAGAACTATGGCTGAGAGCAAATTCTGGTTTGGCTACCTGGATTAAAATGCAATTATTTGCAGCTGGAGAGATGGTTCAGGGGTTAAAAAAACCGACTGCTCTTCCCAAGAGCCCAAGCTCAATTCCCAGCACCCACATGGCAGCTCGTAACTCTCTGTAAACCCAGTCCTAGGGGATCCAACACTGTCGTCAGGGATCTTTGAGCCACTTTGGTCAGCAAGCACTTACATGGTCACACATGCAGGCCAAGCATCTATTCACACAAAATAAAAATAAATAAATAAATAAATAAATAAATAAATAAATAAATAAATAAATGTGAGATTTTCCTGTCTTAGTTTTTTGTAAATTATCTACTAATGGTGGAAGACTATCTGGTCAGGTGGAAATAGCAAACTTTTCTCGTTGTTCCTATTCCTAAACATCAGGTTGTTGCCATTTGCTTAATATTATGAAATAAATGGCTAATGTGTGCTTGTATATGCACTGCTTTCTTAGGGAATTACGAACAATTCTAGGGTACTGGTCTGCGGATCATTATTTTTAAAATGAACAGAAGGTGGTATCTAATGTCACCTTAACACAAGAAAGCTTCAGGTCCAGAGAGAGAGACCCAGTCTCAAAGGAGTGTGGTAAAGAGCAACAGGAGAGAGCTGGGTGGTGGTGGCAGAACACGCCTTTACTTTCAGCACTTGCAAGAGAGAGAGGCAGGTGGATTCGTGAGTTCAAGGCCAGCCTGGTCTACTACAGAGAGCGTTCCAGGACAGTCAGGGCTACACAGAGAAAACTTGTCCTGGGAATGAATAAAATAAATAAATACTAGAGAGAGAGAACACGAGAGCGAGAGAGCATGAGAGAGCGCGCGCGAGAGAGAGAGAGAGAGAGAGAGCGAGAGAGAGAGAGGATCACATCTGATACCCTCTTTTAGCCTTTGCCAAAAATGTACACAAATACACACACACACACACACTAATGGTGCTGGTGATGATGATGACGATGATGATGATAAGAATAACAGTATTGATAATGAACAACACTGATGCCATTGAGAAGCGAGTGTGCAATGGGTGGTCCACTAACTCTGCTCTCAGTGACTAATACTTTCTCCCCGACTCACACTTTGTCCCTGTCTCGGGGATTTGTGGAATCAGCCAGCCCTGACGGAACCCTCGTCCAATCCCCTTCATGGTTTTTTCCCTTACAGGGTAACAACAGGTCCTCACCATCCCAACTGTGCTATCTGAAATCTCGTGAATCAATTAACCAGGGTTGGGGATCAGACCCAGAGAGATCCTCTAAGCAAGCATTAGATCGCTGAGCTGCCCCCTGCCAGCTCTGCTGACTCTTGAATCTCGCCACCTATAGGACCTGGGACTGAGCTCTGCCCAAAGTCAACACTGCCATGTTGGTTTAATCAGATAAGGAACACCACTCAGTTCCCCACCAGGCAGCTCTCATATGACGGTGTGCCCTAACTGGCTCTGAGAAACACCTCTCCACTTAGCTTCTACAAATTTAATGAGTATGCTGTTTACATACTGTCCCAGATAATTAATGAAGACTGTAAAAAGAAAAAAAGAAGAGAAAAGGGAAGAAAAGCAAGACCTGCTGCACACAGATCCCACCTCCTTGAAGCCTCGTGTGCTCCTATTTATCACGGCGCTTTCCTTCCTTCAGGCAGTTTTCAATCAACCTGACACATTCGACTCCATCTGAATTCATTTCTGGGCTACATTCCATGAGACCCTGCTATCAATCCTTCCACTGATGGCTAGGTGTATTTAGAAATGATAATATAACCACTGTCCTCCTTTTGTCTATTGTTTTGTGATTTTTTTTTTGTAAAGCACAAAATCAATTAATTTAGAGCAACCAAAGAAGCTATAAAAACTGTGTTGTCCGTGGCTCATGGCTGCAATGTCCCACACACCTTCGCATGTTTCTTCCAGTTGTTCTGTATTTGTGTGCAATGTTGCCCCTTAATTCCTTTATGCACTCGGCAAACATTCTTGTACTATTTACTGAGGGAAGGGTCCTATGTTTGGAATAGACCCGGGATGGGTTTGATTTAGAAATTAATTATTCAGGGGCTTTTTCTGTGAAAGATTATACAGAGTAGGGTCTTTCCACACCGATATCTGTGGACATGATCGATACCGGGACAAAGAAGGTTGGAAGAGGTAGAAACCTGTGTGGCATCTTATTGGTAGCCATGCTCAACAGGTTCCCTGGTAAGAAACCTGGACAAGATAGCTAATGTACGCTGACAGAGAAAATCTGTGCTTTGATTGCTTGTGATGTCTGTGCCAGGGATATTCTGGACACATTAGGGTTGAGTACGCATCCTCTCTCTCCCCTCACCTCTCATTGTTCCCGATTTCCACAGGGCATCCTCTTTCTTTTGATGCATTCATTACTACTTGCGTTGACACCGGCTAACACGTCAACCCCAGACCTGGCCTATTTATTTCTTTTCTTTGCCATTAATCATAGTTTTTCTTCTTCTTCTTCCCTCTCTCCCTTCTTCCCTCCCCTGCCCCTTCCTCTCTTAAATGGAACAGGTCTTCATTGCTGTTTAATTATCCTTATTTATCTTCTTAAAAGGCCAGTTTTAAAAAGCAGTTCAGAAGCTCAGCTATTTTGCCATCAATAGCTCAGTCACTTGCACAGAATCATTAAGCTTATCTCCCTATTCGCTACTGTCAGGGCGCCTTGATTTCTGCTGTCCCCTCCTTTCTCTTCTTTATGATGATGTTTGGATTATTACCCTCCGTGACCCTGATCATCAGAAATACTGATGGAACTCGGGAACCTTTTGGGTGATTCATGTGCTCCTAGGAGAGTTCTACAGACAGACTTCGTATTCTCTCTCTCTCTCTCTCTCTCTCTCTCTCTCTCTCTCTCTCTCTCTCTCTCTCTCCCTTCCTCCCGCCCTTCCCTTCTCCCCTGTCTCCCCCACCCCCATCCCTGTCTTCTTGAGGTCATCATCATTTGGACATTACCTATATTTTCCAGTGCTCTGGCCTTTCTGGTGAGACCTCTGGTCTTGAGTAAAGTACCTGCCACAACTTACAAGGTGAGAGGAGCTACAGAGGCCCTGGACACAGAGCCTGCGCTTCGCCCCAGGGGCAGACGCCCACCCTCTCACGGGTAACAAACTCCACTGGAGAGAAATGACTCCGATCTATGATTTTCCTACCATGCAATAGCACCCGTGGCCTCTTCCAGGATGGTTCCTTCCTCCCACAAGTTGCTGACCACAGCCCGCCCTCCGGCTCACTGACTATGCCTCAAAGCTGAGGGAAGTGGTAAAGAGCCTCTCGTGGCCACTTCTCCTCAGACCCTGCTCCTGCGGTGGTTGCTGCATTTGCCCCACCGTTTGTGGTACTGGATGAATCCCTGTCTGAAGCACACAAATACTCCCCCGACCCCAAGGGTTTCTTTGTGCAACAGGCCTCATGGTTCTGGAACTTGCTCTGTAGACCAGCCTAGCCTTGAACTCACAGCCTGCCTCAGCCTCCCAAGTGGTGGGATTAAGGACGTGTGCCATCACCGCTTGGCTACATTTTTAAGTAAGAAAGTATTTTGGGAAAAAAAAAAAGATTCATTTTAAACAGCCTAGTAAGGATGATATCCCAAACTGAAGAAGAGAACTCATTCCTATATTTGTAATAATATATTTTGTGAATGTCACACCCATCTCTCCAGTTTAAAGTTGCTTTTTGAAGGCAAGGATAAGATACTCCCGATTATTATGTAAATGCTATTTTTATGTCAGTGGACCAAATAAGCATTTTTTTTCTTCTCAAACTGCCAATGTGTAAAGGTGACAATTTACTGCATTCTTGAAAATTCGCTCCAGATAAAGCACCCTACATCTTTTAGCCCCACGCGTGCAGTTTTAGCGAAAGATATTTTGGCCAGCTCCGGAAAGTCCCTTTGTTGGTTTGACAGTCTAAGATGATGGGCGCAAAGTTGATTTTTCCCCCGCCACTGCCTGACCATGAACTTCCCACACATTCTCCCCTATTTTCACATCAGGAAGGCCAAAAGGAAAGCCACGGCTTGCCCCGTCTTTCTCTTGGCTCATCCCAATATCCCCAGTCCTCATTTTCCCTACAATTATTTTCTATAGTTCTAACGAAGATCCTGACCGTCCCTCCCTCCACCCTCACTTCCAGGATAATTCTCGTCTTTGAATACCAGACTGGCCTTGTGGCAATAACTTAAGGAATCTTCTAGAAGATAGGGAATTAAACAATTTTAAAATCTCAACGGCCGATTGATAAAATAAATAAATAAAATAAAAAACCAAAAAAAAAAAAAAAAAAAAAAACACGCCAGGAAGGGGCTCTGGCAGGCTCAGGACTGGCAAAAATGGCTCTGGCAGGCTCGGCCCTGGCCCTTCTCTCCCATTCTCTCCTCTTTGCTAAAGACTGACTCTTAGATGACATTCCTAAACATAGCCAGCAAGATCTAGTCCCTTATTGGCTACTTCCTCCACTTGAGACTGACTACCAAGACCCAGCTTTCAAAGTATTGAAGCCCAGAAATCAAAAGCTCCCTTTGACCCTAATTAACACGTCCAATCAAAATTAAACACCTCATCCTAACATGGGGTTTCCCCTTTTTCCTTTATAAACCGCCCTTTGCCTATGGGCCACTTCTGTCTCCTCTCTAACCAGAGACAGTCCTTTGGGCCTCCAGGGCAAATATCCTCTCATCCTCTCCCTTGCTCCCTTGCTCCCTTGCTCCCTTGTCCTATACCTCCTGTCTGTGTCTCTTACTCCCTGCCTTTTGTCTCTCTGGGGCAAATAAATCTCCCTTGTGCTGAGAACTTGGTCGTGGGGTGTCTTGTACCAACTTCCAGGTCCTTTTCACCAACTCTGGAAAGGGGCCTGCCCTAACCTGTCCAACTGACCAGGGGGAGCCTGTCTCCTCTGGGTGGAGACTCACACCATGGGAAGCCCCAAATCAGATTTCATTACCAGAAGAAAATGGGGCCAGGCTCAGAATAGCTACTCCAAAGTATGTCCTTCTTAGCCCATTTACCTCCTCTCAATCTTCCTGCTCCCCTTTGCAATTCTCCTCATTTTGTCTGCATCTCCTTCAGCTCCTCTCAGCCTGTGCTTTTCTCCATCTCCGTGGGTATCTTACCACCCCTCCCTCTTGGCTCACCTCCCTCATCCCCTAGCTCCCTGAAATCCAAATGCAGGCTTCCGGCGGCTGCCAGCTAAGTGCTTGAGGGGGGAGCAGTGGGCTTACCCCCTGCCACTGGGCCAGCCTCATCTCAGAGGAGACATTTTAAACCCCAGGGATGGTAAAAATCATCATCATTATTACCTCCCTAGGCACCGCGGTGTCAGAAGAGATGGAGAAACTCTAAAATTACACAGGTTGGTAATGCCACTTTGGCATATAAGATCATCTGAGCGTTCATGATCTACTGGCAGCACCAGAGAAAGTAACAAGGGAGCGACAGCAGGGTGTTCTCATCCTGGGTCCTCGCTGAAGGTTAGCGGGTAAAAAAAAACCTTGTCTTCAAGATGGCCACTGACTAGGATGATGGGGGGGGGAGGACACTAAGGGGCAGAAATTCGAGCTTAAGTAGATTAACAACAAAGAAAGCTTCTCCAGGATTTTTCTAATGCTTGCTCATCTCATGATTTAAATATTTATTCTTCAAACACAGCCAGTGTGTCCACACGAAGGCAGCTGAACACTGGACCTGGGGCTCTCCTCTGAGGGTGAAAGCCGAGATTTTGTGTGTATAATATTATTAGAGAAAGGATAAATATTTAAAAAAAAAAAAAACTAATTTTTCCTTATGGACTACCATAAGTTCTCCACACACACTGGAGAAGACCATGCCATGTTCTTGCTGGACAGAGAGTCCTGGGAGCCTGACAAGAGTTTCCCCCTGAAATTCTGTTATGTTAAATTTTGACTCAAATCAGCAATTCATCAACAAAGGCTTTGCCATGTTGCTTATACAAAGATCTTCAGTGACATTTGTTGAAGTGGGATTTAACTTAAATTTGATCGCAGCCCTGCAGTGACATGGAAGCTTCCATCTTCTCCAGGGTCGTCATAATATTTTGGAAAGGATTACAGTACTGCAGTTACATGCGACCTCCTGATGGTTCTGTCCACCAAGGGGCTGCTGAAAACTCGGGTTTTGGCTTTTGTTTGTTTGTTTGTTTAATGGAGATTTTTTTCCCCTCATCTCTCAACTGAGGGTGATCTCTCCATTTTATGAAGATGCTCAAATTTGCTTTTGATTCTCTTTTAGTTTTGCCTTATCCATGCTTCCAGTCTTGAGTGAGGCAACATCATCAGTCAGTCAGTGTATAATCTCTGCCTAGCTTGGCTGGCTGGTCACACGTCTTAAACAGCAAGCACCAAATAAGTAAAAAGCATCAGAAGCAAATAATGAAATGTTGGGCCCAATCTGCAGCTACATGCCTTCCACTCTCCCTGCACCAAAAGTACTCTTCCAGGTGTATCCTCTGGGTGCATCCTCCGGGTGTATCTCCAGGTAAATCCTTCTGGTATATCTTCCAGGTGTATCCTCCAGGTACATCCTCCAGGTGTATCTTCCTGGTATATTCTCTGGGTATGTCCTCCGGATGTATCCTCCAGATGTATTTTCCAGGTGTATCCTCCGAGTATATTCTCTGGGGTATCCTCCAGGTGTATCGTCCTGGTATATCTTCTAAGTGTAACCTCCAGGTGTATTCTCCAAGTATATCCTCCAGGTGTATTCTCCTGGTATATCCTCTGGGTATATCCTCCAGGTGTACTTGCTGAATTATATAGCTGGTTATAGACCACAGACTTGGAAATGGTTTCAGATAGAGCTTAGTTGTTCCTCTTGTTTTCAAACACTGTGGAGCTCAAAGGTAGTAAGTGCCCTCTCACCACAACAATAGACAGGGTTGAAAGTGGCTGCCCCCGCCTCTTTCTGAAACACTGACTTGTCCAGGAATCTACTGAACCTCAATGTGGATCAAATACAGAGTGAAAGAAAACATCAGATTTGAAAAATTCTGTCCAGAAGTGGTGGCTCACATCACTTTTGTATACACTAAAGATTCGTCACTTGTATTGCTTTAATAAAACACTGATTGGCCAGTAGCCAGGCAGGAAGTATTGGCGGGCCACTAACTAAGAGAATTCTGAGAAGAGGAAAGGCAGAGATGCAGTCGCCAGCCAGACACATAGGAAGCAAGATGAGAACGCCTCACTGAGAAAAGGTACCAAGTCACATGGCTAAACATAGAAAAAATTACGGGTTGATTTAAGTTATAAGAGCTAGTTAATAATAAGCCTGAGCTAACAGGTCAAACAGTGTTGTCATTAATATAATTTCTGTGTGATTATTTGAGTCTGGGTGGAGTCTGGGTGGCCAGGAAACAAAAGCACAGTCTCCACCTACATCACACCTACACCTTTAATCCCAACACTGGGGAGGGAGAGGCAAGTGAGTCTCTGTGAATTTGAGACCAGGACACTGAGGACTACATAGAGACTCTGTCTCCTGTCTCAAAAAAATAAAATAAAATAAAATAAAATAAAATGTTCTTAAGGAAACCTAAATTTGTAAGTAGTTACAGTAAAGGGGGCATTTAAAACAGTCTCATTTCTACTGTTGCTTGAAAAACCTAAGCAACTCAACATTCTGCTCTTTAACTATCAATAATGTTGTTATCTGAAAATCATTTTAGGATGTAAACACTGGAGTGTGACACAGCCATTGCTGAGAGGGACAGGTGAGCTGTTAGAATCTCCTGAAAGTCTTTTGGCAGTATAAATTGACCTGGGGGACTTTTTAACACCATTGACATTACTTCTAAACGTTATTCTCTGGAACAGGCAGAGGTAGGGATCCACAGTGGA
Source organism: Chionomys nivalis (assembly GCF_950005125.1). Taxonomy (NCBI): domain Eukaryota; kingdom Metazoa; phylum Chordata; class Mammalia; order Rodentia; family Cricetidae; genus Chionomys; species Chionomys nivalis. Next base: position 24,434,980 of record NC_080109.1, on the reverse strand, counting down.
GTCAGTTTTGATTCTTCTGCCTTTCTAATTACTGATAAAATTCTATTCAAAGAATTTATGTCATTTCTGTGTTCTAGTCTGCCAACAACTAAACAAAACAAAGCAAACAAAAAAATAAAATGCAACCTACCAAAAGCGACATGGGGAGAAAGTGTTTGTTTTACAGGTTAGAGTCTGTCACTGAGGAAAAGTAAGGCAGAAACTCAAGACAGGGACTTGAATCAGAGACCCTGCAGGAACACTGCTTACTGGCTTGCTCCCTCTGGCTTGCTCAATTGCCTTTCTTATATATCTTAGGACCCAGGGGCAGCACAGCTCACAGTAGGCTGGGCCTTCCCACATCAATCAGACTTCAAGAAAATGCCCCATAGACATGCCCACAGGCCAGTCTGACAGAGAGAGGCAAGTCCTCAATTGAGGTTCCCTCTTCCCAGGTGTGTCAACTTGACACTATGCCATTGAAAAATAACATTCTTAGTGTCTGGAAAGAATGAAAACATGAATTGGCTGTTTACACACCCCAGGGTCCCTTTTGGATCTTATGCGCCAGGTGATTTTTTTTCCCTCTCTCTTTTTCTGGGTAACAGTTACAGAAAGGAAGAAACAACTTATTTTTTCATTCAGGAAAAGGCTAGCTCAGAGCTTGGGCAGGTGTCTGGATTTGCAGAGAGCTTTGGAGGAATAAGGCTCCAACAGGTTTTCAATAAGCAGGGAACCTAGAGATTCTAGCTGAATAAGTTCTATGACCGTCACTATACCAAGAGAAGGGAATGACAGCAAGGAATTGTGCATGCTCTGCCTGACAGTGTCCCTGATACAACCACTGGCTGTGGGCAGGAGGCTGTAATTCACTCCCATGGACAAAATAAGGAACCTGAAGAGAAAAGAGCTTACACACATGAGCTGACCTCGAAGAGAGATTGCAGAGAAGGACATATTCAAGCCTCAGACAGACACAGGATGAAGAGGAGCTGTCCTTGAAAAGGTCAGGCTGAGGAGCCGAACTCAGGAAAGACAAGGATCACAGAGGGAAACACCCCACTGGTCACACTGAAGCGCATTAGCTCTCCAACAACACTGTCATCGATGTCCCTTCGGTGTTCAATGCCATGTGAAGCAAACCACGCAGTGATGAAGTGTGCTGAGAGTTAGGACCAGCGAGAGGGCTCAGCAGGTCACAAGGCACCTGCTGCCAAGCTTTGATGACCCAAGTCCAATCCCTGGGACCCAAGTAGCAGAAGGACACAACTGACTCTTACAAGTTGAACTCTGACCACCACAACACACATTGTGCCCTGAGACCAACTCCCAGGAAAGGAAATTAAAAAGAAAATGTTCCCCGAGCCCTGAGTCAGGATGCCAAGATGCTCGCCAATTCTAATGCTTACTAGCTTTTTGATCAAGGTACGTGCACCCTGGTGTCAGCGATTGCAAATGTAAAATGAGAACAACAGCAAAATGCACCAGGCGGGGATGTCAGGAGAACTGAGTCATTTATGAGTATAGAGCGGGTATATGTTCGAATGCTGGCGAGGTACCAGTCTTAAAATGGAATGATGTCTGTATTTATTAAGCAATGACCTAAGACTCTTCAAAGTATTTTATATTTTATCGGAAAAGTTTTATGAAATATATTAACTTAACTACCTTGGGAAACACATCAGTCTGAAAATAAACCATCCTGTTTATTGTGTATCAACACTGTACATAATTCTTACAAGATGGACCGACAATATTAATATTAGTAATAACAAGAACGAGGCTGGAGAGGTGTCTTAGTTAGGGTTTCTATGGCTATGAAGAGACACCATGACCATAGAAATTCTTATAAAGGAAAGCATTTAATTGGGGCTGGCTTACAACTTCAGAGGTTTAGTCCGTCATCCTCATGGTAGGAAGCATGGCGGTGTGCAGGCAGACAAGATGCTGGAGAAGGAGCTGAGAGTTCTACAGCTTGGTCCCCAGGCAGTAGGAGTCCGTGTCCCAAACTGGGCATAGCTTGAGCATAGGAGACATCAAAACCTGCTTCCACAGTGACACACTTCCTCCAACAAGGCCACACCTCCTAATAGTGCCCTGATGGAGGAGTTAATTTCATTGGTTAAATAAAGAAACTGCCTTAGCCCTTTAATAGACAGAAAATTAGGTAGGCGGAGTAGACAGAACAGAATGCTGGAAAAAAGAAGCCGAGTCAGTGAGTTGCCATGATTCCCCCACTCCAGACAGACGCAGGTTAAGATCTTTCCTGGTAAGCCAGCTCGTGGTGCTACACAGAATATTAGAAATGGGTTAGATCAATATGTAAGAGCTAGTCAATAAGAGGCTGGAGCTAATGGGCCAGGCAGTGATTAAAAGAATACAGTTTCCGTGTAATTATTTCAGAGCATAAGCTAGCCATGCGGGCGGCCGGGTGCCGGGGACACAGCCCTGCTGCTCCTATTACAACAGAGTGGCGCGGTGGTACATGCCTTTAATCCCAGCACTTGGGAGGAAGAGGCAGAGGCAGGTGGACTTTCAGCATGGTCTATATAGTAAGTTCCAGGACAGCTATGTGGAGAGACCCTGTCTCAAAAAGCCAACCAACCAACCAACCAACAAACAAAACTGCTCCTACAGAATCCACAATAATTCTGTGATGTAAGCCAACCAAATACCAGGATGGAGGCACACCTAGAGTCCAGGAGTCCTGTCCAGGGTACAGCAGCTCATCAACCGTCTCTACTGAAGATACAAACTGAAGAATAACCGTGCCCTAGAATCCACTAGGAAACCAGTTCCTTACAAATGGACATCTGAGGTGACATAGTCTGGTTGTGATTTGACTTTGACAGAAATCGGATAGATTAGGAACTTTAAACCCTTAGCAGTTACTGAAGTTTTATGATCCCTTGTTCGCTTGTGTATAAACTCAGCTATTCAATAACTGAACACATGCTTCTCTGGCTTTGGATTTGAAGAGGAGATAATTTAAAAGGCATTGCTATTATTTAATTGTATTTCCATTCCCAGTAAACTTTCTTCCAAGTCAATTCCAGTTCACGATAAGTAACCATAATGTAAACATACTGGTGGGACCAACACATGGGTAGAGGCGGACAGAGAAGCACGGAAAACAAGTTACCACATCCAGCTCAAAAATGTGCTTAGTTACCCAACAACACGAGCCAAAGAATTTCTTAGATTAAACCCTCAAGTTTAACCCTCAAGATATGTTCATGGCCCAAACGCGCAAAATCAACATAGTCCTTTGCAGATCTGATATTTGAAATCAGGACCCATGTCTTCCTCTTGTTTCATTCTGAAATCATCACTTAATACTACATATATGTGAAGATAAACGCATGTTTTTACCTCCAAGTAATGGACATGAAGTACTGGCACTAAAATGTTATAAAACACTAAACTTTTTAACTCAAAATTGCTCTCCCTGAGGCCGAGGGGTAAAGTAGTACTTTGGGTCTTTTATAACCCTCTGTCTATTTTTCCGCAGGCTGTTCTTGCTGACAAACTCACAGGGAAGACTATAATGAGATGAAGTCTTACCAAAAACAAAACACATCTGTAAAAGAAAAAGACTATACAAGAAAGCAAGGATTGAGACCAACGCATTTGCTCAATGGCCGTCACTATAGCCTTGCCTTATTCTACCACAGCCTGTTTAGAAATGCGGTTGCCAGTACTTCTGCGGTGAATGGGGCTCACGTATCTGTCAGTCAAGGAACTAAGAGGCAAGCACGTGTATTTACTCAGAGCATCTGAGGCGTCCTGGCAGAGTTTGTACTGATACGAGAGCAGGGACGTCTTCCGGTTCCTCCTATCACAGTTTGTCACAGTTTGTATCACTGCTCTTCCAGGACCATTTGTCTCAGGCAGATACAGCAGTTGATGTGAGAGATGGAGTGTGAGACCTTGGTCACCCACCATCCAAGTCCATGGTGGCCCTAGACTCTGCCTTCAATGGGGGTTGTGTTGCACAGAGAATAAAGGATTATAGGGTCTTAGAATCCTGTCCTTCCTGAAAGCAGCCAAGACACTGCTGGGCCATATAGTGTCTTTTGAAGTCATGCACTGACCTACACCCACAATTCTCTCCCAGTTCCTCTGATGAAGTTGCACCTGCAACTTCCCATATAACTCCAGGGACTGTCCTAGAGCAGAAGGAACAGGGAAAACAAGAGGGAACAGCTTCCCCTTCCATTTCAGTTGAACCAATGTGCTCTAGCTAGCCTGGCTGTTTCCATTGGAGGTAACAACATGCAACGTGTCCTATCTTCTCGTGAGCGTGTGTGTTGTGTGTGTGTGGTGTGTGTGTGTGGTGTGTGTATGTGTGTGTATGCTTAATAGGGTCTCCTGTAGCCCATAGCTCAGCCTAGGGCAGCCTTGACTTCCTGATCCATCTGCCTTTACCTAAGTGTGGTTTACAGGCATACACACCATCACCGTGCCCAGCACCTCCTCTGCCTGTTTAACAGTTGCACAGACATTTGGATCATGAAGAAAATCCTGCTTTCTCTCATTACTTTTCCCTGTAGTTGGTCTCCCTGATTTGATTACCTGGCAGAAAACTCATGTGGTATATTTTAGTTACACCTTTGCGGTGTCAGGGGCTCAAGAGACTCCCCGGCATACATTGCTATGACAACCCCTTGTACTTTTCAACCCCGCTTTCCAGCGCAAACCAGACTTGCTCCAACACAAAAGTCCAGACCACACTGATAACTGCTACAGGTTCCAAAGTTGCAGGGGACACCAGAATTGGAGCAACTAAAGGAGAAGATACCATTATTAATTTTCTTTTAATTTAGATGATCTTGTGCAGCCAAGGTTGGCCTCAGATTTGATATGTTGCTAAGGATGGCCTTGAACCTCTGATCTAAACTGCCTCCACCTCCCAGTATGAGCCACCATGCCTAGCGTATGCAATGTTGGAGGTAGAATACAGGGCTTCATGCATGCTAGGTAAGCACTCCACCAACCAAGCTGCAGCCGCAGCACACAAGACAGCATATGAATTACTATTTTGTTCACGGCTATTGTGGGACATAACCTAGTAGATACCCAGGAAAACAAGAACCCTTAGTTTTCCTTCCTAGACAAACCTTAAACTCAGGGGCATTTGTAGGGAAGATTGAGTGATTGCTGACCCTCTGGTTTAAAAAACTTAAAATGTCATTAAGAACCACCTCAGATTAGGCTTCAACATATAAATTCTTCACACATTATCGTCTTTCCGCTCTGCGACTGTTAGCACTTTAAACGGAGAATTCAATAAATGAACGCATCTGCTACAAATAACAGGGACTCTATTTAAGTGACAGAGCAAGTGACCTACATATTATTTCCTCTCAAGAGCCTGCACAACATGAGAAGGAGGAACTGAGTAATGTCCCATGTGTACTGAGTGTCTCCATTCAAGAAGATTGTGTCTCTATGTGATGTGAGACTCATGGGGCACCAGCAACTACAGTTTAGAACACAGGGCTGTCGGCTGTCACCCAGTACACAGCAGCCTGAGTGAGTTGCACAGCTAACGGGTACACCTATGTGTAAAACACACTCCAGAGAACACCCTCCTTCTGCAAGATGAGGCCTGGTGACTTAAGGGAGAACCGACACCTGAATTTCAAAGCATGGCAAACTGTTCTTTCCAGAAAAATCATGTTGTTTAACAAACTCTCAGCAGAACCCCCCAACTAACCACAATGTATACGGGCCTCTCATCTCAGGCTGAGCAGCTCAGCTGTATAGGGCTGTCTCTGCAGCAGTAATTGGTTTGGCTGTCCATTCCACCCACCAGGTGATAGAAAGCCATCAATCAGCATAAATGCAACGTGAGGGAAGTCTCTTTAGCCAATTAGTCAGTAATGAGAACATTAGCTGAGATGTCTTCTACAGAGGGCACCTTAGCCATTCCACGAGAGTCTGCGGGGATGGCGGTCCCTGCGTGATTAATAAAGAGCACGGGACACTTCAGACATTTTACATGGGTGAAGAAGGAAAGCAGAAACACTTGGAAGAGCTATGCCTTATGGTTGTTGAGTCCTCCAGGCAAACACAAGTGGAGAACTGGGGGTGGGGGTGGAGGGGGGACTGGAGGGGCTAAGGATGCCACCCTCCTAGTTACAGATAAGACAGGAACACAGTGACTTGGCCAAGGTCAACCAGCTGGCCCACAATAGTACACCTCTTTGGCCAGGTGTGGTGATAACTATCTATTATCAGAGCATGGAAAGGATAAGGCAGAGAGGACGGAGAACTGGAGGTCAGGCATGGAGAGTTCAAGGTCACATAGCAAGGCCCTGTATCAACAAGCTGAGAGCGAGGGCAGAGAGATAGCCCTGCCAACACAATGCTTGCCGCTCAAGCATAAGGACCTGAGCTCAACTGCCTGCACACAAAGAAGCTAGGCATAGTGGTGTATCTGTTACCCCGCTTGGGGGAAAGAGGTGGAAGCAGGCAGATCCCTGGAGCTCACTGGCCAGCCAGCTTTGCTGCATCGATGAATACCACATCCCGCGAGAGACCTTCTCTCAGAAACTAAGATGGGAAGCAAAGGAGGAAGACACCTGATGTCTCACGGACCTCTGACGTCCACATGCACATGCGCATGTGTAGGTACGCCTGCATGCACACACACACATGCTCACCAAAGGCTATGGAGGTAGCTCGGTGCAAGAGTGCTTGACGACTACGTACAAGGTCCTATGCTTGATCCCCAAAACATAAAAAAGGGGGAGCCTGCCGAAAGCAGCAAAGATAACTGTCACTAATAGAATTCACCAATACTTCTGATACTTCCATATCATGAGTGTGTGTGTGTGTGTGTGTGTGTTGGTCTCTCACAGTGAAGACAAGGATTATGTGTGTTATTCTGTGACTGCTGGAGCCCAGCATGGTGGTTTTGTCTCCTGAGGAAGTTCCACATTGATTAAGATCAATGACTTCTAGACTCATGATGGGCACACCATGTCAGCTTCACTAATACGTGATATGTGACTTCAGACAATGACCTCAGTTGCCCCACATGTAGACTTTGGCTAACAATAGACTCCACCTTCCAATGTTGTCCTGAGGATTCAATCCATCTCCACAAAGCACAAAGAGCAGACCCTTCATTTGCCAGCTCGGGTACCGCTGTACAGGGATGTGCCTTGGGGAGACAAGTCAACAAGAGGGCACTGTCTTTGTGTGCAGGAGCAAGCCCAAAGCAAGTAAAGGCAAACTCAACAATGCCACAGCTTCTCTTGGCAGGATGGTGGCAGAAGCGTAACCTCCAAGAGAGACGGCCAAGGTGAGGCTGACGTCGGTGATCTGTGGGTGGACCTCTGGCGCCTCAGGCTACGGTGCCATTGTGTCCTGACCTGCCTGCTGAGATGCTTCTGAGCAGAACCACCTGGGCACTCACTGTACCCACTCCTGCACTCTACCTACCAGCCAAGGTAACAGTAACAGGACTTTACCCCATGTCCACAGGAGCCTCATCACCCCATCTGAGTCACCTGCCCTCAACGATGACTTCACCTTTCCCAGAGACTTCTGCATCCACTCCTCCGGCTGAGCCTCATAGCTCTGTAGATGCGGTGTGACACTATGTTGGGGCAGTGTATTGTCACTGCTTGCTGTGCCCTATCTGTGCACTTCCTACTAGCTCCTAGCTCCTCCTAAATGCAGGGTCAGGCAGATTTTGGCAAAAGGGCCACCTCAGGGGTTATCTCAATGTAGCACACACCAAGCACAGAAGCCACTTTTGATGTGGCACAACTCTAAAATGTCTCTCTGGGCATTTCCTTCCTTCCCTCTCTCCCTCTTCCCTTTCTTTCTTCCTCTAAAAGAGGATTTGCTATACTTCCCAGACTGGCCCTGAGCCACTGTCCTCGAGCTCAGCATGGAGACCATAGGCACACGTGACCCACCACTAAACTCCCCACTCAGGCTCAGAGAAAAGGAAGGGGCGTACCTCCCTCTGCCTTTGATGGGCTGTGCACCTCTGTCTCCTCCAAAGGGGGAGCAAAGGGAGAAGGCACAGGACACAGTCTTACAAGATTCTCCAAGGTAAGACTGCATCCCTTGCCTCCCTGCTGAGGGCTCTCTGTGTCAGGGACTGGCTATGGGGAGGCGGGGAGTGAGGAAATAAAGGGAAAAAATAGATCTTGAATCTAGGAAGTCCACCTCAAAATCTGCCTAACCTCTCCAGAGAAAGGTTCTCAATGTGTTCTTCAGCTACCATGTAGAGTTCCCAATGAGGACCCATCTTTAGGTAGAGGAGGGACCCTTCCTCCTGAATAGACATCTGAACCCCTCCACCTCCTATTCAATGTTAGTATGGTCGAAGCCCTGAGTTACTGAGTTTTCTGTCCTGACCAGTTCCCGCAGTCGTTAAGTCCCAAAGAAATCACACAGAGGTCTACATTAACTATAAACTGATTGACCCATTAGCTCAGGTTTCTTATTAACTCTTATAACTTATATTGGCTCATTATTCTTGTCTATGTTAGCCACGTAGCTTGGTACCTTTTTCCGTGAGGCAGTCACATCTTGCTTGCTCTGTGGCCAGGTAAGGACTGCAGACAAAACTTTCCTCTTTCCAGAATTCTCCTGCTCTCACTGACCCGCCTCTACTTCCTATCTGGTTGTCCCACCTATACTTCCTGCCTGGCTACTCGCCAATCAGTGTTTATTTAAAATATAATTGAGAGAATATAGACCATTGTCCCACACCACCAAGTCACGCCCATCTAATCCTGGGTTCAATAAAAGCCTTCAAAGCATGCCCTCGAAGATCAACAACACACAGTCCAAAATGCTAGTCCAAAGGACATCATCACTTTATGAAAACTGAAAACATGAAGCACACGGAGAGCAACTGCTGAATTTATGCCTTCCGCACTGACCTCATCTAATGAAAGAGGGAAACCAGCGCGAGCGCCAGGAGCCAGCTCTTCCATGTCTTAGTTACGATTCAAATACACACGTTGGGGATAATAACAGTATTCTTCCACTGTCAAATAAACATAAACAATCACACTCCCTTCTATTCTTTAGACATTGTGACAATCGAGCTAACACAGTTAATTCAGCTCAAGTCCCCGAAAGCACGGACAATTGGTATTTATCAGGGGACTGAGCCACTGAACTTGCCTCTGACACGCAATCTTGAGAACCGCCATGGGTGACACGGTCCCGCCATCGTGCTATGGGATACAGAGTTGCTAGTTTTTAAACTTCTATGCTCCTAACACTCAAAATAATTCTTTACTTTGTCTTATAGTGACAGCTTTTAAATTACCAATTCTATATAAATGCAAAATTCTATAAAAACAAATTCTATATAAAACCCAGTTTTCAAGAGGTAAATTATACTAGTGTGTGACTTAGAACAGCATGAAAGAGCCAGGCTACAAAACACACCATCAGTAGCTCAGCTCCATGGGAAAGAGGCCAAAGGTCAGAAAATAAAGAGAGCCCAGAGAAAAGGAATATTGAGGAAGAGGACAACGGTATAGAGGGGAAGACTGGATTATGAACTACTCAAAATCAAACAACCAGAACTGAATTCTGACCCCCTCTTTCCAACAGACTTAAAAGGTTCCACATCCAGCTTTGTTTTTTTTTTTTAATCTATTCTTTTAAAAAATGTCTAGACAATGATAAACACAAAGAAAAACCATACATCTGGGAAGGTTGTGATTCACTTTTAGTGAAACTACATGCATAGCCATCTCTTAGTCAAGAGACCAATCAATAAAACCGCTCATCTTCAGGGGAGCCCGAGTGTAAGGTCTCCAAACATCTCTTCACTCGCCGGATTCTCCCCCAAGTCCTGGGAAGTTGGGAAGCAACTGTGTTTCACCAACAGTGTGTGAGCAACTACATCCTCCATGCAGGCAGGGTGGAGCTGGGATTCCAACCCGGGAGTCTGTGACTCCAAACACGGCGTCACTGATGGTTTTATCAGGACGCATGGGGATGGATGAATGGCGTAGCTATGGTGGCTTTGTCTACTTGAAGGGTTGCTGGAAAAGTGGTTTATACTTTTAAAAAAGAGCTGGGTAAGTAACCATACATATTCCTTCCCCATAGCCCCCCAGTTTTCATTTACCGCACCCCATGTCAAAGGAGTGATGTCAAAGGGAATGTTGATGTCTCTTTTGTTTTTAGTCACATAGAGGCCATGTGACAACACAGAGTTGTGGGGACAGTAAGGCCAGGAGGAAGATGTGTGAGGGGCTGCGGAGCTTCCTGTGGGTCCCGGGTGCTTCCTGTTGGAGAAGAAACATCTGTCCCGCTGCCCTGGCACAAGCTTTACATACAATCTCAAGTTTCAGTTAGTGGTCGGTCTTCACTTCCCGTCCCAAGCTATTGGGCAAGACTTGGGCTTCACTTTCCTGAGACCTCAAAGACGAGGTTAGTAGGATGCCTTGAATAGCTCAGTGCCCACCAGGCTGTGGGGATGGGGGCGAGAAAAGCAGGTCCACCTATAGGAACGCGGCAACAAGTTATTCAAATTCAGGACGGTTCCTAGATGTACCACAACCCTATGGACAGGGCACACTGTGCAGACTCTACACACCTGCTGGCTGGACTTCTCCCTTTGTCTCCCAAGCTCCCACTGGGATCTGTAAATCCACATTCATTTACCTAAGGCCTTCTTCTGACCCTTCCCTCACTCAGTGTGCAGGGTATTGGAGACTTTACTATTCAAAAACATTTGATGTATTGCTGTTGTTGTTGTTGTTATTATTATTTTAATATGGTGGAGGAAAAAAAAACCCAGGGAAGACAATATACTATTGCTTTTGGAAACCAATCGTCTGGGGGATTTGTGACCATACAGAATTTCTGGTGGTTTTTGACATCCAACTTCCTCCCTGCCTCAGAGTCTCTCCCCCTTACCACATATTGTCAGGCAAGTACCTGAGCTAGGAAAAAAATTTAAAAAGAGAACAATGGAAATATTCAAAAAGCCACCAGGCTGTTTGTATTTGAACATCACAGTGTTGGGCCTGGCACAGCTGACACGAGTATGCAGGGCGTATCTGAATCGTGTTGTTTGTGCCTACCTAGCTCTAGCTCTTGAGAGAATTTAGAAAAGGACAACTTTCAGTCAACTTAAAATAGTGAATTGTGCTGGACCGTGGTGGCACACGCCTTTAATCCCAGCTCTTGGGAGGCAGAGGCAGGTGGATTTCTGTGAGTTCTAGACCAGCAAGCTAGTCTACAGAGCGAGCTCCAGGACAACCAGGGCTACACAGAAAAACCCTGTCTCGAAAAACAAAACAAACAAACTATATATATATATATATGTATGTATGTATATATACTATTATATATGCTATATATGTAGTGAATTATTGTGATAGGTGAGAAACACGGGGAGGACTCACACACTGAACCAACTTCACCTCTAGGGGGAATCAGCAAATACAGATTCATTAGGGCAGTAAACTCCTGTATGGAAACAGTGCTGACAGCACTCTCGGTGCTAAGAAAAACATGCAAACTCATTGATGGATATTTTGAAAACACTAAAGCAAAGGGAGTTGATTGCTAATATGGTCCTTGTAAAAAGGGAAAAATAACACATATGCCATTCCTTTTTCATAGAGATGTTTTAAGAAGAAATAAGTAATGGTTAAAAATACTTTCAGTTCTGCTGGGCAAGTCACTACCCAATCCCAAGAGAGTTATATTTGTTTTTTTTTTTTTTTTTTTTAAAGAAAAGAAAAAGGGAAATAGAGCGGTGTGTTTTCTACAGTTTCAGTGAGGGCCCTGGGCCCAAAATGTTTTAGAATCAGAAAACTGGTAACACTGCAGATATTGTCAAAATACGCTTCCCTCTGGTTCAGAAATGGCGAGAGGGAGGGCTGGAAGGGTGGAGCGGGAAGGAATAGCCATCAAAGCATTGTTAATAGGAACTGAATTGCACTACAAAGGCGATGCTTCAACATGGAGAATGAAAATTGTTCTGTATTATCATGGATTGACAATATGACAATCGCTCATTGAAAGTGGCTGACAGCTGTAGCATTACAGCTCCGTGCACAAGGCGAGATGAATGAGTGTTACAAGTTCTTCCAGAGTGGGCCCCTATTTCACAAGAGAGTCCATCTCTTCCCCAAATAAATACACGCCAGCTTTTCACAGTCTCAGCAAATTTAGCATCTCTTTACAAAGCAACCTGCTTCCAGTGGCCTCAAAGTGCCAATGTCAAGTCCCTGCTTGGCGGATTTGCAGCAGCTGGGAAATGCCAAGTCAAAATGCCATGCAAGATCTATGCAGCTCTTCAGCAGAGGAAAGGGCAGGAGATAGGAAAATGCCCAGGCCCAGATGTGTGTGAACTGACATCAAACTATACCCAGGTCCACTGAAGTAGTCTCTGGTATCCAGCTGCATGCAACTTAAATTAACACACTCAGGGGCCAAAGGTAGAGTTACACAAGTCCTTAGCCATAACAGAAGCCAGTCCTGCTTAACACACACACATACACACACACACACACACACACACGGTGAGGTGGGTGGAGGGAACAGAGCCAGGTGGACTGGAGAGATGGCTCAGTTGGTAAAGTGTTTGCTTACCCTACAAGCACAAGGGCATGGGTGCAATCCCTAGAACACACATAAAAACAAGCCAGGGTGGGGCACACTCTCATAATCCCAGAGCTGGGGAAGCAGAGACAAGGCAGGTCTCTGGGACTGGCGAATCAGCCTGGCTTAATCAGTGAATTCCCGTCCAATGAGAGACTTTTGTCTCATAAAAAAGAAGGATGGATGGATGGATGGATGGATGGATGGATGGATGGATGGATGACACCTCACAAAATGATATTAAGGATGTCTTCTTGGCCTCCACACATACATGTACTTATATACATACATACATATGAACAAGCACACACAAATACAGAAAACAAAGGCGAAGAAGACAAAATCCACACGTAACATGAGAGAATAGGTACACCCTTTTTCCCACTCAGATGTTAGTATTTTTATTTCTAGCTTCAAATGCTAAACATATTTTACAGTGTATCTCTGATACGTTAAATACAACCTTAAACACATCATGGAGATGTTTTGAGATGTGTACACCTGACAAAATCAAGTTAAATTACCTGCCTCCTCGAAGACTTACGAGGAAGTGTGTTCAGAAAAGCAGGCAAAGCCATTTGCTTATTTTTGCAATAGGCACTACAGAATCACCCTATGGTGCACAACACCTAAAACTTCTTGACTCTTGCAGCTTGGTACCCACTGATCACACCTTCCCTGAGTCTCCTCCCCACTGTCCCCCACTCTCATAGCCATGACTATGATAGTAGGATTACTCCCAAGTTCCACACGTCTTGAAAAGACAGAAGGGTACAGGCTCTGCTCTGGTGCTTGCTCTTCTTAAACTTAGCAAAAGGAATATTATAAAGATGTTTCCATCTCCTTAAGTATTTTAAAACAGAATTTTAATGGTCACAAATATCCTTACCCCTCCACATAGCACAACGTACACAGTTCCCTATTTTTGGACGTTTAGGCTGCATCCAGTTTTGCACTAAGAAAAGTCACGTGACTAGAACACATTCATAAAACCTGTACAGTTTGCCTGTGATTCTGACTGGGTGGTAGTCACAGCTCTGGGGCAGGTGCCTAGAGGAGAGATGACCCATCAGGGAGAATAAGTAAGGGGTGCCAACAGCAGGCAGGCTTTCTTTCTTGAATTCACACAAAACCACTTACCCACTTGGCCTAGTCTTCTCCAGTCCAACAGAATAGTGTGTCTCGGTAAAGGAATGAAGAAATCATATATGCAAAGACAGAGGAATTCTGGGGCCCTCCTTCATGCTTCCAAACTCAATATTAAATACAGACGCCCTCTGACACGGTTGAGAATGTTGGGAGTCGCTGGTTTTACCGTGTATTTCCAGCCACCTTTTAGGGATGATATAGGTCCACAGCAGAACTGTACCTCCTGGACCTTGTGTGGTTAGCTGGAATCATGGGCCTCCTTTTGACAAGTGAATTGTGAGTAGAAAGACAGGTGTCCTTTCTGGAACACTCGATGACTCGGGCTAGACCCTCCAAAGGCTCTCTCTTGTCTTACAACCACTAGTGTAAGACACTGGTCAGACTGGTGAGAATGAGCCCTCCAGTGACCGTGACAAGCAGGGCCCCTACTTCCCCAGGAGATCACAGCAAGTATGAACAAGAGGAAAACTGTTGTTTAAAGCCCTACTTTGTTTGTTAGTATGTAACCTCACTTCTCCTGCCTGGACAGTTCAGCAACATTTAACTCCTCTGTGATCTCCTGAGCTAATCTGAAATTTCTGGTCACAGAAAATTCCAATCTTCTCTATTTGTATAGTTTGAAACTGCAGCAGTTGACAGAATTTTTCAAGTTTCCTGGGTTCACCATGGATGAATCAACAGGTTATTTCTTTGTTGGCAGCTGGGGATGGAGCAGTTCCATTGTGTTACAAAAGTCTGTGCTTCTGCCAGTACTAGTCCCCGTAAGTGCGTGTACTAGAAATCTGTTTCACGGTAGCAGGCTGGAGAGGTCATGCAATCTTTAAGAGCTGGGATCTAGGAGGAGCTGCTTGGGTGATTGGCGCCACTGTCCTTGGGAATGACGGATGGCGTTCTCATAGAATCCCAATTAGTTCTAGAGAGAGTGAGGTGCCTTTGAGCAAGCTTGACTCCTGGAGCTTTCTGGGTTCTTGTTTGTTAGCTTGTTTTGTTTGTTTGTTTGTTTTTAAAGAGGCTTGCAATATCCAGGCTGGTCCTGGACTCACTCTGTAGCCCAGGCAGGCTTTAATCTTGCAATCTTCCTGCCTCAGTTTCCCAAGTAGCTAGGATTAGAAGTCTGTGCCTCCCCACACACACACTTCTTGTCTTGGTATGTGACCCTTTCCCTATACACTCACCCCATCACTGCCTTACAGATTCACTAGACTGGGCCAGAAGAGATTTGGTCGCACTTGCAAACCTCCTGAATCAAAAGCCTGGACAACCTAGCTGGCCTGACCTTGAACTCACAGAGTTCCAATTGCCTCTGCCTCCCCAGTGCTGAAATTAAAGGTGCATGTCACCAAACCATCCAGGGCGATAAACTTTAAACAAGAAACTTTTTTTAGATTTGTGTGTATGATGTTTTGCCCATGTATATTTATGTGTAGTATAAATGTGCCTGGTACCTTTGGAGATCAGAAGAAGATAATGGATCCCCTGAACCTGGAGGTATGGATGGTTATGAGCTACCATGTGGGTGCTGGGGACCAAACTCAGGTCCTCTGCAAGAAAAAAGTACTCTAAACCACTGAGCCATCACTCCAGACCCTGTAAACGTTATTTTAAATCAATTATCTAGCCTTGTGTGTTTTGTTATAGCAACGAAGAAGAGGACTAATAAGGAAATGTAAAGATAGGAAGGACAAAACTCTGGTCCTAAATAATTTAAAACAGAGGAGATACATTTTCCAATTCTCCACAAAGGAAGAATTGAGAGTTAGCAACTGGACTACAGGGGGTACCTGGGCAGGGGTCAGTCTGAAACTGTTTGAACAGCAAGTTCATTGCATGTCATTATATGCTTAGCTGAAGTAGCATTTCAGGGATGCTCAGGGGGATGATGGGATAGAGGCTAGAGACAGGCTCTGTTTCTCTACAGAGGCCAACGCCAGGCTGCCGTCGGCATGAGCAAGAATGTAAGAGATTCTACTCAGAGGAGAACCGCAAAGGACCAAAGGAGAAGGAAAAACGTGGCCTTAATACCTCGGAAGACTTGAAGATGAGGTCCTAGGGGGAAAGCCTGGGAGACAACTCACAGAGGAATGGGGTGTACTTTTGTGCCCAAGATTTCCACAGGGAAAGAGACGGCATGGAAGGAGGACACAGCCAAAGTGCGTGCACACACGAGACAAAGCAGAGCGTGTATCAGGTGTGCAGCAGAATCCTGCAGAAACATCACACAAAGGATGTTAGACAAGCGTGAATCTTCAGGCAGAACACCCAGGGACTTAGAGGGATTTGTGTCTGGCCGGCTGAGGTAGGAGGTAGGTGGGTGTGAAGCCAGGATTTGAAGGAGAGAATTCTCAACCAGGAAGAAGAGAAGAGACAGAGCAGGTCCTGGCAGGTTCCCTTGGCAGGAGCGTGGCGCCTGTATCTGAATAATGAAGTCAGGGCCTGGTTCCCAACTCAGTCTGGACATGGGGGCCGGGGCGGGGGATGGGGATAAGTATACCAGAACCAAGCTTGCTTAAGGATAGTGTGTACAGAATTCGCTGGTCAGTCCTTTTCCTTTCCTTTTCCTTTTTTAAAAAAACCTCTTAGCCCATTTTTTTGGAGACTTACTTTGTCATTAATAAAACAGACACAGTAGAAGACAAAGGTATTGCATGGGCCTGACATTCCACGATGAGATGCCTACATGCCTCTGGTTTAGCCCAGAAGAAACCAAAAGCAGGTAGAGCGAGATTCCTGACGAATTTTGTCTTCCAATGGTGTAAAAGCAGCAGGCGGCACTGGCTACCTTTGCTCTCCAAACTAAAAGGGAAACATTCCAGTTCCTCAACCTTTGTAAACATTTCCCGGTGTGAACCCTTCGGGCTTACTCTCGCCTCAGCTGTGCTTCCTTCAATCCAAGCCATTTAGCTTGGCTTCAAACAAAGAGACAAAAATTGGTGTAAAGGCTGGGAAAGGCGGAGGGGAAGGGAGAGGAGCTCTTTCTGTAGGATCCCAAGGGAGGGGTAGAGCAGAGTCCATCCTTTTGACAGTGCACCCAAACGGGAAGAGGAGCGGGGGGGGGGGCGGGGACACCCAGTGAGCAAGAGGTCCAGCAGCCAGCAAAAACCAGGGACGCTCAACCACACACGAGATGGCTCTTGTGCCTGGGCTATAGAAAAGCAGTGGCTCTTTCTCCCCCTTTATCGCCAAAGAGAGCAAACGTTCTCCATGAAATCTGTGCTGTCCTAAGGTCAGATCTGCAAGGCTATAATTATCCAGGTAACTCGGGTCTGATGTTTCTCAAAATACCCAGGTAATTATAGGAGAAAGGTCATTTCCTCTATATAATCTCAACCCTACCACTAGCTGTCTACACTGGCAGTTTTCCAGTCGAGATCTGCCTGTCATTTCATTTTGTTCTTGAATAGAATTTGTCAGAGACTAAGAATGCTAATGTGGAAGTTTTAAAAATTACTTTTGTGCATATGACTCTGCCTTCACCCTCCAGGCCCATAATCCAGTGATGTCCTTACAAGATGGTATGTAAAAACACCTCTGCTAATTTTTAACATCCAAAGAAATTGCACTCTGGGAAGAAGATATTGTGAGACTAAAGGAAAGGAGAGAAGTGAACAGGACAGAGCGGTCCCAAGGTCTCCAAAACTGAGGGGTTTAACTGCTGGGCTCTGTTCCAAGTGAGAAAGACCACGGGTCTGCAGGTCAACAGCCCGTTCTTTCAGAGTTTGGGCTTTGGCAGCACCGGTAGTTTGGGGACAGGAGGAAGCGCATCTGCCTGAGGAAGCCACTGTTCCTTTGCTTCACAAAGAAAAAAAATGGCATTTATCCCAAGTACAGCGCAGCGTGGTAGGCTTCGCCTCCCCCATCCTTTCTTCCCTCTTCCTCCTCCCATCGCCCTCGCCGCCGCCCCTTCCTGTCGGAAGAGAAAAGGTGGGAGGGGGAGGAGGACCCACCGGTCACAGGCGGCGCGGTGGGATTCTCTTTCTTCGGCTTTTACCAGCCGATGGGGGTCAGGACGCTATTGGTTCAGCTTCATGTGCGAGCTGGTGCCTCTCGCTTAGCAACAGCGAGCAGCGGAGGCAGGAAGCAACGCCACCTGGCCCTGCGAGTGTGCGATGCTTTAAAAGGGAGACATGAGAGGAGAGAGAAAGAGCAATCTAGCTTAACATATTGTACTCTCAAGAGCGAGGCTTCATCAGGCTGGTAACGACAGCCAGCCAGGCAAAAAGTGGACAGGAGCTTTGTCTCGTGGGCATCTCTGATTCACCCTAGGTGGTCCAACACATAGTTTTTGTTTTAAAGAACAATCTACCGTGCTGCATGGGAGGCGGGTGGGGTGATGGTTATCTGGGAGGTGGGGGTGCATCCACAACTCTCTCTGTGAGTTCAGTCAGTCTTATTTGTTTTCACACCAGGGTATTACTAGAAAAGACAAAGTAAAATTGGGTGTGCTTGAAAAGGCAATTGCCTAGATGATAATCATGGCTTTCTTCCTTTTTCTTATTTTAATTAGTCAACGCAGTAGCTGTCTCCAAGAGCTAAATTCCATCCTAGTGCTTGACGATTAGCTTTTTAGGGAGTCGAAGATGGCAAAAGAGAAACCCAGTAAGGTGTGGTGTGGTGTGGTGTGTGTGTGTGTGTGTGTGTGTGTGTGTGTGTGTGTGTGTGAGAGAGAGAGAGAGAGAGAGAGAGGTGGTGTGTGTGTTTGAGAGAGTTGTCAATGTGTATGTGATATGAAGTGTGCTGTGTGTATGAATGTGTTTGTGTGTGTGTATATCTGTCTATGGGAAAGATTTTTGCTTTTTCTGTTGCTGCTTTTGTGTTTCAAGAGGCATTCTAAGGAAGCCGAGGTGAGCTCTGAGCTCTCCCTGTCCAAGTGTGTTGGGGTTCCATGCCAGTGACAAGATGGACATGCATCCAGCTAGTTCGTGTCCTCTCAAAGAATGTAATGCCCCAGCCACACTTTAGAAGGATCCTTTCACTTGTGTACCCACTATACCCCACCCCATGCCACCCAACCCCACCCCATCCCATCCCAGGCCAGGAATCTTCGACTCCAAGCTGCAGAGGATAAAGTATATTTCTTAGGGCAAAATGGAGTCAACAGGGGTCTTTTCATGGGTGTCAACTGGTTCCCCAGGACAAAGGCCAACACTGTGGAGGGCACAAATGGGCTACACCCCCAGCACGGCCTAAACCAGACCCAGTTAACCCCTCCTGTGCCGAGCTGGAGAAGCCACTGACTACAGTGACACCTGCTGCTCAGGAACAGTTGTACACCCTCTCCATCCTCTCCAAGCAGGTTCTCACGGGCAGCCATTGCTCCACTCCTGGGGCACCGCTGTGCATGCTCCTCTTCCACCCTGGGCACACGCAGCCCCTCTCACACAGGCTGGCCTCAGCACCTGGCACTGGGGCCTCCTCTGCAGGGATATGGCCTACTATTAGCGGAGACCCTCACCAGAAGGACGGAGAACGGGCTGATAAACGTCCACACCGTCTGCAGAGTCATCGCTCAGGTGAAACCCAGACTCCTAAGGCTCCAGGAACCAGGCTGATTTCCTCTGGGAGGAACTGAGTATCCCCTGAATTTCACAGAGAACTACATGGAGTGAAAGTCTAACGCTAATGACAGGGTCCCTAGAAAGTGCCTCCCGCGGGTTGTAGGGGAGACTTTCCGCTAATCTGTATTTCTCTTGCCCTGTGTAGTTCATCAGGTGCCAGGGACTCCCTCCCATTTGCAGGGAGAATCCGTTTAATTAGAAAAGCAAGTTACAGTTTCCTGAAGCCTAGCAAAACGTCTGTACTGAGAGCAACAATATCCACAAGCACAGGAGTCCTGTCTCCAGGAAAACTCAGAAATGTACGAACAGTAAGTACTGGTTACATATATCACATACCGTGCACACACACGTGCGCACACACACCCACGCAGGCACATGGCAAACCATACATACACATCACATACCACACACTCATTACATATAGCACACACATACAGACACACACACACATACAGACACACATACAGACACACACAGTCAAAAAGGTACTAAGCTTAAAGTCATTTTAAAAGCGGCAATAACAGCTGGCTTGGGCAGCTCAGGAGCTCTGGCTCCTCTCATCTCGAGCAAAGACTATACAAGCAGCCTTCACCCCAAGTGGCTGCGTGATGAACAGAACACATAACCTTGCAGGAAGCTCAAGCATGACCCCCATATTTGGCCTTTTGTCCCCAAACATTTTCACCCAGGATGACTGGATATTGAGCCTTGATACTCTGGTTTCCCAACCAGGAAACGGGAGTGCTGCGGTTCGCTTGAGATGTCAGAGCAAGCCAGTGGAACCTCAGCAGGCTCAGGCTTCCTGAGTTCAGCTCGACCATGGCGCCGAGCCGCCAGGGCCAGGTGGACTGATGAGCAGCCAGTCTCCTCTCTGGGCGCTCATTTGTGGCACTGTGTCCAAGTCACATTCCTCATGAAGCATGCCATGCTTTCAGGAACTAGGTTATGGACAAATACCAGGGTTGCAGAAGGCATTAGTGAACGCGGGGTATGGTTCAAACGCACGGTAAATGGAAACCTGCCCGCCTGCATTTACTGAACTCTCTGATGCCTGAACACTAAAGTGTGCACTGAGTGAAGAGCTACCCGGAAAGGAATCACTCCACTCTCCACTGAGACACAGATCCACAAGGTGGTGCTGCCAGGGGTGGCCGGCTCCACAGGCTGATTAAGCACAACCGTGACGTGTTCATTCTTCCTCCCAGACTCACACCGGCAGGACATGGACACAAGCCTATGTGGAAGGGTCAGCCGACATGTGTGAAGGACTGTCCAGCAAGGTGACGGTGTTAGAAATGGCAGCCTCCAAATGCCCCTCTAATACAGCTCTTTCACTCAAAGTATACTTAAATCTCTCATTAATTTCTCTTAACAGGGAAGGGAAATAAGCAGTGACCAGTGTATATCTCCCTTGTCCTTTTCTTTTCCAGAAGGTTCTAAGCATGAGGCTTCAATATGCAGCACTGAAGTCCCCTCATTCAAAATGTCACGAGTCATATCTATGAGGTCAACACTAAGAGAGAAAGGTACGTGGTGAGGGGGCTACAGAGTCCAGCTGTCAACAGCTGGTGGCCCTGTTGCAGCGCAGGGAAGATACGATTCATTTTAAGACTGGCACATTCCTGGGAATGGCGGGGGGGGGGGCACCTTGGACGTGCCCCGCTTTGCCTCCTTCCGTAGCTGGGTATATCCCTTGGAGTGTTTCGAATGCATCACAACCGGCTCTGCTTCTTGCTCCCAAGTCAGGCTCTCTAGTCGGGGAGCACAGTAGCGCACACCTGTAGTCTTGTGGGTGCAACAAACCCAGTCCTGTGCTTCTCCCCACCGGGGCCATCTGGTTTCCAGACACTGTTGGACCTTACAACCATCTGGGCTCCTATTTAATTTAAGCATTTCAGGCCCACCAACCTGTCACAACATAGTTCATACAGTCCCCCACTTCGTGTGTATGTGTGTGGGAGGGTGCATGTATGTATTCAGACACATGTACCTATGTGGGTGTGCCTGCATTTATGTTCGTGTAGGGCACAAGTTAGCATAAGGATCTCTTTCCCCACTTTCTACCTTTTTATTATAAAAAATATTTTATGTGTATGGGTGTTTTGCCTATGTGTGCTCTTCCCCCCCCCCTTAAAGTATATTCATGTTTTGCTTGCATGTATTTGTCCATGTCTGGCCCCTGAGGAGAGCAGAAGAGTTTGTCAACTCAACTGGAAGATGCAGACATACAGACAGCTTGTGAGCTGTCAAGTGGGTGCTGGCAACTGAATCCTGGCCTTCAGAAGAGCAGCCAATGCTCTTTAACCAAGAAATGGCCCATCCACCCCCACCACCCCCACCACCGTAGTTTTTGAGAGTCTCTCTCAAGGACTCACTATGAAGCTCACAGATTCAGCTAGGCTGGCTGGACCATGAGTTTCCAGAGATCCACTTGGCTCCACCTCCCCAGTGCAGGGATTACAATGCTCAACCTTTAATAGGAAGTCTGTGGATCTGAACTCAGGCCACACACCTGCAGGGCAAGCGCTTTATCAACTGAGCCATCTTCCCGGCCCCAATCCCACTTTATAAGTAAACAAAAATACCAGAACCATGTATGCGTACACATACATATGAGGAATTTCTAAATAAATGTATCCGGGGACAAGAAACCCCTTTCTGGAAAATGTCATTTATAAAATATTTTAGGCAATCAAGGCTTTTATGTAAATATTTACAAAGCAAGAGAAAAGATTAATTTTCACAAAAATTTGGTAGACAAAATTCAAATTTCTATTTATGAACTCAAAAAAAATCTAAATTTTTTGTGCCATATTCTCTTTGGAAATTTCTCGAGGCATCTAAATATAGTTTAAAAGTCATCTTAAACATATGGGGATCACAAAAATAAGAGACGGGCCAGGGATTTGGTCATGGGTCATAATTTGGTGACTCTCAAGTGGCTAAAGCTTGTTAAATCTGGGGGGCCAGGGAAGGGAAAAGCACGATATTTTTCTTCACTTCCTAATAAAGATTTCTATGGCAGTACCAGGCTGTTTGTATCACCACCACTCTGTTGTGTTGAGGTTGGGTATTATAATACTCCCAACTGTGTGCTTACTCCTTGGGTTTTCTTTGGCTACCCATGGTCTCTTGTAGTCTACATGAATTCCTGGATTGTCTATTTCCTCATATGCAAAATATGATTGTCGGAATGTTGATGGGTATTGCATAAAGCCGTAAATCAATTTATCTGGTATAACCTAAAATCTCCACAATTTTAGTTCCACTAATACAGGAGCTTGGAAGTCTTTCCATTGTCTAGTTTCTTCTTCAATTTTCTTTTTCAAGGTTTTGAAGTTTTCATTGTTGAAGTCTTTTGCTTCTTTGACTAGGTTTATTCCTGGATACTTTATTAATTTAGAACTATTGATTATAAAACTTCCCTAATTTATTTTTCTAGGAGTTCATTGAAAGCAACATATATTTATGAATATTTGTATATATTTATTTTGAATCCTGTAACTTTATTGTTTGCTAGATCTCACAGTTTTCAAGTAGGTTCTCTAGAGCAGAGTCATGCCATCTACAGACAAGGATAGTTTGGTTTCTTCCTTTCCTGTTTCCATCCTTTTTATGGCTTTCTCTTTTCTAACCACTACAGCTAAGAGTTTGAGCCCTATGTTGAATACGATATGGGAGTGACGGCATTCTTATCTGACTCCTGATTTTAGAGGAAATTGTTTGCCTCCTTTTAGTACAAAGTTAGCTTTAGGCTTGTTACATACAGTCTTTATGATTTTGAGCTATGCTCCAGCTATTCCTAATGTCATACAGCATGTTGAACTTTGTAAAATGCCTTTGTAAAATAACTATGTGGTTTTTGTCCTTAAGTTTACTTATATGGTGTGTTACAATTTGTTGGTTCACACATACTGTGGCATCAACAGAAAGGACTATGTGGTTTCTATCCTTAAGTTTGCTTACATGGTGTGTTACATTTATTGGTTTACATATACTGATCTAACTAATTTTGAACCTTCAGGATGAAGCCCACAGGTCAAGACCTTCTTAGTGTATATTCATGAATTCAGTTGCAAGTATTTAATTGAAAAAATTTTCAGCTATGTTCACCAGATAAATTGGTCATAGTTTCCTTTTTATGATTGCAAAGAAATGAAACAAATCTAGTTGTTCACCAACAAATGACTAGATAATAAAAATGTAGTGTGTGTGTATATGTAGATACATATACACACATATATAATATTGTTCAACTGGAAAAAAATAAGATCATGAAATTTACAGGAAAATGGATGGACTTGAAAAGTATAATATTAAGGTAGGTGCCCAAATTTAGAAAGAAAATTGTGTATTTTCCCTCATATATGGATCCGAGCCAATAATATATACAAATACATAGGCAAACAGACGGAAGCATGGGCCTAATATGACATTTAGGAAGGAGACCAAGAGAAGATAATATTAGTGATGGAGAAGGGTGGAAAGGCAGGAAAAAGCACAAGTCATGAAAGAAGACAGCCCACGAAGAATTTGTTTCAGTTTCAACTCCACCATAGTTGTTCTGTTTGTTTGGGTGGAGAAGTGAATTTAAAAGGAGCTAAGCCAGGCAATGCTGGGAACACCTTTATTCCCAGCACTTAGAAGGCAGAAGCAGGTGGATCTCTGAGTTCGAGGCCAACCTGGTCTACATGGTGAATTCTAGGCAAGCCCTGTCTCGAAAACAAAAAGAAAAGAAAATTTAAAAAAAAAAAAAAAGTCAAAGCGTAAGCACCTAGGGGATACTCAGTGCCTTCAGGATGGCCCCATTGTGCCTATACAGAAGTTTAGCGAGATACACAGAGTTTGAGACTAGGCCATTGTTTGAGCGGCTTCTTTAAACTAGCTGTTGCTGTTCTGATTTGTGAGTTAATAAGAATAATTTGCTTTCACTTAAATATTTTTCTTACGTCCTAACTTTCTTCTATATTTTCTCATCTATGACAGTATGAAGAAAGCTTCGATTGGGCGGCGTCATTTCCTCATCTAGTGCAGTATGGATTTAACCTTGTATCCTGATTGGTCCATGAGCTCCCGACAGGCAGGGGCCCTTGGAAACCATCTGTGATCTCCATGGCCCCGAAGAATTTCCACCGAAGGCTCTGTAAGTACTGGATAGCCACCTCTTTGGTCATTCCAGCCAAAGTACAGCTATGGAATTTCTTTCAACTGTAGAGTATTTAATAAACATTTTAGATCATCAGATGGAAGCCAGAAAGACAGAAATTGTCTCTATGTGTGAAAATATTTTTTTTTAACTTTTAGAACTGTCCAACAATAAAATATGCTGCCTCTTGAAATGACAATTTCCTGACACCAAAAAGTATTCAAAACACAAGTGTATAGCCATCTGTCAGGGATTCTGTGGATGGAATTCCGGTATTAGTTAGGTCAGACCACGTGGCCTCCGAAATCCATTCTTGCTCAAGGAATTCATTATTTTGACTGACTACTCTCCTTGCCTCTCCCGGGAAGCTCATTTATTTGTTAAAATAAAGTGATTCAAAGAAAGATGGACCATGAGTTTATACCACAGATGATAAAATTCTTATTTATTTGCCATTTTTTGATAAAATATATGGGTAAATAATAAGATGCTATTCATTTGTTTCTTTCAAGATTCAGGATACTTGCTAAATTTCCAACAGCAATCTGAGGAAAAGATCCTAGAGCAGGAAGATTTTTTTTTTTTTTTGCTCCTATTTGACAGCCCCCTGAAGAGGGCCTGCCCCTTATTTATTTTATTTGCCGTATAAAGGCTGTGGGAGTGGGGCCACTCCTCAGCTGTTTAGAAGATGACCTGCACATTATAATTGCATCTGTATTCTTCTTTTCTTCACTTTAATTTTCTACATCCCTTATAATTCTAGGAAAGCTCTAAGTTGAAAACATTCCTGCCTCCCATTTGGAGGCAGAAATAGTTCCTTGGACACACGGTTCCATGTGACTTATAAAACCCCACAGGTTCAAGATAACACGTATTTCTTCCTTTGAGTTCCTGCTGAGCAACTACCATGGGCCAGGAGGGCCTCAAAGCACCAGGGACAGTGAGCAGAAGACCCAGTTTCCATCAAGGAGGCACACTGACCATCGAACAAAGGGCTACTTCCTCGTTACAAACAAAATGGGTGGGGGCAGATACACTGACGGGTTTTCGGTTCTATACGTGTGTAGTCTCCAGTGTGATGTGGTTCCTGCCACATGACGCCTGCATTCACTTCAGCAAACTAACCATTGTTTGGAAAAAGGAATGAGTCCCCTAAGTTTCTGGTCCCAGCTATTTCTGAAGGTTGCTGTGACATCTCTCCACTGAAGGCACACAGTATACCTACGCCCTGCGAACCTGAATTTTCTTTTCAGAGTCTCCTTGAGTGATTCAGAAAAGATCCAGTCACATTCTATATCTTCTAATCCTAAACACAGGCCAGCACGAATAACGATGGCTTACAATCATTGAGCGATTACTGGGTACAGGCACCAGAGTAAAGGTGTTAAATGGATTGTACCAGCAATGGCATTAAAACAGAAGAAAGGTTAGAAACAGCCCTTGGCCAGCAAGACTGTTCAAAGTCAGCAGCAAAAACGGCACTTTGTAGGGTTTCAGGGAAAACGGTCCTCCACAGAGCTAAAGTCCAGCCTGGTCAGAATCGCTAAGGATATCTCTCAGAAACATGGCAGCTTTATAGTCCTGTCTTCTGAAGTAGGACACGACATCTCATACATGATCGTCATTGGCATGAGCGTCAGTAATAGCCGTCCATGAAGGAGCGGGTCTAAAACCAAGAGAGCTCTTTGACCTCACTCTTGGTGCAAAGGACTCCAAACAACTTTGTCTCCCTGGTGGCAACTCGGCTTTTCTCCCAGCTCTCTCCTGATTCTGCTTCTCGGGGCTGCTGTCCTAGGATGGCAAAATGGCCACAGGCTTTGTCATGGTTAAATCTGAAGTTATCCCCACCCCAAATACACACCTCTTTCTGAGTTGTCTTTTTGGTTCTTCATTTTTGAACACACTCCCAGCTTCCAGATGGTGGAGGTTGATGGAAGTGTAACCTTATTACATGCAGAGTTACGCTCATTTTTTTCTCTCAAAACTCCCTTTCTGAAGCCAGAACACAGGCTAGAGAAGTTTTAGTTTATTGACCCTGCCAAATTAGGTACCGTACTTTCACAAGTTAAATATTAACCCACAATGGAGCAAAGAGAAATTATGACTCTTTAAGAAGTAAAAGTAGCCTTGTGTTTTCTCTTCAATACTTTGTATTTGGTGGAAGACCTTCAAGTCTGGAACGTTAGAAGAGCATTAATTTCGGCTACTTTGTTAAGAAGAACCTGCTATGCTATGCATCCCTCTCACTCTGCCTGCTGATGGCTGTCAATGAGTGGACAAGCAGACACGAGATGCCACTGATCTCTGTACCTGTCTGTCTGGGTTCTATGACTTCAGCTGCCCGTCCTTCACCCCAGCACGAGCTCACTATGCCACAGCTCTCTAATCTCCTATCTTAACCTCTGACCTTGTGTTTTGTTTTGCAATTCAGTTTGTCTTATAAACTGTTTTTGGTGTTCTTGTTACTGTTCGAAAGGCACAATAGAATTTTTTTTTTCATGTAAATTCCCAGTCTTTCTGAGTAAATTCCTTGGGTGTAATCATCGTGCTACTAACTGAATCTGAAGTTGAGCAGACACTAAAGGAAATACATGAAAAGGAGAATATGCATGAGACAAGGAGGAGTCTGGGGATGCCCTGTCTCCCACAGAAGACTGCATCCTGCGTGAAAACTTTGGTAATGACATCTTTTCTTCTTCACGGGCTCAGCAACCACGGTTAGAGTAGAGAAGACTGTCTTCCAGGTGTTTCCTCTCGTTGCTAAGACTGTCCACGTGCCAAGCAGAATCGGACACAGGTGCTCTGGAGAACAACTCCTGCTGTTTCTACTTCAAGTGTATTTTCATTTTTGAATCTTTTTTTTTCATCTGACATTCTTTGTCTGGAAGAAGTAGGTAAGCAGGTAACTGGTCATCAGAAGCTTTGGGACAGTCAGACCAGCTGTAATACCCCTTGCACTGTCACTGGGACAGAGCAGGAATTGTACAAATACAGCCAGGGTCTGGGAAGGGCGGGGGCCCAAAGCACAGTCAGATAATGTGGCGCAGTTCTGGCGTGAGGACATCATGAAGCGGCTACAGTCAACAGTGATTGTATATTTCAAAGTGGCCGAAAGAAAAGATCTTGACTACCCCCATCCTGGAAATACTCAGGGCTTAAGGTGATGGATAGGACAAATACCATGATTTGATCACGCTGCATCCGTGTGTAGAAACATCACACTGTAGCCCATGAGTGTGTGCAACACTTCTGTGTCAATTAAGAACTAAGTAAGTGCCTCACAGGAACACTGGAGGACTCAAAACAAAACATTTCCTGGAGGAAAAGTCACATCCCCTGCGGTGTGTAGACGTAGTGACAGGTGGTGCACGCCTTTAATCCCCACACTTAGGAGAAGAGGCAGGCGGATCTCTGTGAGTGTGAGGCCAGCCTGGTCTACAGAGGGAGTTCCAGGACAGCTAGGGCTACACAGAGAAACCCTGTCTCGAAAAACAAAAACAAAAAAATTAGGGGCTGATGAGATGGCTCCGTGAGTTCAGGTGCTTGTCACCAGACCTAGCAATCTGAATTCAATTCCCAGTGGACCCAGGAGACAGAAGGAGGGAGCTGACCCCAGCAAACTGTCCTCTGACCTCCACATGTGAATCTCGGCATGTGCTCCCCCAACATAAATAAAGAAGCGTTTTTAAAATCCACTATTTAAAATCATTACTTTTCAAAGATGTAAAATAAATGGCTCGAGATTCAAAAGAGGATTACCATATGGGAACCAGAATACAGCCCGGGGGCCAATCAATTAATTTGTATAAATATAAGGGAAAGAATCAATTCTTCCAGAGGCTAGTTGGAAGACTAGCCTTGATAATTTTAAGCTTGTTTATAAAAGCTAGTAGCCAAAAAAGAGATGGGAAAATATTTAAAGATGTTTAGTTTTATAGAAACTAACGGGATTTCTATTTGATACTGTAATGGCAAAGTCAAATATGCATCTTTTTCTCATTTCAGATGGAAATATGAAAGACAATCCAAATAGAGGTGAAAATGTTTCGCTTCAACAGAGCAATTCTCAGACTTATCTGGAACTTCAAAGATCCCTGAACTTTTGGTCTTGTGTAACACCAATTTTTATTTACACAATTAAAGGTCTGGCAGCCAATAGCTGGGATTGGCAGGTAATAAACATACAAACAAACAAATAGCAAGATAACCGTGAAAAATGACAAGTCTATTGGACGTGATGGCCCATGCCTTTAATCCCAGCACCCCAGAAGCAGAGACAGATGGATCTCTGTGAGTTCAAGGTCAGCCTGGTATACAAAGGGAGTTCCAGGACAACTAAGGCTGTTACACAGTGAAACCCTAGCTCGAAACACACACACACACACACACACACACACACACACACGACAGTTGTAATATGAGCGGCGGGGCTGCATCCCCGGCACCCGGCCGCCCACATGGCTAGCTTATGCCCCGAAATAATTACACAGAAACTGTATTCTTTTAAACACTGCCTGGCCCATTAGTTCCAACCTCTTATTGGCTAGCTCTTATATATTGATCTAACCCATTTCTAATATTCTGTGTAGCCCATGAGCTGGCTTACCAGGGAAGATCTTAACCTGCGTCTGTCTGGAGTGGGAGAATCATGGCGACTCCTGACTCAGCTTCTTTCTCCCAGCATTCTGTCTGTTTACTCCACCCACCTAAGGGCTGGCCTATAAATGGGCCAAGGCAGTTTCTTTATTAAATGAAAGTAATTCCTCCATCACACGACAAACCTGAACTCAAAGCTAACCTCTCCTAATTTAACCACAGTTCCCATCTCCTGATACAGTTCAGTAGCCCAGATTTTAGAAGCATTGGGACGCATCACTCACCATGCAGAAGGTCCCGGGTTGTTTGACCCCTATCAACAAACAAAATAAACCAAAGATTCCTTTGAATGGGGCGTTAGGACAGGACTCACTGGACAGTCACTGTTCAAGTACAGAAAGTCACTTCAAGGGAACCAGACACTGAAAGGAAAGTTATGAGTCTTGTTTATTTCATGAACTCCTCCTAGAAAGTATGCCCCCGTATCAGTGTTGTAAAGCAGGGTTTGGATGGCGCTGTGGCATGGACAAGTCTCTCCAAAGGTTGAATGTTAAAGGCTTAGGTTCCTGGGACACAGCATTACTGAGATATGGTGGGACATTTTAGAGGCAGATTAATGGGAGTAGGTGAGCTCATTGGGGGCAGGGCACTGTTAGGGTATGATGGAGGAAGGTCATTGGCTAATAAAGAAACTGCCTTGGCCCATCTGATAGGGCAGAATTTAGATAGGTGGAGTAAACAGAATAGAATGCTGGGAGGAAGAGGAAGTGAGCTCAGATGCAGGGCAGCTCCTCTGAGAGACAGACGCCATGCTCTCCTCTCCAGAGCAGACACGATGAAGCTCTGACCCAGGATGGACGTAGGCTAGAATCTTCCCGGTAAGCGCACCTTGGGGTGCTACATACATGAACAGAAATGGGCCAAGCAGTGTTTAAAAGAATAGAGTTTGTGTGTCGTTATTTTGGGGCATAAGCTAGCCAGGCAGCCATGAGCTGGACTGTGGGAAGAGGCCCGCAGCTCCCTACTACAAGGGTATAAGGAAGGAGCAGCCTCCTCCTCCTCTTCTCTTGGGCTTCCTTGTCACTGTGAAGTGAGTAGCCAGTACACACTCTTGCCAGGATGTACTGCTTCACCACAGGTCCAGAAGCAATACGGCCAATTGGTCACTGACCAATCCCCCTCTGCAATTTATTATTGGGGTATTTTGTTGTACTGATGGCAAGCTAACAGGAACAAGCCGCTGCCTACCTGAAGCATTATCCTGATAGTCTAATGTCCCTACACAGTCTGCAATCCATTTAAGAGCAGACGTTCTGTATTGTTTGTATAAAAATAGTCCCAATGCTTAATTACAAAATTTATATGACACGTAAGTAGAAATGGAACTGCACAAGCCATGGGATTTGAGGCAGGGGATTCAGATTCTAGCTAAAACCCCAAGCCAGAAAAACAAAATAATCTGCTCATCAAAATAGGTGGGAGAAGCAGGAAGTGCTCAGAGAAAGCCGTGTTTTCATTTCAAGTCACCAGAAAGTAACATGATGACAGATTTCGCATTGTCTACAGCTATCAAAAGCCACGCGCTTTCAAAGCGGATTTTGTGCGGCACCTACAAGCCGGGGTTAGTTTTCAAAGCCCTACTCACTCGCTGTACCTTTTTCCTACCCCCTCAATCCTCAACACCAAACCTAAGAGTAGGGATTTTTCAATGAACGGGCCTCGCTTTTTACTAGAATCGAATTAAAAAAAAAAACAACAAAAACAAAAAAACATGGTCCTGAGTTCATGAAACAGGTCAGTGCATCAAGGCGACTGATCACAGAGAGAGGTCGGTGCTATGAAAATAACCCTTTAGCCATGACATGGAAAGGCTGCACTCTCTCTCCAGTTCAGAGACACACAGCCTACAGCACAGGAGGAAGATGAGCAAGAAGCAAATACTCTGCTTGGAGTTTCCTGACGGAGAATCCCATGTGGTTTCTATAATGAAAGCAATGAAGACTTTTAACCACAATGCAAACGTTCCAGTAGGCCAACTCAAGACAGGTAACAACACCAGTTTTCTAGACAGTTACCAAAATACACCGTGGCCAGCAAGAATGTGTATCAACCTAGCTACACCTTTCTCCTGATTAATGAACAATCAGCAAATATAACAGTCGAAATGGAAATGGGTTTCATGAGGAAGGCCATTGTCTCTCTCCCACAGGGTCACCTTGGTCCACAGCTTGTTACTTAGACTTCACTTGGGGTTGGCAAACGTCCCTACTTCTGCCAGAGGAACAGAAGACCGTGACAATATGGTGCCTGTATATGCCACCACCAGAGCCCAGTGTTTTGACATTGTTACTGAAACAAACTCCGCTATTTATGAAAGCTAAGTTGAATCAAACAGTTGGTATGGCAGGAAAAAACATCTGTTTCTGAAGTCTTTTTGTTTGGAAAGTCGCTAAGGAAGGAGAGGAAGCATGGCACTCACACCAACACGAACACCTCCCAGACAACCCCATGTGGGCAGTGCCATACGGGCGGGACCAGACACCAACCCCACACTCACCCGGCAGATGTGGCTGACTTGAAAGCGGTGGCGCATCTCTGGGGAGAGTTTTCTGGATACTCTCAACTCCCCCTTTTGAGATACCCAGGGTAGTATGAATCAAATAGAAAACTGTCCACAATGAAGCATATGCTATGTTTGTCTTCTTAAACAGAGAATATGGACCGGGAGTGTCGTTCCATGTTAGCCTGCCACGTCTAAGAATGTTCCAGCACATGCCTGCCATGGTAAAACTGACAATAACTGCTAAGCATAGTGGCACATGTCTTTAATCCCAGCACTCCAGAGGCAGAGGGGTGGGATCTCTGTGAGTTCCAGGCTAGCCTGGTCTACAAAGTGAGCTCCAGGAAAGCTGGGGCTATTACACAGAGACAAACTCCACATACCACCACCCACCCCAAAAAAACCCTGATAACTGACCATCTGGAATATCATGAATTGAAATGTCCTCTCTTTTTTGTTTCCTTGCTGGGGGTGGGGGTTGGGAGTGATTTCAAGCTTGATTTAGCTAACTGTACAGCTAAACTATGGTATCTATAACATGCCATATTATATATACGCCATACTATACACACACACATATATAAATGATCAGTTAATATACAAATACATTCTTTAAGTCACAAGGAAAACACCAGGAGAGGGGAATGTGCGTTTCAAGCTTCAGGCACTTCTGTGTATCTTGAAGTTCCTAGGGAAACACCATGGTCCTTATTTCTTTCTGAGGAAGCTCATCAGCAAACTTTGAATAACTTGATAATAATCCATATTCAAACACACGAACGGGCAGGGCGGTGGTGGCGCACGCCTTTAATCCCAGCACTTGGGAGGCAGAGGCAGGCGGATCTCTGTGAGTTCGAGACCAGCCTGGTCTACAAGAGCTAGTTCCAGGACAGGCTCCAAAACCACAGAGAAACCCTGTCTCGAAAAACCAAAAAAAAAAAAAAAAAGAAGAAGAAGAAGAAAAAAAAAAAAAACAAAAAAACACATGAATGGGCCTGTAATCCTTGCAGAGGCATTTTGGGGTAGGGGGCTGATTCTATAAAGTGCCTCCAGAAAAGACCGGATCAAGAGGCAAATGACCACTTACTTCCTAAGTAAAATGTCATTCTGAGAAGTCACTCATGACAGGAAAATATAAGAAGCACATACGAGCACATCGGGCCACAGTCATCCAGGGTTTCCCCGCCATAATTCACGGTTTTCCACGCTGGCGGCGGCGGCGTAGTCAAGGGCTTTACTAATTTGCAAATTTGCAAGTATCCTTGTTGCTTATGTAGCCAGGTGAGAGGAGGCCTCTTGACTTCCCACACTTCAGCTTTTTGATCTGATTCCTCAGTGAGGAGCAAACACTAACCTGGAGGTTTGGAACCCCTACTGTTATGCAATCTAACAGGGCAGAACCTGCTGTGGCCTGCTCTCAGAAGTCCCAGTCCTGAGGAGTATGCCATAGCCCTTCCCCTTCCCTGATGGAAAATGCCACCTCCCTGAACCCCCTCCCACCAAATCCAACAGCTGTCCCTAAAGTTTAAATGGGCCCCTTCAGCTTTCTTTCTTTAGCCTCTTGTCTAACTACTAGGTCTTCCAAAGACCTTCTGCAAACTGATGGAAGACAAGGAGAAGCTCTGAACTTCCCATCGCTTGAAAATTATCAAATAGAGACCTATAAATCACTCGGATGACATTTTTCTAGCCATCACTCATGTTGGTGCACGGCTGTCGCGACCAAGTTGACTTTGCCTAGCATGGAGAGCAAAACTCTTGTCCATTAAGATGTCTCCACCACTATCAAGATCCACAAACGAGACAGAGTTATTTCCTGTAAAGGTTGTGCCAACACGGTCCCAAAGCCACTTTGTGAAGATACATATAAGATATGGAATTATAAATTCTGAAGACATTATGTAGTTGGGTAGATCTGAGCACACAATTTGCTTTTCTTTCTTGTATAAAAGTCATCAAAGTAAAATGGGTCTCTCTTTTTGTTGTTTTTCTCTTCCCCATCCAGGACTGGGAAAGTAGCTCAGTGCGAGAGCACTGGAATAACATGTGGAAGTGATATGGTAAAAAACACACAAAGTAGGACTGGAAAAGCAGCTCATTTGCTAAGAGTTCTTACCTCTGTTCCCCAAGCCCTGGTTTCCGTCTGTAGCAAACACAGAAACCAGCCACAGCGATCTGTACCTGTAATCCCAGCACTTAGGTTTTGGGAGCAGGAGGATCAAGAGTCCAAGGCCCTTATCCTCAGCTAGGTAGTAAGTTTGAGGGCAGCCTAGGACACATAATATCCTGTCTCGAAAATAAATACATTGTTAATCTGTATCTTACTGTAGGAGACGGGAAAGAGTGCAGTTACTGTACATATCAGCTGTCTGCCTGTGCAGCTCCTTCTCCTGTATAAGTAGCTGATTCCTTCTGCACTGGCAATCTGCAGCAGGCTCTTACCCTCAGATCGGAACTTTCCAGTCCACGACTCTCGGCTCTGCCAACTTCAAGTTCTCTGAGATTAAACCTGACCTAGATAGTCTCTGCTCACCTTTACAATCCACCTGAGTTGCAAACAGAGCAGGGTTCATTTTAAGACTTTGGACCCTGGTGCCTCTGTATTAAGATTTCTGAGCCCTTTAGTAGAGCTCAGCTTTCAGTGCCTCTCCACAGCGGAGTTGTAAAGTCTATCCCTCTCTCAAAAAGAGAGTCATCTGAAGCCATGGATATGGCTGGGTTAGGAATGTGCCGGATGAACCTGAAAACTTGTGGTCACTCCCTGGTTGTGTGTATGCACCCTCCAACACGTACACACGCGCCTCTCTCCCCTACACACACACACACTGTGAAAACCAGACACTGCAGTGTAACTTCATTGGTCTACGGTCATTCTCCTGGGTAGAAGAGGGGTCCCCATCTGACCTCCCCTCAACACCACCGTCCTAGCACCTCCACTGAACAGAGAGGCCCACGAGGAAATAGACCACAGAGTGACCTGGCATGAAAAGGCTGCTCAATAAACACCTGCTCAGCGAGAATGTGACATCTTAACTTTGTGACAGAATTTCCTCAAGGTCTTCTCTCTCGTACAACTGATCTAGTCAGGCCTCTGGGGACACACGATTACCAGCAACTGACTGGCACACAATTTTCAGGGGGGGGCATTTATATGTGTCTCATGAGTGAGTCTGACCAAAAAAGACAGCCGAAAATGAATAAATCAAATAAATAAAACATCACAGAATTTGACCTGTGTTTTTTAAGACTGACTTGATTTTTACAGTCTTAATCACAAAAAGACAAAGAGTCTGGGTCCAGGGGATGTAGCTCAGCAGAATGCTTGGCTAACATATAAAAAGCCTTGAATCCAGTCCCCGGCACCACGCGAGCCTGGGTGCAGTGGTACACACCTGTAATCCCAGCATCCCTGTGAAATCTCAGCACTGGGAGATGGACGCCAGAGAATCAGAAGTTCAGGGTCAACGTGAGCTACACAGCAAGTTGGACACCAGCCTGGGCTACTGCGACCCTGTCTTAAAATCAAAACGGAAAAAAAAAAATCAAAACGGACAAAAAAAAAAAAAAAAAACCTGAACTTGGCCACTGTTTTGTAACCAGACACACGTGACAAGTGCTCTAACCTCAGCTCTCTAACAGTGGACATGGAAACATCACCCCGAGGTGGCGGCGAGGGATCACTGGGCTATAAGGTGACTAGCAGTGCCCTCGTCACACAGCAGGCCTGTAGCGAAGGTGTCTCCCCATGCATACGGCTGGCGACTGATTGACCTCTGCACAGCTCTGCTCCCTGGCTACCCATGTCAATGCAGACCCTCACAAGGCAGAGATTTCTCTCAAGTGTAGACTTCTTAGACCACACAGGTCAGCTTGCCCCATTTGGAGCTGATGGGAAAACATGTGGCCTGGGAAGGAATCCAGGAGAAAAGAACTTCACTTCAGGCGAGAACACTAGTCTGTTCACATGGGATAAAAAAAAGGGGGGGGGGGATGAACAGAGGGGACTCATATGGCTGAACTGTCTCCAGTGGAGTTCAGGGCTGCAAAGTGGAATAATTATGAAAATAATAATCAGTAATTGAATTCCAGCTCTCCTTCCCTCCAAGGTCACCAGGGAGTATGCAGGGCAGCATGGGCCTGTGTCGAGCTGCTCCCACAGGTGACAGCCTGACCTGGTCTGAAGGCTACACTGGGCAGGCAGAGCCAAGAAGGTCTGGACACACCCACTCCTATCCCCAGCTGCCGCTTCCTTTCCAGGAGACGCCGTCCAAATGAAGCCCTGTGAAGCCTCACTTTGAACCTAATATCTGGAGGCCAGCATTGAGAGGAGAACCACAAATCTTTAAGTGCCAATTACCCAGACTCTGAACGAAGGGGATTTGATAATACGAGGGCTATTTTTAATCTCCAAGATTTCCAATCTTTTATGTAAATGGGTTAGGGCTAAGACTATTTATGTGAGCAACCTCAAAGATAATGTTCACACACCAGCCCCTGAATGATGCGCAGTGGCGAAGCTTTCTAGGACGTCGGCACTAATTTTCGGGAACTCCAGATAGTAATCAAGGTAACTGCTAAATGTTCTGACCTCAGGAGTCTTCAGGAGGAGACCACAGGGGAGACAGAGAATGAAAAGCACTAGGGGTGGGTAGGGGAAGAGGAAGAAGAGCAACAGGGAAGGAGGAGGTGGGGGAGGAGGGGGAGAGGAGGAAAAAGAGGCGGAGAAAAGGGAGGAAGGAGGAAGCAAAGGGACGCAAAGCTCTCAGAGGGTTTCATTTCCTCTGCTGCTGGGGATGTGAGGAGCTCAGTTATCAAAAGCGCCAAGAGCCTGCATGTGTCCCACTAACTCCATAAGTGCTGAAGACAGTCACCGTGTCAGGCAGGGAGGCTGCACACATGGTATTACAGTACACCTTACTAACAACGCCTGTGTGTTATTCAGTCGCCATGTCCCAGAGAATAACAGCAACCGTGGTAATGAGGAAGGAGTGTGAGTTTATACTGGGTTCCTAAAACGACAGTGTTTCTGGATCGCCTCTATGGTGACAGAGCAGACCCATCTGCCAGCAGTGGGCAGCTAATTCAACCTGTGATAATAAATACAATACGGAACCTTTTCTACATGGGAACCTTTCCAACACTTAAAGGGTATAGTTCAGTTCTAAAATCTGACTCTCATGAACAGAAAAGCCTTTCCTGACTTAGTCTTAGAAGTCGTAGAAGGCACATTGCATGCCTTCGTGTGTCCTACTGGTTGGAGCAGTCACGAGCTTTTTCCCCATGCAAAAAGAAATGGACTCTGTAATCTCGATGGCAGGAATGCGGCAGAGTCCCGGTACTGGGTTTAGAGCAGTCACTGTGGCTTCCTCAGGCTTGGCCCTTTGTATTTCCTTGAAGATAGCTGACTCTCTTGTAACCCTGATCACAAAGGCTCACACACAGTGGGTGTTCAATAAACAGTCTGGAAAAGGCATCGTGAATGCTTTTGTCAGAGGGAAGGAACGATGTGACTGCTAACTTGAAATTTATACACAAAATGTTCAGAGACTTGTGGTGAGGAAGTGCTGGCACGGGTCTCCGCCTCGGTACCTTTCAGACTAATTGGACCAGTTCTTAATCTGCAAAGATATGAAAGTGAGCACTGTTCAGTAATGAGAACGCTATGAACCTGAGAGAGAGAGAAAAACATAGATTTAAACCCTGACTCTGCTACTTACGCTCTGCATCTTAAAACGCTTAAGAGCCAGCTCCTCCTTTTTTCTTTTTCTTTTTTTCTTTTTCTTTTTTTCTAAGACAGGGTTTCTCTGTTTAGTCCTTGCTGTCCGGGAACTCACTCTGTAGATCAGGCTGGCCTCGAACTCAGAGACCCACCTGCCTCTGCCTCCCCAGTGCTGAGATTAATAAAGGCGTGCGCGACTCCTGCCTGGCTCCGGCTCTGGCTCCTCATTTTTAAAACAGTAGCAAACAACACCACCTGACTGATACACCTGGAAGGAGCAATGTATAAATCCCTCTAAAAGGCAGACTAGAGCAGGGCACACACAGGGGCGCCCACTCAGCACGGGCTACGCCGCATCATTGGTATAGTAAAATTAGGGGCTGGGGAGGCAACTCCATTGTTAGGATGCTTGCTATACAAGTATAAGGACCTGAGTTCAGAGCTCCAGCACCCAAGGAAAAGTCTCCGAGTGGGGCGGGCCTGTAATCTCAGTGTTCATGAGGGTATTCAAGAAAGATGCTGAAGCTCTCTGGTCAACGGGTGGTGACAAATCGGCTTCAGATTTGATCAATAAAGTGGACGGGATGCAAGATGGCTCACTGGTAAAGGCACTGGAGAACAACGGACTCCTACAAGGTCTCTGATCTCTACATATGTGCAGTGGCACACACACACAGGCACGCACACACACATATACACATACACACACACACAGGCACGTACGCACACATACACACACACCAAATAAAATCTATGAACAGCAAGGTGAAGAACAATAAGCAGAGATACAGATGTGCGAACACCTGGACACCCATGAGCATACATGTATATGAATGTATACATACAAATATGAGGGAGAGAAAAAGCGTGGGAGAGAGCCAGGGCGGGAGGGAGGGGAGGGAGAGAGAGAGAGAGAAGTAAAATCATACTGTAGGGAAAAACCACTCTGGATTTTGTTGTTGGTGTTTGGTTTTCTTTTAAGAAAGGGGGGAAAAAAAACCCTAAATTGACACTGAGCCAGGCTGCCATTTGAGTTGGTAAAAACAGGGACATGGCCTGCCGTGCTCGCTGCCACATTTCTGATTGTCTTCAGCACTCGAGCACTTCAGGATAATTTGTTGAATGAGTTGCCTACATTCACACGAAATCAATGGCTGGGAAAGGATCTCTCTTAATATTTTAGCCTAAGTAAGTACTTCAACTGTGAAGCTAGAGATAATCGTATTTTAATATATAATAATCTTGATTTTCCATTATGAAAATGTTTCCCCCTTCTGAAAGTTCACCCATGACGATAATCAGAATAAGCAGAAAACACCGAAGAGGGGAAACATGGGAACGGAAGGGCTTTATACATGAAAGCGGGACCCACAAAAAGAGCGCTGATGAGGACAGAGGCTGTCAGAAAAATGCTTGATTTGTAAGCAAAAGGACCTGGGTTCGATCCTTGTGATGTTAGAACTAGGGTGAATGAGACAGGCAGGTGACTGGGTCTCTCTGGCCAGCAAGCCTAGACTACTGGGTTATTCTACAGCAGTTAAAGACCCCATATCAAAAAAAAAAAAAAAAAAAGGTAAGCCGTGTTCAAGGAACAACACCCAAGCTTGTCCTCCGGCTTGTACACACATGCGATGTACTTATATACAAAATGAAAAAAAAAAGAAACATGTACAGTCTTCTCACAACTGACACCCACAACTTAATTCAAATTGGTCTTTGCTCGGGGATGATGCCTAAGTTAGAACCACACACACAATACAGTGTTAATACACAATAGTATCTCCTCTGTGAGAAAGGATACCAGCAGAGCAAATGCTCTCAGATGAGCCACTATGGGGGCCGACACCCACCAGGGACGGCTTCTTTGTGCTTTAGCTTACGATATCTTACTCAAACGTGCTTGAGACCCGCGCTCCCAGCAACGATGCATCCACTCCAGCCATCAGGACGAGATCCGTGGCTCTCCTCCCTGCTAATAGCCACTCGGGACATCCGGCCTTGCTAGCTGGCGTTGTTTCAACCTACTCTTGGGTACTTGGGACAACTACTAAGCTTCCCACACCAGACAAGCACATGCCACTCAAGAACGGAAGCCGCAGCCTCCAGCTGAATACCAGCTTTGGGGACCGCCAGCCTACGGATGCCTCTGCTGAAGCCATCTTGGTCTGTCAGATACATACTGGCCCTTGTCATTGTCAGGAGGACAAAAACTGGTGGTTTCTCAACAGCTGTCTTGAGAGGGCTGGTGGGGAAGGCACACACATGCCTAGGTCCCTCCCTCAAGCCTCTCACCCCACAAGGGCAAATGGCAAGGCTGCCTGAACTTGTTCCATCCGGCTGACACCACTGGCCTCCTCCGGGAAACATTTCTGCAGTCCTCAGAAGCCCTGCAGGGGCACTTGCCCAGCTTCTTAAACTTTACAAGTTGACCTTGAGGTGGGACCTCACATCCTGTCCCTCCCATCACCAAAATCAACTCACGTGTTAAATGCAAAAGACCAACGCTCTCGGGGATCTGTTCGGAGGAGGAGGAGGCCAAGCCAGAAGGAGTCCCAGCGCTGAGAAGGGGAAGCAGATGTAAGTTCCCACCCCAACCAAGACTCTATGCCCAATTGAGGATCACTTGCTAGGGGAAAAATCGTTTTTTCAAATGTGCTCTCACTGGGTATACAAACCACACTTAAGGGAGGCCCCATGTCTAGTATTAGATGCTAACACAAAATGAACTCAGTGGTAGGTATTTTTGGAGATTCTTGTCTCATATTGCTTTGTTTGGGCTTTTTTTTTTTAGCCTTACTTATCTTTCACTTATACATTATGATTTTCAATCTCGAGTTTTTATGGCTCTCTGTGTGTGTGTGTGTGTGTGTGTGTGTGTGTGTGTGTGTGTGTGTGTGTGTGAATGCACGTGAACACATTTCTCATGCTATTTCTTTGTTTTGCTTTTATTTTCTTCTTTTTCTTAAATCATGTACCTGTTTGTTTTCTTAAAGAGAGAGGGAAAGAAGCTGTGGAGTTGGGAGTGTGGAGAAGTGGGAAGAATCTGGTTGAAGATGTGGGAAGGGAAACAGTGAGCAGAATACATTGTATGGAAAAAATATTTATTTCAATTAATGAATAAAAAAGTCGAGGGAGAAGACAGCTACTTCTTTTTAATGTGAAGAGATCCAAAGTAACATATGAGAATAAACACAAACATACACATTAGCCTGGGACAAAACAAAACAAAATACTTCCTTTTTTAGGCTCAAAGCCTAACGGGACTTCTACATTTAAAAACAACAACAACCTAAATCTAAGTCTATCACAAAGTGTATCGAGAGACTTTCTCTTTCCAGACCCAGGAAAACGATAAACTTTACAGTTAGAAGTCTATGGGAGCAAGATGAGAAAGAACTGTGCCTTATGTTCTCAGTGACCAGCTGGACAGATGGTCAAGAATATCATTAGTTAAGAAAGCTCCCATTCATTATCAGAGAGTCCCTGAGCAGGCTGGAGTGGGGGGCAAGAATGTCCCAGAATGTGTTATTTGAAGAATGTGTTCGTGTCTAAGACATGCGTCCATGTGGTGGGTGTGGGGGAGTAAGAACAGACAGCCTGTTGTGATCAAACGGCAGCCACGAGTTCCTCAACCAGACACTTTCGGCTCCCATCCCACCCACTCCCCGAAGAAGGAAGCCAGGGGGAGGTCCCAGGAGCTGTTATGGTCCCTCCATTCAAGACACAATTCCTCCCAAGCAAAATCTATCATAGATCAAAGAGGAACCGCCATCTTTTTGGCTTCTCTTCTCAGCTCATACAGAGTAAGAGAAGGGGCGGCCAGTACCAAGTGAATCCATGAGAGGACCCAACGCTGCCCAACTGTCCTGCTCTTGGTACCAGATCACACCCAGCTTTCCAGCCCCTCATTCATGCCCACAAGAGGGACTATGCCAGACGGATGAGTTCCCCTGCCCATTCATCTTTCCTGCCCCGGCTCCCCATACCCTGCACTGAGCACCTACTGGGTACGTGTGTTATGTCGGACACCCACAGGGTACCAGGAGAAGGGAGCGAGTGGAGACATCCAGCTCATGATTTTAGAGAGGGGTTTGTGAGTGAAGATCAATCCACAGCCATAGCTTCTGCACAAATCCGTCTTTAGTACTCAGACTGCGCTATTTGTAC